>NC_081861.1:80377938-80738292 GCF_963259705.1 Myotis daubentonii | reverse complement strand
GGTCATTTCCAAGCTTTCCACTGGTAACCTCCATGAATGAAAATGACAGAAAATGTAGGATGAATCTATTACCTTTTATTTCAAGTGTTTCTTACAAGTTTTTAAGCATTTCGGGAAACTATAATTGCGTATTTGAAGAGTTTTACCACAATTAGAGACAGTTCCCACAACTATATACTCGAATCGTCATCATTGTAACTTATCCACACAGAAAACGCGAGAGAAATTTGGCATCCAATTATAAACATAAACAGTATAGTCCTCACTTACAGTCTTTCTACACAAGTTTTGAGCTGTATAAACCTAATTCCTAATATTTGAAATGAAATTCAAGTGAAAACGCTTCAAAAAGTAGCCGTAGTTGTAAATATTATCAGTTTTCTGGTCATTTCCGAACATTCCACTGGTAACCTCCGTGATTGTAAATGGCAGGAAATGTAGTAAGAACCTATATACTTTTATTTCAAGTGTTTCTTACAAGTTTTTATTCATTTCTCTAAACTATAATTGCGTATTTGAAGAGTTTGACCAGAATTAGACAGTGTTCCTACAAATATATACTGGAATCGTCAGCATTTTAACTGATTCACACAGAAAACGCCAGAGAAATTCGGCCTCCAATTGTAAACATAAACAGTATAGTCCTTACTTACAGTGTTTCTAAACAAATTTTGAGCTGTATAAATCTAATTCCTAATATTTGAAAGCAAATTCATGTGAAAACGCTTCCAAAAAGTAGCCGGAGTTGTAAATATTATCAGTTTTCTGGTCATTTTCGAACTTTCCACTGGTAACCTCCGTGATTGAAAATGGCAGGAAATGTAGTAAGAACCTATTTCCTTTTATTTCAAGTGTTTCTTACAAGTTTTTAATCATTTCTGGAAACTATAATTGCGTATTTGAAGAGTTTGACCAGAATTAGAGAGTGTTCCTACAAGTATATACTGGAATCGTCATCATTTTAACTGATTCACACAGAAAACGCCAGAGAAATTCGGCCTCCAATTGTAAACATAAACAGTATAGTCCTTACTTACAGTGTTTTTAAACAAATTTTGAGCTGAATAACCCCGATTTCCTAATATTTGAAACAAATTTAATTCAAAACGCTCCCTAAATTAATCGGAGCTGTAAATATTATCAGTTTTCTGGTCATTTCCAAGCTTTCCACTGGTAACCTCCATGAATGAAAATGGCAGAAAATGTAGTATGAATCTATTACCTTTTATTTCAAGTGTTTCTTACAAGTTTTTAAGCATTTCGGGAAACTATAATTGCGTATTTGAAGAGTTTTACCACAATTAGAGACAGTTCCCACAACTATATACTCGAATCGTCATCATTGTAACTTATCCACACAGAAAACGCGAGAGAAATTCGGCCTCCAATTATAAACACAAACAGTATAGTCCTCACTTACAGTCTTTCTACACAAGTTTTAAGCTGTATAAACCTAATTCCTAATATTTGAAACAAAATTCAAGTGAAAACGCTTCCAAAAAGTAGCCGGAGTTGTAAATATTATCAGTTTTCTGGTCATTTTTGAACTTTCCACTGGTAACTTTCGTGATTGAAAATGGCAGGAAATGTAGTAAGAACCTATATACTTTTATTTCAAGTGTTTCTTACAAGTTTTTATTCATTTCTGGAAACTATAATTGCGTTTTTGAAGAGTTTGACCAGAATTAGACAGTGTTCCTACAACTATATACTGGAATCGTCAGCATTTTAACTGATTCACACAGAAAACGCCAGAGATATTCGGCCTCCAATTGTAAACATAAACAGTATAGTCCTTACTTACAGTGTTTCTAAACAAATTTTGAGCTTTATAAATCTAATTTCTAATATTTGAAAGCAAATGCATGTGAAAACGCTTCGAAAAATTAGCCGGAGTTGTAAATATTATCAGTTTTCTGGTCATTTCCGAACTTTCCACTGGTAACCTCCGTGATTGAAAATGGCAGGAAATGTAGTAAGAACCTATTTCCTTTTATTTCAAGTGTTTCTTACAAGTTTTTAATCATTTCTGGAAACTATAATTGCGTATTTGAAGAGTTTGACCAGAATTAGAGAGTGTTCCTTCAAGTATATACTGGAATCGTCAGAATTGTAACTGATTCACACAGAAAACGCCAAAGAAATTCGGCCTCCAATTGTAAACATAAACAGTATAGTCCTTACTTACAGTGTTTTTAAACAAATTTTGAGCTGAATAACCCTGAATTGCTAATATTTGAAACAAATTGAATTCAAAACGCTCCCTAAATTAATCAGAGTTGTAAATATTATCAGTTTTCTGGTCATTTCCAAGATTTCCACTGGTAACCTCCATGAATGAAAATGGCAGAAAATGTAGTATGAATCTATTACCTTTTATTTCAAGTGTTTCTTACAAGTTTTTAATCATTTCGGGAAACTATAATTGCGTATTTGAAGAGTTTTACCACAATTAGAGAGAGTTCCTACAACTATATACTCGAATCGTCAGCATTGTAACTTATCCACACAGAAAACGCCAGAGAAATTCGGCCTCCAATTATAAACATAAACAGTATAGTCCTCACTTCCAGTATTTTTACACAAATTTTGAGCTGTATAAACCTAATTCCTTATATTTGAAAGCAAACTCAAGTGAAAACGCTTCCTAAAGTAGCTGGAGTTGTAAATATTATCAGTTTTCTGGTCATTTCCAAACTTTCCACTGGTAAACTCCGTGATTGAAAATGGCAGGAAATGTAGTAAGAGCCTATATCCTTTTATTTCAAGTGTTTCTTACAAATTTTCAATCATTTCTGGAAACTATAATTGCGTATTTGAAGAGTTTTACCACAATTAGAGAGAGTTCCCACAACTACATACTGGAATCATCATCATTTTAACTGATTCACACAGAAAACGCCAGAGAAATTCGGCCTCCAATTGTAAACATAAACAGTATAATCCTCACTTACAGTGTTTCTAAACAAATTTTGAGCTGTATAAACCTAATTCCTAATATTTGAAACGAAATTCAAGTGAAAACGCTTCCAAAAAGTAGCCGGAGTTGTAAATATAATCAGTTTTCTGGACATTTCCGAACTTTCCACTGGTCACCTCCGTGATTGAAAATGGCAGGAAATGTAGTAAGAACCTATATACTTTTATTTCAAGTGTTTCTTACAAGTTTTTATTCATTTCTGGAAACTATAATTGCGTATTTGAAGAGTTTGACCAGAATTAGACAGTGTTCCTACAAATATATACTGGAATCGTCAGCATTTTAACTGATTCACACAGAAAACGCCGGAGAAATTCGGCCCTCAATTGTAAACATAAACAGTATAGTCCTTACTTACAGTGTTTCTAAAAAATTTTGAGCTGTATAAATCTAATTCCTAATATTTGAAAGCAAATTCATGTGAAAACGCTTCCAAAAAGTAGCCGGAGTTGTAAATATTATCAGTTTTCTGGTCATTTCCGAACTTTCCACAGGTAACCTCTGTGATTGAAAATGGCAGGAAATGTACTAAGAACCTATTTCCTTTTATTTCAAGTGTTTCTTACAAGTTTTTAATCATTTCTGGAAACTATAATTGCGTATTTGAAGAGTTTGACCAGAATTAGAGAGTGTTCCTACAAGTATATACTGGAATCGTCAGCATTTTAACTGATTCACACAGAAAACGCCAGAGAAATTGGGCCTCCAATTGTAAACAAAAAGAGTATAGTCCTTACTTACAGAGTTTTTAAACAAATTTTGAGCTGAATAACCCTGAATTCCTAATATTTGAAACAAATTGAATTCAAAACGCTCCCTAAATTAATCGGAGTTGTAAATATTATCAGTTTTCCGGTTATTTCCAAGCTTTCCACTGGTAACCTCCATGAATGAAAATGGCAGAAAATGTAGGATGAATCTATTACCTTTTATTTCAAGTGTTTCTTACAAGTTTTTAATCATTTCGGGAAACTATAATTGCGTATTTGAAGAGTTTTACCACAATTAGAGAGAGTTCTGACAACTATATACTCGAATCGTCAGCATTGTAACTTATCCACACAGAAAACGCCAGAGAAATTCGGCCTCCAATTATAAACATAAACAGTATAGTCCTCTCTTCCAGTATTTCTACACAAATTTTGAGCTGTATAAACCTAATTCCTTATATTTGAAAGCAAATTCAAGTGAAAACGCTTCCTAAAGTAGCTGGAGTTGTAAATATTATCAGTTTTCTGGTCATTTCCAAACTTTCCACTGGTAACCTCCGTGATTGAAAATGGCAGGAAATGTAGTAAGAGCCTATATCCTTTTATTTCAAGTGTTTCTTACAAGTTTTTAATCATTTCTGGAAACTATAATTGCGTTTTTGAAGAGTTTTACCACAATTAGAGAGAGTTCTCACAACTATATACTGGAATCATCATCATTTTAACTGATTCACACAGAAAACGCCAGAGAAATTCGGCCTCCAATTGTAAACATAAACAGTATAGTCATTACTTACAGTGTTTCTAAACAAATTTTGAGCTGAATAACCCTGAATTCCTAATATTTGAAACAAATTGAATTCAAAACGCTCCCTAAATTAATCGGAGTTGTAAATATTATCAGTTTTCTGGTCATTTCCTAGCTTTCCACTGGTAACCTCCATGAATGAAAATGGCAGGAAATGTAGTAAGAGCCTATATGCTTTTATTTCAAGTGTTTCTTACAAGTTTTTAATTATTTCGGGAAACTATAATTGCGTATTTAAAGAGTTTTGCCACAATTAGAGAGAGTTCCCAAAACTATATACTCGAATCGTATTCATTGTAACTTATCCACACAGAAAACGCGAGAGAAATTTGGCACCCAATTATAAACATAAACAGTATAGTCCTCACTTACAGTCTTTCTACACAAGTTTTGAGCTGTATAAACCTAATTCCTAATATTTGAAACGAAATTCAAGTGAAAACGCTTCCAAAAAGTAGCCGTAGTTGTAAATATTATCAGTTTTCTGGTCATTTCCGAACATTCCACTGGTAACCTCCGTGATTGAAAATGGCAGGAAATGTAGTAAGAACCTATATACTTTTATTTCAAGTGTTTCTTACAAGTTTTTATTCATTTCTGGAAACTATAATTGCGTATTTGAAGAGTTTGACCAGAATTAGACAGTGTTCCTACAAATATATACTGGAATCGTCAGCATTTTAACTGATTCACACAGAAAACGCCAGAGAAATTCGGCCTCCAATTGTAAACATAAACAGTATAGTCCCTACTTACAGTGTTTCTAAACAAATTTTGAGCTGTATAAATCTAATTCCTAATATTTGAAAGCAAATTCATGTGAAAACGCTTCCAAAAAGTAGCCGGAGTTGTAAATATTATCAGTTTTCTGGTCATTTTCGAACTTTCCACTGGTAACCTCCGTGATTGAAAATGGCAGGAAATGTAGTAAGAACCTATTTCCTTTTATTTCAAGTGTTTCTTACAAGTTTTTATTCATTTCTGGAAACTATAATTGCGTATTTGAAGAGTTTGACCAGAATTAGAGAGTGTTCCTACAAGTATATACTGGAATCGTCATCATTTTAACTGATTCACACAGAAAACGCCAGAGAAATTCGGCCTCCAATTGTAAACATAAACAGTATAGTCCTTACTTACAGTGTTTTTAAACAAATTTTGAGCTGAATAACCCCGAATTCCTAATATTTGAAACAAATTGAATTCAAAACGCTCCCTAAATTAATCGGAGTTGTAAATATTATCAGTTTTCCGGTCATTTCCAAGCTTTCCACTGGTAACCTCCATGAATGAAAATGACAGAAAATGTAGGATGAATCTATTACCTTTTATTTCAAGTGTTTCTTACAAGTTTTTAAGCATTTCGGGAAACTATAATTGCGTATTTGAAGAGTTTTACCACAATTAGAGACAGTTCCCACAACTATATACTCGAATCGTCATCATTGTAACTTATCCACACAGAAAACGCGAGAGAAATTTGGCATCCAATTATAAACATAAACAGTATAGTCCTCACTTACAGTCTTTCTACACAAGTTTTGAGCTGTATAAACCTAATTCCTAATATTTGAAACGAAATTCAAGTGAAAACGCTTCCAAAAAGTAGCCGTAGTTGTAAATATTATCAGTTTTCTGGTCATTTCCGAACATTCCACTGGTAACCTCCGTGATTGAAAATGGCAGGAAATGTAGTTAGAACCTATATACTTTTATTTCAAGTGTTTCTTACAAGTTTTTATTCATTTCTGGAAACTATAATTGCGTATTTGAAGAGTTTGACCAGAATTAGAGAGTGTTCCTACAAGTATATACTGGAATCGTCATCATTTTAACTGATTCACACAGAAAACGCCAGAGAAATTCGGCCTCCAATTGTAAACATAAACAGTATAGTCCTTACTTACAGTGTTTTTAAACAAATTTTGAGCTGAATAACCCGATTTCCTAATATTTGAAACAAATTTAATTCAAAACGCTCCCTAAATTAATCGGAGCTGTAAATATTATCAGTTTTCTGGTCATTTCCAAGCTTTCCACTGGTAACCTCCATGAATGAAAATGGCAGAAAATGTAGTATGAATCTATTACCTTTTATTTCAAGTGTTTCTTACAAGTTTTTAAGCATTTCGGGAAACTATAATTGCGTATTTGAAGAGTTTTTCCACAATTAGAGACAGTTCCCACAACTATATACTCGAATCGTCATCATTGTAACTTATCCACACAGAAAACGCGAGAGAAATTCGGCCTCCAATTATAAACACAAACAGTATAGTCCTCACTTACAGTCTTTCTACACAAGTTTTGAGCTGTATAAACCTAATTCCTAATATTTGAAACAAAATTCAAGTGAAAACGCTTCCTAAAGTAGCTGGAGTTGTAAATATTATCAGTTTTCTGGTCATTTCCAAACTTTCCACTGGTAAACTCCGTGATTGAAAATGGCAGGAAATGTAGTAAGAGCCAATATCCTTTTATTTCAAGTGTTTCTTACAAATTTTCAATCATTTCTGGAAACTATAATTGCGTATTTGAAGAGTTTTACCACAATTAGCGAGAGTTCCCACAACTATATACTGGAATCCTCATCATTTTAACTGATTCACACAGAAAACGCCAGAGAAATTCGGCCTCCAATTGTAAACATAAACAGTATAGTCCTTACTTACAGTGTTTCTAAACAAATTTTGAGCTAAATAACCCTGAATTCCTAATATTTGAAACAAATTGAATTGGAAACGCTCCCTAAATTATTCGGAGTTGTAAATATTATTAGTTTCCTGGTCATTTCCAAGCTTTCCACTGGTAACCTCCATGAATGAATATGGCAGAAAATGTAGTACGAATCTATTACCTTTTATTTCAAGTGTTTCTTACAAGTTTTTAATCATTTCGGGAAACTATAATTGCGTATTTGAAGAGTTTTGCCACAATTAGAGAGAGTTCCCACAACTATATACTGGAATCGTTATCATTTTAACTGATTCACACAGAAAACGCCAGAGAAATTTGGCCTTCAATTGTAAACATAAACAGTATAGTCCTTACTTACAGTGTTTCTAAACAAATTTTGAGCTGTATAAATCTAATTCCTAATATTTGAAAGCAAATTCATGTGAAAACGCTTCCAAAAAGTAGCCGGAGTTGTAAATATTATCAGTTTTCTGGTCATTTCCGACCTTTCCACTGGTAACCTCCGTGATTGAAAATGGCAGGAAATGTAGTAAGAACCTATTTCCTTTTATTTCAAGTGTTTCTTACAAGTTTTTAATCATTTCGGGAAACTATAATTGCGTATTTGAAGAGTTTGACCAGAATTAGAGAGTGTTCCTACAAGTATATACTGGAATCGTCATCATTTTAACTGATTCACCCAGAAAACGCCAGAGAAATTTGGCCTCCAATTGTAAACATAAACAGTATAGTCCTTACTTACAGTGTTTTTAAACAAATTTTGAGCTGAATAACCCTGAATTCCTCATATTTGAAACAAATTGAATTCAAAACGCTCCCTATATTAATCGGAGTTGTAAATATTATCAGTTTTCTGGTCATTTCGAAGCTTTCCACTGGTAACCTCCATGAATGAAAATGGCAGAAAATGTAGTATGAATCTATTACCTTTTATTTCAAGTGTTTCTTGCAAGTTTTTAATCATTTCGGGAAACTATAATTGCGTATTTGAAGAGTTTTACCACAATTAGAGAGAGTTCCCAAAACTATATACTGGAATCGTCATCATTTTAACTGATTCCCACAGAAAACGCCAGAGAAATTCGGCCTCCAATTGTAAACATAAACAGTATAGTCCTCACTTCCAGTATTTCTACACAAATTTTGAGCTGTATAAACCTAATTCCTTATATTTGAAAGGAAATTCAAGTGAAAACGCTTCCTAAAGTAGCTGGAGTTGTAAATATTATCAGTTTTCTGGTCATTTCCAAACTTTCCACTGGTAACCTCCGTGATTGAAAATGGCAGGGAATGTAGTAAGAGCCTATATCCTTTTATTTCAAGTGTTTCTTACAAGTTTTTAATCATTTCGGGAAACTATAATTGCGTATTTGAAGAGTTTGACCAGAATTAGAGAGTGTTCCTACAAGTATATACTGGAATCGTCAGCATTTTAACTGATTCACACAGAAAACGCCAGAGAAATTCGGCCTCCAATTGTAAACATAAACAGTATAGTCCTTACTTACAGTGTTTTTAAACAAATTTTGAGCTGAATAACCCCGAATTCCTAATATTTGAAACAAATTGAATTCAAAACGCTCCCTAAATTAATCGGAGTTGTAAATATTATCAGTTTTCCGGTCATTTCCCAGCTTTCCACTGGTAACCTCCATGAATGAAAATGACAGAAAATGTAGGATGAATCTATTACCTTTTATTTCAAGTGTTTCTTACAAGTTTTTAAGCATTTCGGGAAACTATAATTGCGTATTTGAAGAGTTTTACCACAATTAGAGACAGTTCCCACAACTATATACTCGAATCGTCATCATTGTAACTTATCCACACAGAAAACGCGAGAGAAATTTGGCATCCAATTATAAACATAAACAGTATAGTCCTCACTTACAGTCTTTCTACACAAGTTTTGAGCTGTATAAACCTAATTCCTAATATTTGAAACGAAATTCAAGTGAAAACGCTTCCAAAAAGTAGCCGTAGTTGTAAATATTATCAGTTTTCTGGTCATTTCCGAACATTCCACTGGTAACCTCCGTGATTGAAAATGGCATGAAATGTAGTAAGAACCTATATACTTTTATTTCAAGTGTTTCTTACAAGTTTTTATTCATTTCTGGAAACTATAATTGCGTATTTGAAGAGTTTGACCAGAATTAGACAGTGTTCCTACAAATATATACTGGAATCGTCAGCATTTTAACTGATTCACACAGAAAATGCCAGAGAAATTCGGCCTCCAATTGTAAACATAAACAGTATAGTCCTTACTTACAGTGTTTCTAAACAAATTTTGAGCTGTATAAATCTAATTCCTAATATTTGAAAGCAAATTCATGTGAAAACGCTTCCAAAAAGTAGCCGGAGTTGTAAATATTATCAGTTTTCTGGTCATTTTCGAACTTTCCACTGGTAACCTCCGTGATTGAAAATGGCAGGAAATGTAGTAAGAACCTATTTCCTTTTATTTCAAGTGTTTCTTACAAGTTTTTAATCATTTCTGGAAACTATAATTGCGTATTTGAAGAGTTTGACCAGAATTAGACAGTGTTCCTACAAATATATACTGGAATCGTCAGCATTTTAACTGATTCACACAGAAAACGCCAGAGAAATTCGGCCTCCAATTGTAAACATAAACAGTATAGTCCCTACTTACAGTGTTTCTAAACAAATTTTGAGCTGTATAAATCTAATTCCTAATATTTGAAAGCAAATTCATGTGAAAACGCTTCCAAAAAGTAGCCGGAGTTGTAAATATTATCAGTTTTCTGGTCGTTTTCGAACTTTCCACTGGTAACCTCCGTGATTGAAAATGGCAGGAAATGTAGTAAGAACCTATTTCCTTTTATTTCAAGTGTTTCTTACAAGTTTTTATTCATTTCTGGAAACTATAATTGCGTATTTGAAGAGTTTGACCAGAATTAGAGAGTGTTCCTACAAGTATATACTGGAATCGTCATCATTTTAACTGATTCACACAGAAAACGCCAGAGAAATTCGGCCTCCAATTGTAAACATAAACAGTATAGTCCTTACTTACAGTGTTTTTAAACAAATTTTGAGCTGAATAACCCCGAATTCCTAATATTTGAAACAAATTTAATTCAAAACGCTCCCTAAATTAATCGGAGTTGTAAATATTATCAGTTTTCCGGTCATTTCCAAGCTTTCCACTGGTAACCTCCATGAATGAAAATGACAGAAAATGTAGGATGAATCTATTACCTTTTATTTCAAGTGTTTCTTACAAGTTTTTAAGCATTTCGGGAAACTATAATTGCGTATTTGAAGAGTTTTACCACAATTAGAGACAGTTCCCACAACTATATACTCGAATCGTCATCATTGTAACTTATCCACACAGAAAACGCGAGAGAAATTTGGCATCCAATTATAAACATAAACAGTATAGTCCTCACTTACAGTCTTTCTACACAAGTTTTGAGCTGTATAAACCTAATTCCTAATATTTGAAACGAAATTCAAGTGAAAACGCTTCCAAAAAGTAGCCGTAGTTGTAAATATTATCAGTTTTCTGGTCATTTCCGAACATTCCACTGGTAACCTCCGTGATTGAAAATGGCAGGAAATGTAGTAAGAACCTATATACTTTTATTTCAAGTGTTTCTTACAAGTTTTTATTCATTTCTGGAAACTATAATTGCGTATTTGAAGAGTTTGACCAGAATTAGAGAGTGTTCCTACAAGTATATACTGGAATCGTCATCATTTTAACTGATTCACACAGAAAACGCCAGAGAAATTCGGCCTCCAATTGTAAACATAAACAGTATAGTCCTTACTTACAGTGTTTTTAAACAAATTTTGAGCTGAATAACCCCGATTTCCTAATATTTGAAACAAATTTAATTCAAAACGCTCCCTAAATTAATCGGAGCTGTAAATATTATCAGTTTTCTGGTCATTTCCAAGCTTTCCACTGGTAACCTCCATGAATGAAAATGGCAGAAAATGTAGTATGAATCTATTACCTTTTATTTCAAGTGTTTCTTACAAGTTTTTAAGCATTTCGGGAAACTATAATTGCGTATTTGAAGAGTTTTTCCACAATTAGAGACAGTTCCCACAACTATATACTCGAATCGTCATCATTGTAACTTATCCACACAGAAAACGCGAGAGAAATTCGGCCTCCAATTATAAACACAAACAGTATAGTCCTCACTTACAGTCTTTCTACACAAGTTTTGAGCTGTATAAACCTAATTCCTAATATTTGAAACAAAATTCAAGTGAAAACGCTTCCTAAAGTAGCTGGAGTTGTAAATATTATCAGTTTTCTGGTCATTTCCAAACTTTCCACTGGTAAACTCCGTGATTGAAAATGGCAGGAAATGTAGTAAGAGCCAATATCCTTTTATTTCAAGTGTTTCTTACAAATTTTCAATCATTTCTGGAAACTATAATTGCGTATTTGAAGAGTTTTACCACAATTAGCGAGAGTTCCCACAACTATATACTGGAATCCTCATCATTTTAACTGATTCACACAGAAAACGCCAGAGAAATTCGGCCTCCAATTGTAAACATAAACAGTATAGTCCTTACTTACAGTGTTTTTAAACAAATTTTGAGCTGAATAACCCTGAATTCCTAATATTTGAAACAAATTGAATTCAAAACGCTCCCTAAATTAATCGGAGTTGTAAATATTATCAGTTTTCTGGTCATTTCGAAGCTTTCCACTGGTAACCTCCATGAATGAAAATGGCAGAAAATGTAGTATGAATCTATTACCTTTTATTTCAAGTGTTTCTTGCAAGTTTTTAATCATTTCGGGAAACTATAATTGCGTATTTGAAGAGTTTTACCACAATTAGAGAGAGTTCCTACAACTATATACTCGAATCGTCAGCATTGTAACATATCCACACAGAAATCGCCAGAGAAATTCGGCCTCCAATTATAAACATAAACAGTATAGTCCTCACTTCCAGTATTTCTACACAAATTTTGAGCTGTATAAACCTAATTCCTTATATTTGAAAGCAAATTCAAGTGAAAACACTTCCTAAAGTAGCTGGAGTTGTAAATATTATCAGTTTTTTGGTCATTTCCAAACTTTCCACTGGTAACCTCCGTGATTGAAAATGGCAGGAAATGTAGTAAGAGCCTATATCCTTTTATTTCAAGTGTTTCTTACAAGTTTTTAATCATTTCGGAAACTATAATTGCGTATTTGAAGAGTTTTACCACAATTAGAGAGGGTTCCCAAAACTATATACTGGAATCGTCATCATTTTAACTGATTCCCACAGAAAACGCCAGAGAAATTCGGCCTCCAATTGTAAACATAAACAGTATAGTCCTCACTTCCAGTATTTCTACACAAATTTTGAGCTGTATAAACCTAATTCCTTATATTTGAAAGCAAATTCAAGTGAAAACGCTTCCTAAAGTAGCTGGAGTTGTAAATATTATCAGTTTTCTGGTCATTTCCAAACTTTCCACTGGTAACCTCCGTGATTGAAAATGGCAGGGAATGTAGTAAGAGCCTATATCCTTTTATTTCAAGTGTTTCTTACAAGTTTTTAATCATTTCGGGAAACAATAATTGCGTATTTGAAGAGTTTTACCACAATTAGAGAGAGTTCCCACAACTATATACTCGAATCATCAGCATTTTAACTTATCCACACAGAAAATGCCAGAGAAATTCGGCCTCCAATTGTAAACATAAACAGTATAGTCCTCACTTACAGTCTTTCTCCACAAGTTTTGATCTGTATAAACCTAATTCCTAATATTTGAAAGGAAATTCAAGTGAAAACGCTTCTAAAAAGTAGCCGGAGTTGTAAATATTATCAGTTTTCTGGTCATTTCCGAATTTTCCACTGGTAATCTCCGTGATTTAAAATGGCAGGAAATGTAGTAAGAGCCTATATCCTTTTATTTCAAGTGTTTCTTACAAGTTTTTAATCATTTCGGGAAACTATAGTTGCGTATTTGAACAGTTTTACCACAATTAGAGAGAGTTCCCACAACTATATACTTGAATCGTCATCATTTTAACTGATTAACACAGAAAACGCCAGAGAAATTCGGCCTCCAATTGTAAACATACACAGTATAGTCCTTACTTATAGTGTTTTTAAACAAATTTTGAGCTGAATAACCCTGAATTCCTAATATTTGAAACAAATTGAATTCAAAACGCTCCCTAAATTAATCGGAGTTGTAAATGTTATCAGTTTTCTGGTCATTTCGAAGCTTTCTACTGGTAACCTCCATGAATGAAAATGGCAGAAAATGTAGTATGAATCTATTACCTTTTATTTCAAGTGTTTCTTACAAGTTTTTAATCATTTCGGGAAACTATAATTGCGTATTTGAAGAGTTTTACCACAATTAGAGAGAGTTCCCACAACTATATACTGGAATCGTCATCATTTTAACTGATTCCCACCGAAAACGCCAGAGAAATTCGGCCTCCAATTGTAAACATAAACAGTATAGTCCTTACTTACAGTGTTTTTTAACAAATTTTGAGCTGAATAACCCTGAATTCCTAATATTTGAAACAAATTGAATTGGAAACGCTCCCTAAATTAATCGGAGTTGTAAATATTATCAGTTTTCTGGTCATTTCCAAGCTTTCCACTGGTAACCTCCATGAATGAAAATGGCAGAAAATGTAGTATGAATCTATTACCTTTTATTTCAAGTGTTTCTTGCAAGTTTTTAATCATTTCGGGAAACTATAATTGCGTATTTGAAGAGTTTTACCACAATTAGAGAGAGTTCCTACAACTATATACTCGAATCGTCAGCATTGTAACTTATCCACACAGAAAACGCCAGAGAAATTCGGCCTCCAATTATAAACATAAACAGTATAGTCCTCACTTCCAGTATTTCTACACAAATTTTGAGCTGTATAAACCTAATTCCTTATATTTGAAAGCAAATTCAAGTGAAAACACTTCCTAAAGTAGCTGGAGTTGTAAATATTATCAGTTTTCTGGTCATTTCCAAACTTTCCACTGGTAACCTCCGTGATTGAAAATGGCAGGAAATGTAGTAAGAGCCTATATCCTTTTATTTCAAGTGTTTCTTACAAGTTTTTAATCATTTCGGAAACTATAATTGCGTATTTGAAGAGTTTTACCACAATTAGGGAGGGTTCCCAAAACTATATACTGGAATCGTCATCATTTTAAATGATTCCCACAGAAAACGCCAGAGAAATTCGGCCTCCAATTGTAAACATAAACAGTATAGTCCTCACTTCCAGTATTTCTACACAAATTTTGAGCTGTATAAACCTAATTCCTTATATTTGAAAGCAAATTCAAGTGAAAACGCTTCCTAAAGTAGCTGGAGTTGTAAATATTATCAGTTTTCTGGTCATTTCCAAACTTTCCACTGGTAACCTCCGTGATTGAAAATGGCAGGGAATGTAGTAAGAGCCTATATCCTTTTATTTCAAGTGTTTCTTACAAGTTTTTAATCATTTCGGGAAACAATAATTGCGTATTTGAAGAGTTTTACCACAATTAGAGAGAGTTCCCACAACTATATACTCGAATCATCAGCATTTTAACTTATCCACACAGAAAATGCCAGAGAAATTCGGCCTCCAATTGTAAACATAAACAGTATAGTCCTCACTTACAGTCTTTCTCCACAAGTTTTGATCTGTATAAACCTAATTCCTAATATTTGAAAGGAAATTCAAGTGAAAACGCTTCTAAAAAGTAACCGGAGTTGTAAATATTATCAGTTTTCTGGTCATTTCCGAATTTTCCACTGGTAATCTCCGTGATTGAAAATGGCAGGAAATGTAGTAAGAGCCTATATCCTTTTATTTCAAGTGTTTCTTACAAGTTTTTAATCATTTCGGGAAACTATAGTTGCGTATTTGAACAGTTTTACCACAATTAGAGAGAGTTCCCACAACTATATACTTGAATCGTCATCATTTTAACTGATTAACACAGAAAACGCCAGAGAAATTCGGCCTCCAATTGTAAACATACACAGTATAGTCCTTACTTATAGTGTTTTTAAACAAATTTTGAGCTGAATAACCCTGAATTCCTAATATTTGAAACAAATTGAATTCAAAACGCTCCCTAAATTAATCGGAGTTGTAAATGTTATCAGTTTTCTGGTCATTTCGAAGCTTTCCACTGGTAACCTCCATGAATGAAAATGGCAGAAAATGTAGTATGAATCTATTACCTTTTATTTCAAGTGTTTCTTACAAGTTTTTAATCATTTCGGGAAACTATAATTGCGTATTTGAAGAGTTTTACCACAATTAGAGAGAGTTCCCACAACTATATACTGGAATCGTCATCATTTTAACTGATTCCCACAGAAAACGCCAGAGAAATTCGGCCTCCAATTGTAAACATAAACAGTATAGTCCTTACTTACAGTGTTTTTTAACAAATTTTGAGCTGAATAACCCTGAATTCCTAATATTTGAAACAAATTGAATTGGAAACGCTCCCTAAATTAATCGGAGTTGTAAATATTATCAGTTTTCTGGTCATTTCCAAGCTTTCCACTGGTAACCTCGATGAATGAAAATGGCAGAAAATGTAGTATGAATCTATTACCTTTTATTTCAAGTGTTTCTTACAAGTTTTTAATCATTTCTGGAAACTATAATTGCGTATTTGAAGAGTTTTACCACAATTAGAGAGAGTTCCTACAACTATATACTCGAATCATCAGCATTGTAACTTATCCACACAGAAAACGCCAGAGAAATTCAGCCTCCAATTATAAACATAAACCGTATAGTCCTCACTTCCAGTATTTCTACACAAATTTTGAGCTGTATAAACCTAATTCCTTATATTTGAAAGGAAATTCAAGTGAAAACGCTTCCTAAAGTAGCTGGAGTTGTAAATATTATCAGTTTTCTGGTCATTTCCAAACTTTCCACTGGTAACCTCCGTGATTGAAAATGGCAGGGAATGTAGTAAGAGCCTATATCCTTTTATTTCAAGTGTTTCTTACAAGTTTTTAATCATTTCGGGAAACAATAATTGCGTATTTGAAGAGTTTTACCACAATTAGA
Source organism: Myotis daubentonii (assembly GCF_963259705.1). Taxonomy (NCBI): domain Eukaryota; kingdom Metazoa; phylum Chordata; class Mammalia; order Chiroptera; family Vespertilionidae; genus Myotis; species Myotis daubentonii. The sequence goes on along the minus strand of NC_081861.1, from coordinate 80,722,039 downwards.
GAGAGTTCCCACAACTATATACTCGAATCATCAGCATTTTAACTTATCCACACAGAAAACGCCAGAGAAATTTGGCCTCCAATTATAAACATAAACAGTATAGTCCTCACTTACAGTCTTTCTACACAAGTTTTGAGCTGTATAAACCTAATTCCTAATATTTGAAAGGAAATTCAAGTGAAAACGCTTCTAAAAAGTAGCCGGAGTTGTAAATATTATCAGTTTTCTGGTCATTTCCGAACTTTCCACTGGTAATCTCCGTGATTGAAAATGGCAGGAAATGTAGTAAGAGCCTATATCCTTTTATTTCAAGTGTTTCTTACAAGTTTTTAATCATTTCGGGAAACTATAGTTGCGTATTTGAAGAGTTTTACCACAATTAGAGAGAGTTCCCACAACTATATACTTGAATCGTCATCATTTTAACTGATTAACACAGAAAACGCCAGAGAAATTCGGCCTCCAATTGTAACCATAAACAGTATAGTCCTTACTTACAGTGTTTCTAAACAAATTTTGAACTGTATAACCCTGAATTCCTAATATTTGAAAGCAAATAGTACTGAAAACGCTCCCTAAAGTAACCGGAGCTGTAAATATTAACAATTTTCTGGTAATTTCTGAACTTTCCACTGGTAACCTCCATGATTGAAAATGGCAGGAAATGTAGAAAGAACCTATTTCCTTTTATTTTAAGTGTTTCCTACAAGTTTTTAATCATTTCTGGAAACTATAATTGCTTATTTGAAGAGTTTTACCACAATTAGAGAGAGTTCCTATAACTATATACTGGAATCGTCAGCATTGTAACTGATTCACAGAGAAAACACCAGAGAAATTCGGCCTCCAATTGTAAACATAAACAGTATAGTCCTTACTTACAGTGTTTCTAAACAAATTTTGAGCTGTATAACCCTGAATTCCTAACATTTGAAAGCAAATTGTACTGAAAACGCTCCCTAAAGTAACCAGAGTTGTAAATATTATCAGTTTTCTGGTAATTTCTGAACTTTCCACTGGTAACCTCCGTGATTGAAAATGGCAGGAAATGTATTAAGAACCAATTTCCTTTTATTTCAAGTGTTTCCTACAAGTTTTTAATCATTTCTGGAAACTATAATTGCTTATTTGAAGAGTTTTACCACAATTAGAGAGAGTTCCTATAACTATATACTGGAATCGTCAGCACTGTAACTGATTCATAGAGAAAACTCCAGAGAAATTCGGCCTCCAATTATAAACATAAATAGTATACTCCTCACTTACAGTCTTTCTACACAAGTTTTGAGCTGTATAAACCTAATTCCTAATATTTGAAAGCAAATTCCAGTGAAAACGCTTTCTAAATTAGTCGGAGTTGTAAATATTATCAGTTTTCTGGTCATTTACGAACTTTCCACTGGTAACCTCCATGATTGAAAATGGCAGGAAATGTAGTAAGAACCTATTTCCTTTTATGTCAAGTGTGTCTTACAAGTTTTTAATCATTTCCAGAAACTATAATTGCGTATTTGAAGAGTTTGTCCAGAATTAGAGAGTGTTCCTACAACTATATACTGGAATCGTCAGCATTTTAACTGATTCACACAGAAAACGCCAGAGAAATTCGGCCTCCAATTGTAACCATAAACAGTATAGTCCTTACTTACAGTGTTCCTAAACAAATTTTGAGCTGTATAACCCTGAATTCCTAACATTTGAAAGCAAATTGAATTGTAAATGCTCCCTAAAGTAACCGGAGTTGTAAATATTATCAGTTTTCTAGTAATTTCTGAACTTTCCACTGGTAACCTCCGTGATTGAAAATGGCAGGAAGAGTAGTAAGAACCTATTTCCTTTTATTTCAAGTGTTTCCTACAAGTTTTTAATCATTTCTGGAAACTATAATTGCTTATTTGAAGAGTTTTACCACAATTAGAGAGAGTTCCTACAACTAAATGCTCGAATCGTCAGTATTTTAACTGATTCACACAGAAAACGCCAGAGAAATTCGGGCTCCAATTATAAACATAAACAGTATAATCCTCACTTACACTCTTTCTACAAAAGTTTTGAGCTGTATAAATGTAATTCCTAATATTTGAAAGCAAATTCAAGTGAAAACGCTTCCTAAATTAGTCGGAGTTGTAAATATTATCAGTTTTCTGGTCATTTATGAACTTTCAACTGGTAACCTCTATGATTGAAAATGGCAGGAAATGTAGAAAGAACTTATTTCCTTTTATTTCAAGTGTTTCCTACAAGTTTTTAATCATTTCTGGAAACTATAATTGCGTATTTGAAGAGTTTGTCCAGAATTAGAGAGTGTTCCTACAACTATATACTGGAATTGTCAGCATTTTAACTGATTCACACAGAAAACGCCAGAGAAATTCGGCCTTCAATTGTAAACATAAACAGTATAGTCCTTACTTACAGTGTTTCTAAACAAATTTGAAGCTGTATAACCCTGAATTCCTAACATTTGAAAGCAAATTGTACTGAAAACGCTCCCTAAAGTAACCGGAGTTGTAAATATTATCAGTATTCTGGTAATTTCTGAACTTTCCACTGGTAACCTCCGTGATTGAAAATGGCAGGAAATGTATTAAGAACCAATTTCCTTTTATTTCAAGTGTTTCCTACAAGTTTTTAATCATTTCTGGAAACTATAATTGCTTATTTGAAGAGTTTTACCACAATTAGAGAGAGTTCCTATAACTATATACTGGAACCGTCAGCATTGTAACTGATTCACAGAGGAAACACCAGAGAAATTCGGCCTCCAATTATAAACATAAATAGTATCGTCCTCACTTACAGTCTTTCTACACAAGTTTTGAGCTGTATAAACCTAATTCCTAATATTTGAAAGCAAATTCAAGTGAAAACGCTTTCTAAAGTAGTCGGAGTTGTAAATATTATCAGTTTTCTGGTCATTTACGAACATTCCACTGGTAACCACCATGATTGAAAATGGCAGGAAATGTAGTAAGAACCTATTTCCTTTTATGTCAAGTGTGTCTTACAAGTTTTTAATCATTTCTGGAAACTATAATTGCTTATTTGAAGAGTTTTACCACAATTAGAGAGAGTTCCTATAACTATATACTGGAATCGTCAGCATTGTAACTGATTCACAGAGAAAACACCAGAGAAATTCGGCCTCCAATTGTAAACATAAACAGTATAGTCCTTACTTACAGTGTTTCTAAACAAATTTTGAGCTGTATAACCCTGAATTCCTAACATTTGAAAGCAAATTGTACTGAAAATGCTCCCTAAAGTAACCAGAGTTGTAAATATTATCAGTTTTCTGGTAATTTCTGAACTTTCCACTGGTAACCTCCGTGATTGAAAATGGCAGGAAATGTATTAAGAACCAATTTCCTTTTATTTCAAGTGTTTCCTACAAGTTTTTAATCATTTCTGGAAACTATAATTGCTTATTTGAAGAGTTTTACCACAATTAGAGAGAGTTCCTATAACTATATACTGGAATCGTCAGCACTGTAACTGATTCATAGAGAAAACTCCAGAGAAATTCGGCATCCAATTATAAACATAAATAGTATACTCCTCACTTACAGTCTTTCTACACAAGTTTTGAGCTGTATAAACCTAATTCCTAATATTTGAAAGCAAATTCCAGTGAAAACTCTTTCTAAAGTAGTCGGAGTTGTAAATATTATCAGTTTTCTGGTCATTTACGAACTTTCCACTGGTAACCTCCATGATTGAAAATGGCAGGAAATGTAGTAAGAACCTATTTCCTTTTATGTCAAGTGTGTCTTACAAGTTTTTAATCATTTCCAGAAACTATAATTGCGTATTTGAAGAGTTTGTCCAGAATTAGAGAGTGTTCCTACAACTATATACTGGAATCGTCAGCATTTTAACTGATTCACACAGAAAACGCCAGAGAAATTCAGCCTCCAATTGTAACCATAAACAGTATAGTCCTTACTTACAGTGTTTCTAATCAAATTTTGAACTGTATAACCCTGAATTCCTAACATTTGAAAGCAAATTGTAGTGAAAACGCTTCCTAAAGTAGTCGGAGTTGTAAATATTATCAGTTTTCTGGTCATTTACGAACTTTCCACTGGTAACCTCCATGATTGAAAATGGCAGGAAATGTAGTAAGAACATATTTCCTTTTATTTCAAGTGTTCCTTACCATTTTTAATCATTTCTGGAAACTATTATTGCGTATTTGAAGAGTTTGTCCAGAATTAGAGAGTGTTCCTACAACTATATACTGGAATCGTCAGCATTTTAACTGATTCACACAGAAAACGCCAGAGAAATTCGGCCTCGAATTGTAAACAAAAACAGTATAGTCCTCACTTACAGTCTTTCTAAGCAAATTTTGAGCTGTATAACCCTGAATTCCTAATTTTTGAGAGCAAATTGAATTGTAAACGCTCCCTAAAGTAACCGGAGTTGTAAATATTATCAGTTTTCTAGTAATTTCTGAACTTTCCACTGGAAACCTCCGTGATTGAAAATGGCAGGAATAGTAGTAAGAACCTATTTCCTTTTATTTCAAGTGTTTCCTACAAGTTTTTAATCATTTCTGGAAACTATAATTGCTTATTTGAAGAGTTTTACCACAATGAGAGAGAGTTCCTACAACTAAATGCTCGAATCGTCAGTATTTTAACTGATTCACACAGAAAACGCCAGAGAAATTCGGGCTCCAATTATAAACATAAACAGTATAATCCTCACTTACAGTCTTTCTACAAAAGTTTTGAGCTGTATAAATGTAATTCCTAATATTTGAAAGCAAATTCAAGTGATAACGCTTCCTAAAGTAGTCGGAGTTGTAAATATTATCAGTTTTCTGGTCATTTATGAACTTTCAACTGGTAACCTCTATGATTGAAAATGGCAGGAAATGTAGTAAGAACCTATTTCTTTTTATTTCAAGTGTTTCCTACAAGTTTTTAATCATATCCAGAAACTATAATTGCGTATTTGAAGAGTTTGTCCAGAATTAGAGAGTGTTCCTACAACTATATACTGGAATCGTCAGCATTTTAACTGATTCACACAGAAAACGCCAGAGAAATTCGGCCTCCAATTGTAAACATAAACAGTATAGTCCTTACTTACAGTGTTTCTAAACAAATTTTGAACTGTATAACCCTGAATTACTAACATTTGAAAGCAAATAGTACTGAAAACGCTCCCTAAAGTAACAGGAGTTGTAAATATTAACAGTTTTCTGGTAATTTCTGAACTTTCCACTGGTAACCTCCATGATTGAAAATGGCAGGAAATGTATTAAGAACCAATTTCCTATTATTTCAAGTGTTTCCTACAAGTTTTTAATCATTTCTGGAAACTACAATTGCTTATTTGAAGAGTTTTACCACAATTAGAGAGAGTTCCTATAACTATATACTGGAATCGTCAGCATTGTAACTGATTCACAGAGGAAACACCAGAGAAATTCGGCCTCCAATTATAAACATAAATAGTATCGTCCTCACTTACAGTCTTTCTACACAAGTTTTGAGCTGTATAAACCTAATTCCTAATATTTGAAAGCAAATTCAAGTGAAAACGCTTTCTAAAGTAGTCGGAGTTGTAAATATTATCAGTTTTCTGGTCATTTACGAACTTTCCACTGGTAACCTCCATGATTGAAAATGGCAGGAAATGTAGTAAGAACCTATTTCCTTTTATGTCAAGTGTTTCCTACAAGTTTTTAATCATTTCCAGAAACTATAATTGCGTATTTGAAGAGTTTGTCCAGAATTAGAGAGTGTTCCTACAACTATATACTGGAATCGTCAGCATTTTAACTGATTCACACAGAAAACGCCAGAGAAATTCGGCCTCCAATTGTAACCATAAACAGTATAGTCCTTACTTACAGTGTTTCTAAACAAATTTTGAGCTGTATAACCCTGAGTTCCTAACATGTGAAAGCAAATTGTACTGAAAACGCTCCCTAAAGTAACCGGAGTTGTAAATATTATCAGTTTTCTGGTAATTTCTGAACTATCCACTGGTAACCTCCGTGATTGAGAATGGCAGGAAATGTATTAAGAACATATTTCCTTTTATTTCAAGTGTTTCCTACAAGTTTTTAATCATTTCTGGAAACTATAATTGCTTATTTGAAGAGTTTTACCACAATTAGAAAGAGTTCCTATAACTATATACTGGAATCGTCAGCATTGTAACTGATTCATAGAGAAAACACCAGAGAAATTCGTCCTCCAATTATAAACATAAATAGCATACTCCTCACTTCCAGTCTTTCTACACAAGTTTTGAGCTGTATAAACCTAATTCCTAATATTTGAAAGCAAATTCAAGTGAAAATGCTTCCTAAAGTAGTCGGAGTTGTAAATATTATCAGTTTTCTGGTCATTTACGAACTTTCCACTGGTAACCTCCATGATTGAAAATGGCAGGAAATGTAGTAAGAACCTATTTCCTTTTATGTCAAGTGTTTCCTACAAGTTTTTAATCATTTCCGGAAACTATAATTGCGTATTTGAAGAGTTAGTCCAGAATTAGAGAGTGTTCCTACAACTATATCCTGGAATCGTCAGCATTTTAACTGATTCACACAGAAAACGCCAGAGAAATTCGGCCTCCAATTGTAACCATAAACAGTATAGTCCTTACTTACCGTGTTTCTAAACAAATTTTGAGCTGTATAACCCTGAATTCCTAACATTTGAAAGCAAATTGTACTGAAAACGCTCCCTAAAGTAACCGGAGTTGTAAATATTATCAGTTTTCTGGTCATTTACGAACTTTCCACTGGTAACCTCCATGATTGAAAATGGCAGGAAATGTATTAAGAACCTATTTCCTTTTATTTCAAGTGTTTCCTACAAGTTTTTAATCATTTCTGGAAACTATAATTGCTTATTTGAAGAGTTTTACCACAATTAGAAAGACTTCCTAAAACTATATACTGGAATCGTCAGCATTGCAACTGATTCATAGAGAAAACACCAGAGAAATTCGGCCTCCAATTATAAACATAAATAGAATACTCAACACTTACAGTCTTTCTACACAAGTTTTGAGCTGTATAAACCTAATTCCTAATATTTGAAAGCAAATTCCAGTGAAAACGCTTTCTAAAGTAGTCGGAGTTGTAAATATTATCAGTTTTCTGTTCATTTACGAACTTTCCACTGGTAACCTCCATGATTGAAAATGGCAGGAAATGTAGTAAGAACCTATTTCCTTTATGTCAAGTGTTTCTTACAAGTTTTTAATCATTTCCAGAAACTATAATTGCGTATTTGAAGAGTTTGTCCAGAATTAGAGAGTGTTCCTACAACTATATCCTGGAATCGTCAGCATTTTAACTGATTCACACAGAAAACGCCAGAGAAATTCGGCCTCCAATTGTAAACATAAACAGTATAGTCCTTACTTACAGTGTTTCTAAACAAATTTTGAGCTGTATAACCCTGAATTCCTAACATTTGAAAGCAAATTGTACTGAAAACGCTCCCTAAAGTAACCGGAGTTGTAAATATTATCAGTTTTCTGGTAATTTCTGAACTATCCACTGGTAACCTCCGTGATTGAGAATGGCAGGAAATGTATTAAGAACCTATTTCCTTTTATTTCAAGTGTTTCCTACAAGTTTTTAATCATTTCTGGAAACTATAATTGCTTATTTGAAGAGTTTTACCACAATTAGAAAGAGTTCCTATAACTATATACTGGAATCATCAGCATTGTAACTGATTCATAGAGAAAACACCAGAGAAATTCGGCCTCCCATTATAAACATAAATAGTATACTCCTCACTTACAGTCTTTCTACACAACTTTTGAGCTGTATAAACCTAATTCCTAATATTTGAAAGCAAATTCAAGTGAAAACGCTTCCTAAAGTAGTCGGAGTTGTAAATATTATCAGTTTTCTGGTCATTTACGAACTTTCCACTGGTAACCTCCATGATTGAAAATGGCAGGAAATGTAGTAAGAACCTATTTCCTTTTATTTCAAGTGTTTCCTACAAGTTTTTAATCATATCCAGAAACTATAATTGCGTATTTGAAGAGTTTGTCCAGAATTAGAGAGTGTTCCTACAACTATATACTGGAATCGTCAGCATTTTAAATGATTCACACAGAAAACGCCAGAGAAATTCGGCCTCCAATTGTAACCATAAACAGTATAGTCCTTACTTACAGTGTTTCTAAACAAATTTTGAACTGTATAACCCTGAATTACTAACATTTGAAAGCAAATAGTACTGAAAACGCTCCCTAAAGTAACCGGAGTTGTAAATATTAACAGTTTTCTGGTAATTTCTGAACTTTCCACTGGTAATCTCCATGATTGAAAATGGCAGGAAATGTAGAAAGAACCTATTTCCTTTTATTTCAAGTGTTTCTTACAAGTTTTTAATCATTTCCAGAAACTATAATTGCGTATTTGAAGAGTTTGTCCAGAATTAGAGAGTGTTCCTACAACTATATACTGGAATCGTCAGCATTTTAACTGATTCACACAGAAAACGCCAGAGAAATTCGGCCTCCAATTGTAAACATAAACAGTATAGTCCTTACTTACAGTGTTTCTAAACAAATTTTGAGCTGTATAACCCTGAATTCCTAACATTTGAAAGCAAATTGTACTGAAAAAGCTCCCTAAAGTAACCGGAGTTGTAAATATTATCAGTATTCTGGTAATTTCTTAACTTTCCACTGGTAACCTCCGTGATTGAAAATGGCAGGAAATGTAGAAAGAACCAATTTCCTTTTATTTCAAGTGTTTCCTACAAGTTTTTAATCATTTCTGGAAACTTTAATTGCTTATTTGAAGAGTTTTACCACAATTAGAAAGAGTTCCTATAACTATATACTGGAATCGTCAGCATTGTAACTGATTCATAGAGAAAACTCCAGAGAAATTCGGCCTCCAATTATAAACATAAATAGTATACTCCTCACTTACAGTCTTTCTACACAACTTTTGAGCTGTATAAACCTAATTCCTAATATTTGAAAGCAAATTCCAGTGAAAACGCTTTCTAAAGTAGTCGGAGTTGGAAATATTATCAGTTTTCTGGTCATTTACGAACTTTCCACTGGTAACCTCCATGATTGAAAATGGCAGGAAATGTAGTAAGAACCTATTTCCTTTTATGTCAAGTGTTTCTTACAAGTTTTTAATCATTTCCAGAAACTATAATTGCGTATTTGAAGAGTTTGTCCAGAATTAGAGAGTGTTCCTACAACTATATCCTGGAATCGTCAGCATTTTAACTGATTCACACAGAAAACGCCAGAGAAATTCGGCCTCCAATTGTAACCATAAACAGTATAGTCCTTACTTACAGTGTTTCTAAACAAATTTGAAGCTGTATAACCCTGAATTCCTAACATTTGAAAGCAAATTGTACTGAAAAAGCTCCCTAAAGTAACCGGAGTTGTAAATATTATCAGTTTTCTGGTAATTTCTGAACTATCCACTGGTAACCTCCGTGATTGAGAATGGCAGGAAATGTATTAAGAACCTATTGCCTTTTATTTCAAGTGTTTCCTACAAGTTTTTAATCATTTCTGGAAACTGTAATTGCTTATTTGAAGAGTTTTACCAGAATTAGAAAGAGTTCCTATAACTATATACTGGAATCGTCAGCATTGCAACTGATTCATAGAGAAAACACCAGAGAAATTCGGCCTCCAATTATAAACATAAATAGAATACTCAACACTTACAGTCTTTCTACACTAGTTTTGAGCTGTATAAACCTAATTCCTAATATTTGAAAGCAAATTCCAGTGACAACGCTTTCTAAAGTAGTCGGAGTTGTAAATATTATCAGTTTTCTGTTCATTTACGAACTTTCCACTGGTAACCTCCGTGATTGAGAATGGCAGGAAATGTATTAAGAACCTATTTCCTTTTATTTCAAGTGTTTCCTACAAGTTTTTAATCATTTCTGGAAACTATAATTGCTTATTTGAAGAGTTTTACCACAATTAGAAAGAGTTCCTATAACTATATACTGGAATCGTCAGCATTGTAACTGATTCATAGAGAAAACACCAGAGAAATTCGTCCTCCAATTATAAACATAAATAGCATACTCCTCACTTCCAGTCTTTCTACACAAGTTTTGAGCTGTATAAACCTAATTCCTAATATTTGAAAGCAAATTCAAGTGAAAATGCTTCCTAAAGTAGTCGGAGTTGTAAATATTATCAGTTTTCTGGTCATTTACGAACTTTCCACTGGTAACCTCCATGATTGAAAATGGCAGGAAATGTAGTAAGAACCTATTTCCTTTTATGTCAAGTGTTTCCTACAAGTTTTTAATCATTTCCGGAAACTATAATTGCGTATTTGAAGAGTTAGTCCAGAATTAGAGAGTGTTCCTACAACTATATCCTGGAATCGTCAGCATTTTAACTGATTCACACAGAAAACGCCAGAGAAATTCGGCCTCCAATTGTAACCATAAACAGTATAGTCCTTACTTACCGTGTTTCTAAACAAATTTTGAGCTGTATAACCCTGAATTCCTAACATTTGAAAGCAAATTGTACTGAAAACGCTCCCTAAAGTAACCGGAGTTGTAAATATTATCAGTTTTCTGGTCATTTACGAACTTTCCACTGGTAACCTCCATGATTGAAAATGGCAGGAAATGTATTAAGAACCTATTTCCTTTTATTTCAAGTGTTTCCTACAAGTTTTTAATCATTTCTGGAAACTATAATTGCTTATTTGAAGAGTTTTACCACAATTAGAAAGAGTTCCTAAAACTATATACTGGAATCGTCAGCATTGCAACTGATTCATAGAGAAAACACCAGAGAAATTCGGCCTCCAATTATAAACATAAATAGAATACTCAACACTTACAGTCTTTCTACACAAGTTTTGAGCTGTATAAACCTAATTCCTAATATTTGAAAGCAAATTCCAGTGAAAACGCTTTCTAAAGTAGTCGGAGTTGTAAATATTATCAGTTTTCTGTTCATTTACGAACTTTCCACTGGTAACCTCCATGATTGAAAATGGCAGGAAATGTAGTAAGAACCTATTTCCTTTATGTCAAGTGTTTCTTACAAGTTTTTAATCATTTCCAGAAACTATAATTGCGTATTTGAAGAGTTTGTCCAGAATTAGAGAGTGTTCCTACAACTATATCCTGGAATCGTCAGCATTTTAACTGATTCACACAGAAAACGCCAGAGAAATTCGGCCTCCAATTGTAAACATAAACAGTATAGTCCTTACTTACAGTGTTTCTAAACAAATTTTGAGCTGTATAACCCTGAATTCCTAACATTTGAAAGCAAATTGTACTGAAAACGCTCCCTAAAGTAACCGGAGTTGTAAATATTATCAGTTTTCTGGTAATTTCTGAACTATCCACTGGTAACCTCCGTGATTGAGAATGGCAGGAAATGTATTAAGAACCTATTTCCTTTTATTTCAAGTGTTTCCTACAAGTTTTTAATCATTTCTGGAAACTATAATTGCTTATTTGAAGAGTTTTACCACAATTAGAAAGAGTTCCTATAACTATATACTGGAATCATCAGCATTGTAACTGATTCATAGAGAAAACACCAGAGAAATTCGGCCTCCCATTATAAACATAAATAGTATACTCCTCACTTACAGTCTTTCTACACAACTTTTGAGCTGTATAAACCTAATTCCTAATATTTGAAAGCAAATTCAAGTGAAAACGCTTCCTAAAGTAGTCGGAGTTGTAAATATTATCAGTTTTCTGGTCATTTACGAACTTTCCACTGGTAACCTCCATGATTGAAAATGGCAGGAAATGTAGTAAGAACCTATTTCCTTTTATTTCAAGTGTTTCCTACAAGTTTTTAATCATATCCAGAAACTATAATTGCGTATTTGAAGAGTTTGTCCAGAATTAGAGAGTGTTCCTACAACTATATACTGGAATCGTCAGCATTTTAAATGATTCACACAGAAAACGCCAGAGAAATTCGGCCTCCAATTGTAACCATAAACAGTATAGTCCTTACTTACAGTGTTTCTAAACAAATTTTGAACTGTATAACCCTGAATTACTAACATTTGAAAGCAAATAGTACTGAAAACGCTCCCTAAAGTAACCGGAGTTGTAAATATTAACAGTTTTCTGGTAATTTCTGAACTTTCCACTGGTAATCTCCATGATTGAAAATGGCAGGAAATGTAGAAAGAACCTATTTCCTTTTATTTCAAGTGTTTCTTACAAGTTTTTAATCATTTCCAGAAACTATAATTGCGTATTTGAAGAGTTTGTCCAGAATTAGAGAGTGTTCCTACAACTATATACTGGAATCGTCAGCATTTTAACTGATTCACACAGAAAACGCCAGAGAAATTCGGCCTCCAATTGTAAACATAAACAGTATAGTCCTTACTTACAGTGTTTCTAAACAAATTTTGAGCTGTATAACCCTGAATTCCTAACATTTGAAAGCAAATTGTACTGAAAAAGCTCCCTAAAGTAACCGGAGTTGTAAATATTATCAGTATTCTGGTAATTTCTTAACTTTCCACTGGTAACCTCCGTGATTGAAAATGGCAGGAAATGTAGAAAGAACCAATTTCCTTTTATTTCAAGTGTTTCCTACAAGTTTTTAATCATTTCTGGAAACTTTAATTGCTTATTTGAAGAGTTTTACCACAATTAGAAAGAGTTCCTATAACTATATACTGGAATCGTCAGCATTGTAACTGATTCATAGAGAAAACTCCAGAGAAATTCGGCCTCCAATTATAAACATAAATAGTATACTCCTCACTTACAGTCTTTCTACACAACTTTTGAGCTGTATAAACCTAATTCCTAATATTTGAAAGCAAATTCCAGTGAAAACGCTTTCTAAAGTAGTCGGAGTTGGAAATATTATCAGTTTTCTGGTCATTTACGAACTTTCCACTGGTAACCTCCATGATTGAAAATGGCAGGAAATGTAGTAAGAACCTATTTCCTTTTATGTCAAGTGTTTCTTACAAGTTTTTAATCATTTCCAGAAACTATAATTGCGTATTTGAAGAGTTTGTCCAGAATTAGAGAGTGTTCCTACAACTATATCCTGGAATCGTCAGCATTTTAACTGATTCACACAGAAAACGCCAGAGAAATTCGGCCTCCAATTGTAACCATAAACAGTATAGTCCTTACTTACAGTGTTTCTAAACAAATTTGAAGCTGTATAACCCTGAATTCCTAACATTTGAAAGCAAATTGTACTGAAAAAGCTCCCTAAAGTAACCGGAGTTGTAAATATTATCAGTTTTCTGGTAATTTCTGAACTATCCACTGGTAACCTCCGTGATTGAGAATGGCAGGAAATGTATTAAGAACCTATTGCCTTTTATTTCAAGTGTTTCCTACAAGTTTTTAATCATTTCTGGAAACTGTAATTGCTTATTTGAAGAGTTTTACCAGAATTAGAAAGAGTTCCTATAACTATATACTGGAATCGTCAGCATTGCAACTGATTCATAGAGAAAACACCAGAGAAATTCGGCCTCCAATTATAAACATAAATAGAATACTCAACACTTACAGTCTTTCTACACTAGTTTTGAGCTGTATAAACCTAATTCCTAATATTTGAAAGCAAATTCCAGTGACAACGCTTTCTAAAGTAGTCGGAGTTGTAAATATTATCAGTTTTCTGTTCATTTACGAACTTTCCACTGGTAACCTCCGTGATTGAGAATGGCAGGAAATGTATTAAGAACCTATTTCCTTTTATTTCAAGTGTTTCCTACAAGTTTTTAATCATTTCTGGAAACTATAATTGCTTATTTGAAGAGTTTTACCACAATTAGAGAGAGTTCCTATAACTATATACTGGAACCATCAGCATTGTAACTGATTCATAGAGAAAACACCAGAGAAATTCGGCCTCCCATTATAAACATAAATAGTATACTCCTCACTTACAGTCTTTCTACACAAGTTTTGAGCTGTATAAACCTAATTCCTAATATTTGAAAGCAAATTCAAGTGAAAACGCTTCCTAAAGTAGTCGGAGTTGTAAATATTATCAGTTTTCTGGTCATTTACGAACTTTCCACTGGTAACCTCCATGATTGAAAATGGCAGGAAATGTAGTAAGAACCTATTTCCTTTTATTTCAAGTGTTTCTTACAAGTTTTTAATCATTTCTGGAAACTATAATTGCGTATTTGAAGAGTTTGACCAGAATTAGAGAGAGTTCCCACAACTATATACTGGAATCGTCAGCATTGTAACTGATTCATAGAGAAAACTCCAGAGAAATTCGGCCTCCAATTATAAACATAAATAGTATACTCCTCACTTACAGTCTTTCTACACAACTTTTGAGCTGTATAAACCTAATTCCTAATATTTGAAAGCAAGTTCCAGTGAAAACGCTTTCTAAAGTAGTCGGAGTTGGAAATATTATCAGTTTTCTGGTCATTTACGAACTTTCCACTGGTAACCTCCATGATTGAAAATGGCAGGAAATGTAGTAAGAACCTATTTCCTTTTATGTCAAGTGTTTCTTACAAGTTTTTAATCATTTCCAGAAACTATAATTGCGTATTTGAAGAGTTTGTCCAGAATTAGAGAGTGTTCCTACAACTATATCCTGGAATCGTCAGCATTTTAACTGATTCACACAGAAAACGCCAGAGAAATTCGGCCTCCAATTGTAACCATAAACAGTATAGTCCTTACTTACAGTGTTTCTAAACAAATTTGAAGCTGTATAACCCTGAATTCCTAACATTTGAAAGCAAATTGTACTGAAAAAGCTCCCTAAAGTAACCGGAGTTGTAAATATTATCAGTTTTCTGGTAATTTCTGAACTATCCACTGGTAACCTCCGTGATTGAGAATGGCAGGAAATGTATTAAGAACCTATTTCCTTTTATTTCAAGTGTTTCCTACAAGTTTTTAATCATTTCTGGAAACTGTAATTGATTATTTGAAGAGTTTTACCAGAATTAGAAAGAGTTCCTATAACTATATACTGGAATCGTCAGCATTGCAACTGATTCATAGAGAAAACACCAGAGAAATTCGTCCTCCAATTATAAACATAAATAGCATACTCCTCACTTCCAGTCTTTCTACACAAGTTTTGAGCTGTATAAACCTAATTCCTAATATTTGAAAGCAAATTCAAGTGAAAATGCTTCCTAAAGTAGTCGGAGTTGTAAATATTATCAGTTTTCTGGTCATTTACGAACTTTCCACTGGTAACCTCCATGATTGAAAATGGCAGGAAATGTAGTAAGAACCTATTTCCTTTTATGTCAAGTGTTTCCTACAAGTTTTTAATCATTTCCGGAAACTATAATCGCGTATTTGAAGAGTTAGTCCAGAATTAGAGAGTGTTCCTACAACTATATCCTGGAATCGTCAGCATTTTAACTGATTCACACAGAAAACGCCAGAGAAATTCGGCCTCCAATTGTAACCATAAACAGTATAGTCCTTACTTACCGTGTTTCTAAACAAATTTTGAGCTGTATAACCCTGAATTCCTAACATTTGAAAGCAAATTGTACTGAAAACGCTCCCTAAAGTAACCGGAGTTGTAAATATTATCAGTTTTCTGGTCATTTACGAACTTTCCACTGGTAACCTCCATGATTGAAAATGGCAGGAAATGTATTAAGAACCTATTTCCTTTTATTTCAAGTGTTTCCTACAAGTTTTTAATCATTTCTGGAAACTATAATTGCTTATTTGAAGAGTTTTACCACAATTAGAAAGAGTTCCTATAACTATATACTGGAATCGTCAGCATTGCAACTGATTCATAGAGAAAACACCAGAGAAATTCGGCCTCCAATTATAAACATAAATAGAATACTCAACACTTACAGTCTTTCTACACAAGTTTTGAGCTGTATTAACCTAATTCCTAATATTTGAAAGCAAATTCCAGTGAAAACGCTTTCTAAAGTAGTCGGAGTTGTAAATATTATCAGTTTTCTGTTCATTTACGAACTTTCCACTGGTAACCTCCATGATTGAAAATGGCAGGAAATGTAGTAAGAACCTATTTCCTTTATGTCAAGTGTTTCTTACAAGTTTTTAATCATTTCCAGAAACTATAATTGCGTATTTGAAGAGTTTGTCCAGAATTAGAGAGTGTTCCTACAACTATATCCTGGAATCGTCAGCATTTTAACTGATTCACACAGAAAACGCCAGAGAAATTCGGCCTCCAATTGTAAACATAAACAGTATAGTCCTTACTTACAGTGTTTCTAAACAAATTTTGAGCTGTATAACCCTGAATTCCTAACATTTGAAAGCAAATTGTACTGAAAACGCTCCCTAAAGTAACCGGAGTTGTAAATATTATCAGTTTTCTGGTAATTTCTGAACTATCCACTGGTAACCTCCGTGATTGAGAATGGCAGGAAATGTATTAAGAACCTATTTCCTTTTATTTCAAGTGTTTCCTACAAGTTTTTAATCATTTCTGGAAACTATAATTGCTTATTTGAAGAGTTTTACCACAATTAGAAAGAGTTCCTATAACTATATACTGGAATCATCAGCATTGTAACTGATTCATAGAGAAAACACCAGAGAAATTCGGGCTCCCATTATAAACATAAATAGTATACTCCTCACTTACAGTCTTTCTACACAACTTTTGAGCTGTATAAACCTAATTCCTAATATTTGAAAGCAAATTCAAGTGAAAACGCTTCCTAAAGTAGTCGGAGTTGTAAATATTATCAGTTTTCTGGTCATTTACGAACTTTCCACTGGTAACCTCCATGATTGAAAATGGCAGGAAATGTAGTAAGAACCTATTTCCTTTTATTTCAAGTGTTTCCTACAAGTTTTTAATCATATCCAGAAACTATAATTGCGTATTTGAAGAGTTTGTCCAGAATTAGAGAGTGTTCCTACAACTATATACTGGAATCGTCAGCATTTTAAATGATTCACACAGAAAACGCCAGAGAAATTCGGCCTCCAATTGTAACCATAAACAGTATAGTCCTTACTTACAGTGTTTCTAAACAAATTTTGAACTGTATAACCCTGAATTACTAACATTTGAAAGCAAATAGTACTGAAAACGCTCCCTAAAGTAACCGGAGTTGTAAATATTAACAGTTTTCTGGTAATTTCTGAACTTTCCACTGGTAATCTCCATGATTGAAAATGGCAGGAAATGTAGAAAGAACCTATTTCCTTTTATTTCAAGTGTTTCTTACAAGTTTTTAATCATTTCCAGAAACTATAATTGCGTATTTGAAGAGTTTGTCCAGAATTAGAGAGTGTTCCTACAACTATATACTGGAATCGTCAGCATTTTAACTGATTCACACAGAAAACGCCAGAGAAATTCGGCCTCCAATTGTAAACATAAACAGTATAGTCCTTACTTACAGTGTTTCTAAACAAATTTTGAGCTGTATAACCCTGAATTCCTAACATTTGAAAGCAAATTGTACTGAAAAAGCTCCCTAAAGTAACCGGAGTTGTAAATATTATCAGTATTCTGGTAATTTCTTAACTTTCCACTGGTAACCTCCGTGATTGAAAATGGCAGGAAATGTAGAAAGAACCAATTTCCTTTTATTTCAAGTGTTTCCTACAAGTTTTTAATCATTTCTGGAAACTTTAATTGCTTATTTGAAGAGTTTTACCACAATTAGAAAGAGTTCCTATAACTATATACTGGAATCGTCAGCATTGTAACTGATTCATAGAGAAAACTCCAGAGAAATTCGGCCTCCAATTATAAACATAAATAGTATACTCCTCACTTACAGTCTTTCTACACAACTTTTGAGCTGTATAAACCTAATTCCTAATATTTGAAAGCAAATTCCAGTGAAAACGCTTTCTAAAGTAGTCGGAGTTGGAAATATTATCAGTTTTCTGGTCATTTACGAACTTTCCACTGGTAAACTCCATGATTGAAAATGGCAGGAAATGTAGTAAGAACCTATTTCCTTTTATGTCAAGTGTTTCTTACAAGTTTTTAATCATTTCCAGAAACTATAATTGCGTATTTGAAGAGTTTGTCCAGAATTAGAGAGTGTTCCTACAACTATATCCTGGAATCGTCAGCATTTTAACTGATTCACACAGAAAACGCCAGAGAAATTCGGCCTCCAATTGTAACCATAAACAGTATAGTCCTTACTTACAGTGTTTCTAAACAAATTTGAAGCTGTATAACCCTGAATTCCTAACATTTGAAAGCAAATTGTACTGAAAAAGCTCCCTAAAGTAACCGGAGTTGTAAATATTATCAGTTTTCTGGTAATTTCTGAACTATCCACTGGTAACCTCCGTGATTGAGAATGGCAGGAAATGTATTAAGAACCTATTGCCTTTTATTTCAAGTGTTTCCTACAAGTTTTTAATCATTTCTGGAAACTGTAATTGCTTATTTGAAGAGTTTTACCAGAATTAGAAAGAGTTCCTATAACTATATACTGGAATCGTCAGCATTGCAACTGATTCATAGAGAAAACACCAGAGAAATTCGGCCTCCAATTATAAACATAAATAGAAGACTCAACACTTACAGTCTTTCTACACTAGTTTTGAGCTGTATAAACCTAATTCCTAATATTTGAAAGCAAATTCCAGTGACAACGCTTTCTAAAGTAGTCGGAGTTGTAAATATTATCAGTTTTCTGTTCATTTACGAACTTTCCACTGGTAACCTCCGTGATTGAGAATGGCAGGAAATGTATTAAGAACCTATTTCCTTTTATTTCAAGTGTTTCCTACAAGTTTTTAATCATTTCTGGAAACTATAATTGCTTATTTGAAGAGTTTTACCACAATTAGAGAGAGTTCCTATAACTATATACTGGAACCATCAGCATTGTAACTGATTCATAGAGAAAACACCAGAGAAATTCGGCCTCCCATTATAAACATAAATAGTATACTCCTCACTTACAGTCTTTCTACACAAGTTTTGAGCTGTATAAACCTAATTCCTAATATTTGAAAGCAAATTCAAGTGAAAACGCTTCCTAAAGTAGTCGGAGTTGTAAATATTATCAGTTTTCTGGTCATTTACGAACTTTCCACTGGTAACCTCCATGATTGAAAATGGCAGGAAATGTAGTAAGAACCTATTTCCTTTTATTTCAAGTGTTTCTTACAAGTTTTTAATCATTTCTGGAAACTATAATTGCGTATTTGAAGAGTTTGACCAGAATTAGAGAGAGTTCCCACAACTATATACTGGAATCGTCAGCATTGTAACTGATTCATAGAGAAAACTCCAGAGAAATTCGGCCTCCAATTATAAACATAAATAGTATACTCCTCACTTACAGTCTTTCTACACAACTTTTGAGCTGTATAAACCTAATTCCTAATATTTGAAAGCAAGTTCCAGTGAAAACGCTTTCTAAAGTAGTCGGAGTTGGAAATATTATCAGTTTTCTGGTCATTTACGAACTTTCCACTGGTAACCTCCATGATTGAAAATGGCAGGAAATGTAGTAAGAACCTATTTCCTTTTATGTCAAGTGTTTCTTACAAGTTTTTAATCATTTCCAGAAACTATAATTGCGTATTTGAAGAGTTTGTCCAGAATTAGAGAGTGTTCCTACAACTATATCCTGGAATCGTCAGCATTTTAACTGATTCACACAGAAAACGCCAGAGAAATTCGGCCTCCAATTGTAACCATAAACAGTATAGTCCTTACTTACAGTGTTTCTAAACAAATTTGAAGCTGTATAACCCTGAATTCCTAACATTTGAAAGCAAATTGTACTGAAAAAGCTCCCTAAAGTAACCGGAGTTGTAAATATTATCAGTTTTCTGGTAATTTCTGAACTATCCACTGGTAACCTCCGTGATTGAGAATGGCAGGAAATGTATTAAGAACCTATTTCCTTTTATTTCAAGTGTTTCCTACAAGTTTTTAATCATTTCTGGAAACTGTAATTGATTATTTGAAGAGTTTTACCAGAATTAGAAAGAGTTCCTATAACTATATACTGGAATCGTCAGCATTGCAACTGATTCATAGAGAAAACACCAGAGAAATTCGGCCTCCAATTATAAACATAAATAGAATACTCAACACTTACAGTCTTTCTACACTAGTTTTGAGCTGTATAAACCTAATTCCTAATATTTGAAAGCAAATTCCAGTGACAACGCTTTCTAAAGTAGTCGGAGTTGTAAATATTATCAGTTTTCTGTTCATTTACGAACTTTCCACTGGTAACCTCCGTGATTGAGAATGGCAGGAAATGTATTAAGAACCTATTTCCTTTTATTTCAAGTGTTTCCTACAAGTTTTTAATCATTTCTGGAAACTATAATTGCTTATTTGAAGAGTTTTACCACAATTAGAGAGAGTTCCTATAACTATATACTGGAACCATCAGCATTGTAACTGATTCATAGAGAAAACACCAGAGAAATTCGGCCTCCCATTATAAACATAAATAGTATACTCCTCACTTACAGTCTTTCTACACAAGTTTTGAGCTGTATAAACCTAATTCCTAATATTTGAAAGCAAATTCAAGTGAAAACGCTTCCTAAAGTAGTCGGAGTTGTAAATATTATCAGTTTTCTGGTCATTTACGAACTTTCCACTGGTAACCTCCATGATTGAAAATGGCAGGAACTGTAGTAAGAACCTATTTCCTTTTATTTCAAGTGTTTCTTACAAGTTTTTAATCATTTCCAGAAACTATAATTGGGTATTTGAAGAGTTTGTTCAGAATTAGAGAGTGTTCCTACAACTATATACTGGAATCGTCAGAATTTTAACTGATTCACACAGAAATCGCCAGAGAAATTCGGCCTCCAATTGTAAACATAAACAGTATAGTCCTTACTTACAGTGTTTCTAAACAAATTTTGAGCTGTATAACACTGAATTCCTAACATTTGAAAGCAAATTGTACTGAAAACGCTCCCTAAAGTAACCGGAGTTGTAAATATTATTAGTTTTCTGGTAATTTATGAACTTTCCACTGGTAACCTCCGTGATTGAAAATGGCAGGAAATGTATTAAGAACCTATTTCCTATTATTTCAAGTGTTTCCTACAAGTTTTTAATCATTTCTGGAAACTATAATTGCTTATTTGAAGAGTTTTACCACAATTAGAGAGAGTTCCTATAACTATATACTGGAATCGTCAGCATTGTAACTGATTCACAGAGAAAACACCAGAGAAATTCGGCCTGCAATTATAAACATAAATAGTATAGTCTTCACTTACAGTCTTTCTGCACAAGTTTTGAGCTGTATAACCCTGAATTCCTAACATTTGAAAGCAAATTGTACTGAAAACGCTCCCTAAAGTAACCGGAGTTGTAAATATTATCAGTTTTCTGGTAATTTCTAAACTTTCCACTGGTAACCGCCATGATTGAAAATGGCAGGAAATGTATCAAGAACCTATTTCCTTTTATTTCAAGGGTTTCCTACAAGTTTTTAATCATTTCTGGAAACTATAATTGCGTATTTGGAGAGTTTTACCACAATTAGAGAGATTTCCTATAACTATATACTGGAATCGTCAGCATTGTAACTGATTCACAGAGAAAACACAAGAGAAATTCGGCCTCCCATTATAAACAGAAAGAGTATAGTCCTCACTTACAGTATTTCTACACAAGCTTTGAGCTGGACAAACCTAATTCCTAATATTTGAAAGCAAATTCAAGTGAAAACGCTTCCTAAAGTAGTCGGAGTTGTAAATATTATCAGTTTTCTGGTCATTTACGAACTTTCCACTGGTAACCTCCATGATTGAAAATGGCAGGAAATGTAGTAAGAACCTATTTCCTTTTATTTCAAGTGTTTCTTACAAGTTTTTAATCATTTCCGGAAACTATAATTGCGTATTTGAAGAGTTTGTCCAGAATTAGAGAGTGTTCCTACAACTATATACTGGAATCGTCAGCATTTTAACTGATTCACAAAGAAAACGCCAGAGAAATTCGGCCTCCAATTGTAACCATAAACAGTATAGTCCTTACTTACAGTGTTTCTAAACAAATTTTGAGCTGTATAACCTTGAATTCCTAACATTTGAAAGCAAATTGTACTGAAAACGCTCCCTAAAGTAACCGGAGTTGTAAATATTATCAGTTTTCTGGTAATTTCTGAACTTTCCACTGGTAACCTCCATGATTGAAAATGGCAGGAAATGTATTAAGAACCTATTTCCTTTTATTTCAAGTGTTTCCTACAAGTTTTTAATCATTTCTGGAAACTATAATTGCTTATTTGAAGAGTTTTACCAGAAATAGAGAGAGTTCCTATAACTATATACTGGAATCGTCAGCATTGTAACTGATTCACAGAGAAAACACCAGAGAAATTCGGCCTCCAATTATAAACATAAATAGTATAGTCCTCACTTACAGTATTTCTACACAAGGTTTGAGCTGTACAAACCTAATTCCTAATATTTGAAAGCAAATTCAAGTGAAAACGCTTTCTAAAGTAGTCGGAGTTGTAAATATTATCAGTTTTCTGGTCATTTACGAACTTTCCACTGGTAACCTCCATGATTGAAAATGGCAGGAAATGTAGTAAGAACCTATTTCCTTTTATGTCAAGTGTTTCCTATAAGTTTTTAATCATTTTCAGAAACTATAACTGCGTATTTGAAGAGTTTGTCCAGAATTAGAGAGTGTTCCTACAACTATATACTGGAATCGTCAGCATTTTAACTGATTCACACAGAAAACGCCAGAGAAATTCGGCCTCCAATTGTAAACATAAACAGTATAGTCCTTACTTACAGTGTTTCCAAACAAATTTTGAGCTGTATACAACTAATTCCTAATATTTGAAAGCAAATTGTACTGAAAACGCTTCCTAAAGTAACCGGAGTTGTAAATATTATCAGTTTTCTGGTAATTTCTGAACTTTCCACTGGTAACCTCCATGATTGAAAATGGCAGAAATGTAGTAAGAACCTATTTCCTTTTATTTCAACTGTTTCCTACAAGTTTTTAATCATTTCCAGAAACTATAATTGCGTATTTGAAGAGTTTGTCCAGAATTAGAGAGTGTTCCTACAACTATATACTGGAATCGTCAGCATTTCAACTGATTCACACAGAAAACGCCAGAGAAATTCGGCCTCCAATTGTATACATAAACAGTATAGTCCTTACTTACAGTGTTTCTAAACAAATTTTGAGCTGTATAACCCTGAATTCCTAACATTTGAAAGCAAATTGTACTGAAAACGCTCCCTAAAGTAACCGGAGTTGTAAATATTATCAGTTTTCTGGTAATTTCTGAACTATCCACTGGTAACCTCCGTGATTGAGAATGGCAGGAAATGTATTAAGAACCTATTTCCTTTTATTTCAAGTGTTTCCTACAAGTTTTTAATCATTTCTGGAAACTATAATTGCTTATTTGAAGAGTTTTACCACAATTAGAAAGAGTTCCTATAACTATATACTGGAATCGTCAGCATTGTAACTGATTCACAGAGAAAACACCAGAGAAATTCGGCCTCCCATTATAAACAGAAATAGTATACTCCTCACTTACAGTCTTTCTACACAAGTTTTGAGCTGTATAAACCTAATTCCTAATATTTGAAAGCAAATTCAAGTGAAAACGCTTCCTAAAGTAGTCGGAGTTGTAAATATTATCAGTTTTCTGGTCATTTACGAACTTTCCAATTGTAACTTCCATGATTGAAAATGGCAGGAAATGTAGTAAGAACCTATTTCCTTTTATTTCAAGTGTTTCTTACAAGTTTTTAATCATTTCCAGAAATTGTAATTGCGTATTTGAAGAGTTTGTCCAGAATTAGAGAGTGTTCCTACAACTATATACTGGAATCGTCAGCATTTTAACTGATTCACAAAGAAAACGCCAGAGAAATTCGGCCTCCAATTGTAACCATAAACAGTATAGTCCTTACTTACAGTGTTTCTAAACAAATTTTGAGCTGTATAACCTTGAATTCCTAACATTTGAAAGCAAATTGTACTGAAAACGCTCCCTAAAGTAACCGGAGTTGTAAATATTATCAGTTTTCTGGTAATTTCTGAACTTTCCACTGGTAACCTCCATGATTGAAAATGGCAGGAAATGTATTAAGAACCTATTTCCTTTTATTTCAAGTGTTTCCTACAAGTTTTTAATCATTTCTGGAAACTATAATTGCTTATTTGAAGAGTTTTACCAGAAATAGAGAGAGTTCCTATAACTATATACTGGAATCGTCAGCATTGTAACTGATTCACAGAGAAAACACCAGAGAAATTCGGCCTCCAATTATAAACATAAATAGTATAGTCCTCACTTACATATTTCTACACAAGGTTTGAGCTGTACAAACCTAATTCCTAATATTTGAAAGCAAATTCAAGTGAAAACGCTTTCTAAAGTAGTCGGAGTTGTAAATATTATCAGTTTTCTGGTCATTTACGAACTTTCCACTGGTAACCTCCATGATTGAAAATGGCAGGAAATGTATTAAGAACCTATTTCCTTTTATGTCAAGTGTTTCCTATAAGTTTTTAATCATTTTCAGAAACTATAACTGCGTATTTGAAGAGTTTGTCCAGAATTAGAGAGTGTTCCTACAACTATATACTGGAATCGTCAGCATTTTAACTGATTCACACAGAAAACGCCAGAGAAATTCGGCCTCCAATTGTAAACATAAACAGTATAGTCCTTACTTACAGTGTTTCCAAACAAATTTTGAGCTGTATACAACTAATTCCTAATATTTGAAAGCAAATTCTACTGAAAACGCTTCCTAAAGTAACCGGAGTTGTAAATATTATCAGTTTTCTGGTAATTTCTGAACTTTCCACTGGTAACCTCCATGATTGAAAATGGCAGAAATGTAGTAAGAACCTATTTCCTTTTATTTCAACTGTTTCCTACAAGTTTTTAATCATTTCCAGAAACTATAATTGCGTATTTGAAGAGTTTGTCCAGAATTTGAGAGTGTTCCTACAACTATATACTGGAATCGTCAGCATTTTAACTGATTCACACAGAAAACGCCAGAGAAATTCGGCCTCCAATTGTATACATAAACAGTATAGTCCTTACTTACAGTGTTTCTAAACAAATTTTGAGCTGTATAACCCTGAATTCCTAACATTTGAAAGCAAATTGTACTGAAAACGCTCCCTAAAGTAACCGGAGTTGTAAATATTATCAGTTTTCTGGTAATTTCTGAACTATCCACTGGTAACCTCCGTGATTGAGAATGGCAGGAAATGTATTAAGAACCTATTTCCTTTTATTTCAAGTGTTTCCTACAAGTTTTTAATCATTTCTGGAAACTATAATTGCTTATTTGAAGAGTTTTACCACAATTAGAAAGAGTTCCTATAACTATATACTGGAATCGTCAGCATTGTAACTGATTCACAGAGAAAACACCAGAGAAATTCGGCCTCCCATTATAAACAGAAATAGTATACTCCTCACTTACAGTCTTTCTACACAAGTTTTGAGCTGTATAAACCTAATTCCTAATATTTGAAAGCAAATTCAAGTGAAAACGCTTCCTAAAGTAGTCGGAGTTGTAAATATTATCAGTTTTCTGGTAATTTCTGAACTATCCACTGGTAACCTCCGTGATTGAGAATGGCAGGAAATGTATTAAGAACCTATTTCCTTTTATTTCAAGTGTTTCCTACAAGTTTTTAATCATTTCTGGAAACTATAATTGCTTATTTGAAGAGTTTTACCACAATTAGAAAGAGTTCCTATAACTATATACTGGAATCGTCAGCATTGTAACTGATTCACAGAGAAAACACCAGAGAAATTCGGCCTCCCATTATAAACATAAATAGTATACTCCTCACTTACAGTCTTTCTACACAACTTTTGAGCTGTATAAACCTAATTCCTAATATTTGAAAGCAAGTTCCAGTGAAAACGTTTTCTAAAGTAGTCGGAGTTGGAAATATAATCAGTTTTCTGGTCATTTACGAACTTTCCACTGGTAACCTCCATGATTGAAAATGGCAGGAAATGTAGTAAGAACCTATTTCCTTTTATGTCAAGTGTTTCTTACAAGTTTTTAATCATTTCCAGAAACTATAATTGCGTATTTGAAGAGTTTGTCCAGAATTAGAGAGTGTTCCTACAACTATATCCTGGAATCGTCAGCATTTTAACTGATTCACACAGAAAACGCCAGAGAAATTCGGCCTCCAATTGTAACCATAAACAGTATAGTCCTTACTTACAGTGTTTCTAAACAAATTTGAAGCTGTATAACCCTGAATTCCTAACATTTGAAAGCAAATTGTACTGAAAAAGCTCCCTAAAGTAACCGGAGTTGTAAATATTATCAGTTTTCTGGTAATTTCTGAACTTTCCACTGGTAACCTCCATGATTGAAAATGGCAGGAAATGTATTAAGAACCTATTTCCTTTTATTTCAAGTGTTTCCTACAAGTTTTTAATCATTTCTGGAAACTATAATTGCTTATTTGAAGAGTTTTACCAGAAATAGAGAGAGTTCCTATAACTATATACTGGAATCGTCAGCATTGTAACTGATTCACAGAGAAAACACCAGAGAAATTCGGCCTCCAATTATAAACATAAATAGTATAGTCCTCACTTACATATTTCTACACAAGGTTTGAGCTGTACAAACCTAATTCCTAATATTTGAAAGCAAATTCAAGTGAAAACGCTTTCTAAAGTACTCGGAGTTGTAAATATTATCAGTTTTCTGGTCATTTACGAACTTTCCACTGGTAACCTCCATGATTGAAAATGGCAGGAAATGTATTAAGAACCTATTTCCTTTTATGTCAAGTGTTTCCTATAAGTTTTTAATCATTTTCAGAAACTATAACTGCGTATTTGAAGAGTTTGTCCAGAATTAGAGAGTGTTCCTACAACTATATACTGGAATCGTCAGCATTTTAACTGATTCACACAGAAAACGCCAGAGAAATTCGGCCTCCAATTGTAAACATAAACAGTATAGTCCTTACTTACAGTGTTTCCAAACAAATTTTGAGCTGTATACAACTAATTCCTAATATTTGAAAGCAAATTCTACTGAAAACGCTTCCTAAAGTAACCGGAGTTGTAAATATTATCAGTTTTCTGGTAATTTCTGAACTTTCCACTGGTAACCTCCATGATTGAAAATGGCAGAAATGTAGTAAGAACCTATTTCCTTTTATTTCAACTGTTTCCTACAAGTTTTTAATCATTTCCAGAAACTATAATTGCGTATTTGAAGAGTTTGTCCAGAATTTGAGAGTGTTCCTACAACTATATACTGGAATCGTCAGCATTTTAACTGATTCACACAGAAAACGCCAGAGAAATTCGGCCTCCAATTGTATACATAAACAGTATAGTCCTTACTTACAGTGTTTCTAAACAAATTTTGAGCTGTATAACCCTGAATTCCTAACATTTGAAAGCAAATTGTACTGAAAACGCTCCCTAAAGTAACCGGAGTTGTAAATATTATCAGTTTTCTGGTAATTTCTGAACTATCCACTGGTAACCTCCGTGATTGAGAATGGCAGGAAATGTATTAAGAACCTATTTCCTTTTATTTCAAGTGTTTCCTACAAGTTTTTAATCATTTCTGGAAACTATAATTGCTTATTTGAAGAGTTTTACCACAATTAGAAAGAGTTCCTATAACTATATACTGGAATCGTCAGCATTGTAACTGATTCACAGAGAAAACACCAGAGAAATTCGGCCTCCCATTATAAACAGAAATAGTATACTCCTCACTTACAGTCTTTCTACACAAGTTTTGAGCTGTATAAACCTAATTCCTAATATTTGAAAGCAAATTCAAGTGAAAACGCTTCCTAAAGTAGTCGGAGTTGTAAATATTATCAGTTTTCTGGTAATTTCTGAACTATCCACTGGTAACCTCCGTGATTGAGAATGGCAGGAAATGTATTAAGAACCTATTTCCTTTTATTTCAAGTGTTTCCTACAAGTTTTTAATCATTTCTGGAAACTATAATTGCTTATTTGAAGAGTTTTACCACAATTAGAAAGAGTTCCTATAACTATATACTGGAATCGTCAGCATTGTAACTGATTCACAGAGAAAACACCAGAGAAATTCGGCCTCCCATTATAAACATAAATAGTATACTCCTCACTTACAGTCTTTCTACACAACTTTTGAGCTGTATAAACCTAATTCCTAATATTTGAAAGCAAGTTCCAGTGAAAACGTTTTCTAAAGTAGTCGGAGTTGGAAATATAATCAGTTTTCTGGTCATTTACGAACTTTCCACTGGTAACCTCCATGATTGAAAATGGCAGGAAATGTAGTAAGAACCTATTTCCTTTTATGTCAAGTGTTTCTTACAAGTTTTTAATCATTTCCAGAAACTATAATTGCGTATTTGAAGAGTTTGTCCAGAATTAGAGAGTGTTCCTACAACTATATCCTGGAATCGTCAGCATTTTAACTGATTCACACAGAAAACGCCAGAGAAATTCGGCCTCCAATTGTAACCATAAACAGTATAGTCCTTACTTACAGTGTTTCTAAACAAATTTGAAGCTGTATAACCCTGAATTCCTAACATTTGAAAGCAAATTGTACTGAAAAAGCTCCCTAAAGTAACCGGAGTTGTAAATATTATCAGTTTTCTGGTAATTTCTGAACTATCCACTGGTAACCTCCGTGATTGAGAATGGCAGGAAATGTATTAAGAACCTATTTCCTTTTATTTCAAGTGTTTCCTACAAGTTTTTAATCATTTCTGGAAACTGTAATTGATTATTTGAAGAGTTTTACCAGAATTAGAAAGAGTTCCTATAACTATATACTGGAATCGTCAGCATTGCAACTGATTCATAGAGAAAACACCAGAGAAATTCGGCCTCCAATTATAAACATAAATAGAATACTCAACACTTACAGTCTTTCTACACTAGTTTTGAGCTGTATAAACCTAATTCCTAATATTTGAAAGCAAATTCCAGTGACAACGCTTTCTAAAGTAGTCGGAGTTGTAAATATTATCAGTTTTCTGTTCATTTACGAACTTTCCACTGGTAACCTCCGTGATTGAGAATGGCAGGAAATGTATTAAGAACCTATTTCCTTTTATTTCAAGTGTTTCCTACAAGTTTTTAATCATTTCTGGAAACTATAATTGCTTATTTGAAGAGTTTTACCACAATTAGAGAGAGTTCCTATAACTATATACTGGAACCATCAGCATTGTAACTGATTCATAGAGAAAACACCAGAGAAATTCGGCCTCCCATTATAAACATAAATAGTATACTCCTCACTTACAGTCTTTCTACACAAGTTTTGAGCTGTATAAACCTAATTCCTAATATTTGAAAGCAAATTCAAGTGAAAACGCTTCCTAAAGTAGTCGGAGTTGTAAATATTATCAGTTTTCTGGTCATTTACGAACTTTCCACTGGTAACCTCCATGATTGAAAATGGCAGGAAATGTAGTAAGAACCTATTTCCTTTTATTTCAAGTGTTTCTTACAAGTTTTTAATCATTTCCAGAAACTATAATTGGGTATTTGAAGAGTTTGTTCAGAATTAGAGAGTGTTCCTACAACTATATACTGGAATCGTCAGAATTTTAACTGATTCACACAGAAATCGCCAGAGAAATTCGGCCTCCAATTGTAAACATAAACAGTATAGTCCTTACTTACAGTGTTTCTAAACAAATTTTGAGCTGTATAACACTGAATTCCTAACATTTGAAAGCAAATTGTACTGAAAACGCTCCCTAAAGTAACCGGAGTTGTAAATATTATTAGTTTTCTGGTAATTTATGAACTTTCCACTGGTAACCTCCGTGATTGAAAATGGCAGGAAATGTATTAAGAACCTATTTCCTATTATTTCAAGTGTTTCCTACAAGTTTTTAATCATTTCTGGAAACTATAATTGCTTATTTGAAGAGTTTTACCACAATTAGAGAGAGTTCCTATAACTATATACTGGAATCGTCAGCATTGTAACTGATTCACAGAGAAAACACCAGAGAAATTCGGCCTGCAATTATAAACATAAATAGTATAGTCTTCACTTACAGTCTTTCTGCACAAGTTTTGAGCTGTATAACCCTGAATTCCTAACATTTGAAAGCAAATTGTACTGAAAACGCTCCCTAAAGTAACCGGAGTTGTAAATATTATCAGTTTTCTGGTAATTTCTAAACTTTCCACTGGTAACCGCCATGATTGAAAATGGCAGGAAATGTATCAAGAACCTATTTCCTTTTATTTCAAGGGTTTCCTACAAGTTTTTAATCATTTCTGGAAACTATAATTGCGTATTTGGAGAGTTTTACCACAATTAGAGAGATTTCCTATAACTATATACTGGAATCGTCAGCATTGTAACTGATTCACAGAGAAAACACAAGAGAAATTCGGCCTCCCATTATAAACAGAAAGAGTATAGTCCTCACTTACAGTATTTCTACACAAGCTTTGAGCTGGACAAACCTAATTCCTAATATTTGAAAGCAAATTCAAGTGAAAACGCTTCCTAAAGTACTCGGAGTTGTAAATATTATCAGTTTTCTGGTCATTTACGAACTTTCCACTGGTAACCTCCATGATTGAAAATGGCAGGAAATGTAGTAAGAACCTATTTCCTTTTATTTCAAGTGTTTCTTACAAGTTTTTAATCATTTCCGGAAACTATAATTGCGTATTTGAAGAGTTTGTCCAGAATTAGAGAGTGTTCCTACAACTATATACTGGAATCGTCAGCATTTTAACTGATTCACAAAGAAAACGCCAGAGAAATTCGGCCTCCAATTGTAACCATAAACAGTATAGTCCTTACTTACAGTGTTTCTAAACAAATTTTGAGCTGTATAACCTTGAATTCCTAACATTTGAAAGCAAATTGTACTGAAAACGCTCCCTAAAGTAACCGGAGTTGTAAATATTATCAGTTTTCTGGTAATTTCTGAACTTTCCACTGGTAACCTCCATGATTGAAAATGGCAGGAAATGTATTAAGAACCTATTTCCTTTTATTTCAAGTGTTTCCTACAAGTTTTTAATCATTTCTGGAAACTATAATTGCTTATTTGAAGAGTTTTACCAGAAATAGAGAGAGTTCCTATAACTATATACTGGAATCGTCAGCATTGTAACTGATTCACAGAGAAAACACCAGAGAAATTCGGCCTCCAATTATAAACATAAATAGTATAGTCCTCACTTACAGTATTTCTACACAAGGTTTGAGCTGTACAAACCTAATTCCTAATATTTGAAAGCAAATTCAAGTGAAAACGCTTTCTAAAGTAGTCGGAGTTGTAAATATTATCATTTTTCTGGTTTTTTTACGAACTTTCCACTGGTAACCTCCATGATTGAAAATGGCAGGAAATGTAGTAAGAACCTATTTCCTTTTATGTCAAGTGTTTCCTATAAGTTTTTAATCATTTTCAGAAACTATAACTGCGTATTTGAAGAGTTTGTCCAGAATTAGAGAGTGTTCCTACAACTATATACTGGAATCGTCAGCATTTTAACTGATTCACACAGAAAACGCCAGAGAAATTCGGCCTCCAATTGTAAACATAAACAGTATAGTCCTTACTTACAGTGTTTCCAAACAAATTTTGAGCTGTATACAACTAATTCCTAATATTTGAAAGCAAATTGTACTGAAAACGCTTCCTAAAGTAACCGGAGTTGTAAATATTATCAGTTTTCTGGTAATTTCTGAACTTTCCACTGGTAACCTCCATGATTGAAAATGGCAGAAATGTAGTAAGAACCTATTTCCTTTTATTTCAACTGTTTCCTACAAGTTTTTAATCATTTCCAGAAACTATAATTGCGTATTTGAAGAGTTTGTCCAGAATTAGAGAGTGTTCCTACAACTATATACTGGAATCGTCAGCATTTCAACTGATTCACACAGAAAACGCCAGAGAAATTCGGCCTCCAATTGTATACATAAACAGTATAGTCCTTACTTACAGTGTTTCTAAACAAATTTTGAGCTGTATAACCCTGAATTCCTAACATTTGAAAGCAAATTGTACTGAAAACGCTCCCTAAAGTAACCGGAGTTGTAAATATTATCAGTTTTCTGGTAATTTCTGAACTATCCACTGGTAACCTCCGTGATTGAGAATGGCAGGAAATGTATTAAGAACCTATTTCCTTTTATTTCAAGTGTTTCCTACAAGTTTTTAATCATTTCTGGAAACTATAATTGCTTATTTGAAGAGTTTTACCACAATTAGAAAGAGTTCCTATAACTATATACTGGAATCGTCAGCATTGTAACTGATTCACAGAGAAAACACCAGAGAAATTCGGCCTCCCATTATAAACAGAAATAGTATACTCCTCACTTACAGTCTTTCTACACAAGTTTTGAGCTGTATAAACCTAATTCCTAATATTTGAAAGCAAATTCAAGTGAAAACGCTTCCTAAAGTAGTCGGAGTTGTAAATATTATCAGTTTTCTGGTCATTTACGAACTTTCCAATGGTAACTTCCATGATTGAAAATGGCAGGAAATGTAGTAAGAACCTATTTCCTTTTATTTCAAGTGTTTCTTACAAGTTTTTAATCATTTCCAGAAATTGTAATTGCGTATTTGAAGAGTTTGTCCAGAATTAGAGAGTGTTCCTACAACTATATACTGGAATCGTCAGCATTTTAACTGATTCACAAAGAAAACGCCAGAGAAATTCGGCCTCCAATTGTAACCATAAACAGTATAGTCCTTACTTACAGTGTTTCTAAACAAATTTTGAGCTGTATAACCTTGAATTCCTAACATTTGAAAGCAAATTGTACTGAAAACGCTCCCTAAAGTAACCGGAGTTGTAAATATTATCAGTTTTCTGGTAATTTCTGAACTTTCCACTGGTAACCTCCATGATTGAAAATGGCAGGAAATGTATTAAGAACCTATTTCCTTTTATTTCAAGTGTTTCCTACAAGTTTTTAATCATTTCTGGAAACTATAATTGCTTATTTGAAGAGTTTTACCAGAAATAGAGAGAGTTCCTATAACTATATACTGGAATCGTCAGCATTGTAACTGATTCACAGAGAAAACACCAGAGAAATTCGGCCTCCAATTATAAACATAAATAGTATAGTCCTCACTTACAGTATTTCTACACAAGGTTTGAGCTGTACAAACCTAATTCCTAATATTTGAAAGCAAATTCAAGTGAAAACGCTTTCTAAAGTAGTCGGAGTTGTAAATATTATCAGTTTTCTGGTCATTTACGAACTTTCCACTGGTAACCTCCATGATTGAAAATGGCAGGAAATGTATTAAGAACCTATTTCCTTTTATGTCAAGTGTTTCCTATAAGTTTTTAATCATTTTCAGAAACTATAACTGCGTATTTGAAGAGTTTGTCCAGAATTAGAGAGTGTTCCTACAACTATATACTGGAATCGTCAGCATTTTAACTGATTCACACAGAAAACGCCAGAGAAATTCGGCCTCCAATTGTAAACATAAACAGTATAGTCCTTACTTACAGTGTTTCCAAACAAATTTTGAGCTGTATACAACTAATTCCTAATATTTGAAAGCAAATTCTACTGAAAACGCTTCCTAAAGTAACCGGAGTTGTAAATATTATCAGTTTTCTGGTAATTTCTGAACTTTCCACTGGTAACCTCCATGATTGAAAATGGCAGAAATGTAGTAAGAACCTATTTCCTTTTATTTCAACTGTTTCCTACAAGTTTTTAATCATTTCCAGAAACTATAATTGCGTATTTGAAGAGTTTGTCCAGAATTTGAGAGTGTTCCTACAACTATATACTGGAATCGTCAGCATTTTAACTGATTCACACAGAAAACGCCAGAGAAATTCGGCCTCCAATTGTATACATAAACAGTATAGTCCTTACTTACAGTGTTTCTAAACAAATTTTGAGCTGTATAACCCTGAATTCCTAACATTTGAAAGCAAATTGTACTGAAAACGCTCCCTAAAGTAACCGGAGTTGTAAATATTATCAGTTTTCTGGTAATTTCTGAACTATCCACTGGTAACCTCCGTGATTGAGAATGGCAGGAAATGTATTAAGAACCTATTTCCTTTTATTTCAAGTGTTTCCTACAAGTTTTTAATCATTTCTGGAAACTATAATTGCTTATTTGAAGAGTTTTACCACAATTAGAAAGAGTTCCTATAACTATATACTGGAATCGTCAGCATTGTAACTGATTCACAGAGAAAACACCAGAGAAATTCGGCCTCCCATTATAAACAGAAATAGTATACTCCTCACTTACAGTCTTTCTACACAAGTTTTGAGCTGTATAAACCTAATTCCTAATATTTGAAAGCAAATTCAAGTGAAAACGCTTCCTAAAGTAGTCGGAGTTGTAAATATTATCAGTTTTCTGGTCATTTACGAACTTTCCAATGGTAACTTCCATGATTGAAAATGGCAGGAAATGTAGTAAGAACCTATTTCCTTTTATTTCAAGTGTTTCTTACAAGTTTTTAATCATTTCCAGAAATTGTAATTGCGTATTTGAAGAGTTTGTCCAGAATTAGAGAGTGTTCCTACAACTATATACTGGAATCATCAGCATTTTAACTGATTCACACAGAAAACGCCAGAGTAATTCGGCCTCCAATTGTAAACATAAACAGTAGAGTCCTTACTTACAGTGTTTCTAAACAAATTTTGAGCTGTATAACCCTGAATTCCTAACATTTGAAAGCAAATTGTACTGAAAACGCGCCCTAAAGTAACCGGAGTTGTAAATATTATCAGTTTTCTGATCATTTACGAACTTTCCACTGGTAACCTCCATGATTGAAAATGGCAGGAAATGTAGTAAGAACCTATTTCCTTTTATTTCAAGTGTTTCTTACAAATTTTTAATCATTTCCAGAAACTATAATTGCGTATTTGAAGAGTTTGTCCAGAATTAGAGAGTGTTCCTACAACTATATACTGGAATCGTCAGCATTTTAACTGATTCACACAGAAAACGCCAGAGAAATTCGGCCTCCAATTGTAACCATAAACAGTATAGTCCTTACTTACAGTGTTTCTAATCAAATTTTGAACTGTATAACCCTGAATTTCTAACATTTGAAAGCAAATTTTACTGAAAACGCTTCCTAAAGTAACCGGAGTTGTAAATATTATCAGTTTTCTGGTAATTTCTGAACTTTCCACTGGTAACCGCCATGATTGAAAATGGCAGGAAATGTATCAAGAACCTATTTCCTTTTATTTCAAGTGTTTCCTACAAGTTTTTAATCATTTCTGGAAACTATAATTGCGTATTTGAAGAGTTTTACCACAATTAGAGAGATTTCCTATAACTATATACTGGAATCGTCAGCATTGTAACTGATTCACAGAGAAAACACCAGAGAAATTCGGCTTCCTATTATAAACATAAATAGTATAGTCCTCACTTACAGTATTTCTACACAAGCTTTGAGCTGGACAAACCTAATTCCTAATATTTGAAAGCAAATTCAAGTGAAAACGCTTCCTAAAGTAGTCGGAGTTGTAAATATTATCAGTTTTCTGGTCAATTACGAACTTTCCACTGGTAACCTCCATGATTGAAAATGGCAGGAAATGTAGTAAGAACCTATTTCCTTTTATTTCAAGTGTTTCTTACAAGTTTTTAATCATTTCCGGAAACTATAATTGCGTATTTGAAGAGTTTGTCCAGAATTAGAGAGTGTTCCCTCAACTATATACTGGAATCGTCAGCATTTTAACTGATTCACACAGAAAACGCCAGAGAAATTCGGCCTCCAATTGTAAACATAAACAGTATAGTCCTTACTTACAGTGTTTCTAAAAAATTTTGAGCTGTATAACCCTGAATTCCTAACATTTGAAAACAAATTGTACTGAAAACGCTCCCTAAAGTAACCGGAGTTGTAAATATTATCAGTTTTCTGGTAATTTCTGAACTATCCACTGGTAACCTCCGTGATTGAGAATGGCAGGAAATGTATTAAGAACCTATTTCCTTTTATTTCAAGTGTTTCCTACAAGTTTTTAATCATTTCTGGAAACTATAATTGCTTATTTGAAGAGTTTTACCACAATTAGAAAGAGTTCCTATAACTATATACTGGAATCGTCAGCATTGTAACTGATTCACAGAGAAATCACCAGAGAAATTCGGCCTCCCATTATAAACATAAATAGTATACTCCTCACTTACAGTCTTTCTACACAAGTTTTGAGCTGTATAAACCTAATTCCTAATATTTGAAAGCAAATTCCAGTGAAAACGCTTCCTACAATAGTCGGAGTTGTAAATATTATCAGTTTTCTGGTCATTTACGAACTTTCCACTGGTAACCTCCATGATTGCAAATGGCAGGAAATGTAGTAAGAACCTATTTCCTTTTATGTCAAGTGTTTCTTCCAAGTTTTTAATCATTTCCAGAAACTATAATTGCGTATTTGAAGAGTTTGTCCAGAATTAGAGAGTGTTCCTACAACTATATACTGGAATCGTCAGCATTTTAACTGATTCACACAGAAAACGCCAGAGAAATTCGGCCTCCAATTGTAACCATAAACAGTATAGTCCTTACTTACAGTGTTTCTAAACAAATTTTGAGCTGTATAACCTTGAAATCCTAACATTTGAAAGAAAATTGTACTGAAAATCTCCATAAAGTAACCGGAGTTGTAAATATTATCAGTTTTCTGGTAATTTCTGAACTATCCACTGGTAACCTCCGTGATTGAGAATGGCAGGAAATGTATTAAGAACCTATTTCCTTTTATTTCAAGTGTTTCCTACAAGTTTTTAATCATTTCTGGAAACTATAATTGCTTATTTGAAGAGTTTTACCACAATTAGAAAGAGTTCCTATAACTATATACTGGAATCGTCAGCATTGTAACTGATTCATAGAGAAATCACCAGAGAAATTCGGCCTCCCATTATAAACAGAAATAGTATACT
Organism: Myotis daubentonii; assembly: GCF_963259705.1. NCBI lineage: Eukaryota > Metazoa > Chordata > Mammalia > Chiroptera > Vespertilionidae > Myotis > Myotis daubentonii. The sequence continues at coordinate 80,685,133 of NC_081861.1, read as the reverse complement.
CCTCACTTACAGTATTTCTACACAAGGTTTGAGCTGTATAAACCTAATTCCTAATATTTGAAAGCAAATTCCTGTGAAAACGCTTCCTAAAATAGTCGGAGTTGTAAATATTATCAGTTTTCTGGTCATTTATGAACTTTCCACTGGTAACCTCCATGAATGAAAACGGCAGAAAATGTAGTATGAATCTATTTCCTTTTATTTCAAGTGTTTCTTACAAGTTTTTAATCATTTCCAGAAACTATAATTGCGTATTTGAAGAGTTTGTCCAGAATTAGAGAGTGTTCCTACAACTATATACTGGAATCGTCAGCATTTTAACTGATTCACACAGAAAACGCCAGAGAAATTCGGCCTCCAATTGTAACCATAAACAGTATAGTCCTTACTTACAGTGTTTCTAATCAAATTTTGAACTGTATAACCCTGAATTTCTAACATTTGAAAGCAAATTTTACTGAAAACGCTTCCTAAAGTAACCGGAGTTGTAAATATTATCAGTTTTCTGGTAATTTCTGAACTTTCTACTGGTAACCGCCATGATTGAAAATGGCAGGAAATGTATCAAGAACCTATTTCCTTTTATTTCAAGTGTTTCCTACAAGTTTTTAATCATTTCTGGAAACTATAATTGCGTATTTGAAGAGTTTTACCACAATTAGAGAGATTTCCTATAACTATATACTGGAATCGTCAGCATTGTAACTGATTCACAGAGAAAACACCAGAGAAATTCGGCTTCCTATTATAAACATAAATAGTATAGTCCTCACTTACAGTATTTCTACACAAGCTTTGAGCTGGACAAACCTAATTCCTAATATTTGAAAGCAAATTCAAGTGAAAACGCTTCCTAAAGTAGTCGGAGTTGTAAATATTATCAGTTTTCTGGTCAATTACGAACTTTCCACTGGTAACCTCCATGATTGAAAATGGCAGGAAATGTAGTAAGAACCTATTTCCTTTTATTTCAAGTGTTTCTTACAAGTTTTTAATCATTTCCGGAAACTATAATTGCGTATTTGAAGAGTTTGTCCAGAATTAGAGAGTGTTCCTACAACTATATACTGGAATCGTCAGCATTTTAACCGATTCACACAGAAAATGCCAGAGAAATTCGGCCTCCAATTGTAAACATAAACAGTATAGTCCTTACTTACAGTGTTTCTAAACAAATTTTGAGCTGTATAACCCTGAATTCCTAACATTTGAAAGCAAATTGTACTGAAAACGCTCCCTAAAGTAACCGGAGTTGTAAATATTATCAGTTTTCTGGTAATTTCTGAACTATCCACTGGTAACCTCCGTGATTGAGAATGGCAGGAAATGTATTAAGAACCTATTTCCTTTTATTTCAAGTGTTTCCTACAAGTTTTTAATCATTTCTGGAAACTATAATTGCTTATTTGAAGAGTTTTACCACAATTAAAAAGAGTTCCTATAACTATATACTGGAATCGTCAGCATTGTAACTGATTCACAGAGAAATCACCAGAGAAATTCGGCCTCCCATTATAAACATAAATAGTATACTCCTCACTTACAGTCTTTCTACACAAGTTTTGAGCTGTATAAACCTAATTCCTAATATTTGAAAGCAAATTCCAGTGAAAACGCTTCCTAAAATAGTCGGAGTTGTAAATATTATCAGTTTTCTGGTCATTTACGAACTTTCCACTGGTAACCTCCATGATTGCAAATGGCAGGAAATGTAGTAAGAACCTATTTCCTTTTATGTCAAGTGTTTCTTACAAGTTTTTAATCATTTCCAGAAACTATAATTGCGTATTTGAAGAGTTTGTCCAGAATTAGAGAGTGTTCCTACAACTATATACTGGAATCGTCAGCATTTTAACTGATTCACACAGAAAACGCCACAGAAATTCAGCCTCCAATTGTAAACTTAAACAGTATAGTCCTTACTTACAGTGTTTCTAAAAAATTTTGAGCTGTATAACCCTGAATTCCTAACATTTGAAAACAAATTGTACTGAAAACGCTCCCTAAAGTAACCGGAGTTGTAAATATTATCAGTTTTCTGGTAATTTCTGAACTATCCACTGGTAACCTCCGTGATTGAGAATGGCAGGAAATGTATTAAGAACCTATTTCCTTTTATTTCAAGTGTTTCCTACAAGTTTTTAATCATTTCTGGAAACTATAATTGCTTATTTGAAGAGTTTTACCACAATTAGAAAGAGTTCCTATAACTATATACTGGAATCGTCAGCATTGTAATTGATTCACAGAGAAATCACCAGAGAAATTCGGCCTCCCATTATAAACATAAATAGTATACTCCTCACTTACAGTCTTTCTACACAAGTTTTGAGCTGTATAAACCTAATTCCTAATATTTGAAAGCAAATTCCAGTGAAAACGCTTCCTAAAATAGTCGGAGTTGTAAATATTATCAGTTTTCTGGTCATTTACGAACTTTCCACTGGTAACCTCCATGATTGCAAATGGCAGGAAATGTAGTAAGAACCTATTTCCTTTTATGTCAAGTGTTTCTTACAAGTTTTTAATCATTTCCAGAAACCATAATTGCGTATTTGAAGAGTTTGTCCAGAATTAGAGAGTGTTCCTACAACTATATCCTGGAATCGTCAGCATTTTAACTGATTCACACAGAAAACGCCAGAGAAATTCGGCCTCCAATTGTAACCATAAACAGTATAGTCCTTACTTACAGTGTTTCTAAACAAATTTTGAGCTGTATAACCTTGAAATCCTAACATTTGAAAGAAAATTGTACTGAAAATCTCCCTAAAGTAACCGGAGTTGTAAATATTACCAGTTTTCTGGTAATTTCTGAACTTTCCACTGGTAACCTCCATGATTGAAAATGGCAGGAAATGTAGTAAGAACCTATTTACTTTTAGTTCAACTGTTTCCTACAAGTTTTTAATCATTTCCAGAAACTATAATTGCGTATTTGAAGAGTTTGTCCAGAATTAGAGAGTGTTCCTACAACTATATACTGGAATCGTCAGCATTTTAACTGATTCACACAGAAAATGACAGAGAAATTCGGCCTCCAATTGTAAACATAAACAGTATAGTCCTTACTTACAGTGTTTCTAAACAAATTTTGAGCTGTATAACCCTGAATTCCTAACATTTGAAAGCAAATTGTACTGAAAACGCTCCCTAAAGTAACCGGAGTTGTAAATATTATCAGTTTTCTGGTAATTTCTGAACTACCCACTGGTAACCTCCGTGATTGAGAATCGCAGGAAATGTATTAAGAATCTATTTCCTTTTATTTCAAGTGTTTCCTACAAGTTTTTAATCATTTCTGGAAACTATAATTGCTTATTTGAAGAGTTTTACCACAATTAGAAAGAGTTCCTATAACTATATACTGGAATCGTCAGCATTGTAACTGATTCATAGAGAAAACACCAGAGAAATTCGGCCTCCAATTATAAACATAAATAGTATACTCCTCACTTACAGTCATTCTACACAAGTTTTGAGCTGTATAAACCTAATTCCTAATATTTGAAAGCAAATTCAAGTGAAAACGCTTCCTAAAGTAGTCGGAGTTGTAAATATTATCAGTTTTCTGGTCATTTACGAACTTTCCACTGGTAACCTCCATGATTGAAAATGGCAGGAAATGTAGTAAGAACCTATTTCCTTTTATTTCAAGTGTTTCTTACAAGTTTTTAATCATTTCCAGAAATTGTAATTGCGTATTTGAAGAGTTTGTCCAGAATTAGAGAGTATTCCTACAACTATATACTGGAATCGTCAGCATTTTAACTGATTCACACAGAAAACGCCACAGAAATTCGGCCTCCAATTGTAAACTTAAACAGTATAGTCCTTACTTACAGTGTTTCTAAAAAATTTTGAGCTGTATAACCCTGAATTCCTAACATTTGAAAACAAATTGTACTGAAAACGCTCCCTAAAGTAACCGGAGTTGTAAATATTATCAGTTTTCTGGTAATTTCTGAACTATCCACTGGTAACCTCCATGATTGAGAATGGCAGGAAATGTATTAAGAACCTATTTCCTTTTATTTCAAGTGTTTCCTACAAGTTTTTAATCATTTCTGGAAACTATAATTGCTTATTTGAAGAGTTTTACCACAATTAGAAAGAGTTCCTATAACTATATACTGGAATCGTCAGCATTGTAACTGATTCACAGAGAAATCACCAGAGAAATTCGGCCTCCCATTATAAACATAAATAGTATACTCCTCACTTACAGTCTTTCTACACAAGTTTTGAGCTGTATAAACCTAATTCCTAATATTTGAAAGCAAATTCCAGTGAAAACGCTTCCTAAAATAGTCGGAGTTGTAAATATTATCAGTTTTCTTGTCATTTACGAACTTTCCACTGGTAACCTCCATGATTGCAAATGGCAGGAAATGTAGTAAGAACCTATTTCCTTTTATGTCAAGTGTTTCTTACAAGTTTTTAATCATTTCCAGAAACTATAATTGCGTATTTGAAGAGTTTGTCCAGAATTAGAGAGTGTTCCTACAACTATATCCTGGAATCGTCAGCATTTTAACTGATTCACACAGAAAACGCCAGAGAAATTCGGCCTCCAATTGTAACCATAAACAGTATAGTCCTTACTTACAGTGTTTCTAAACAAATTTTGAGCTGTATAACCTTGAATTCCTAACATTTGAAAGCAAATTGTACTGAAAACGCTCCCTAAAGTAACCGGAGTTGTAAATATTATCAGTTTTCTGGTAATTTCTGAACTTTCCACTGGTAACCTCCATGATTGAAAATGGCAGGAAATGTATTAAGAACCTATTTCCTTTTATTTCAAGTGTTTCCTACAAGTTTTTAATCATTTCTGGAAACTATAATTGCTTATTTGAAGAGTTTTACCAGAAATAGAGAGAGTTCCTATAACTATATACTGGAATCGTCAGCATTGTAACTGATTCACAGAGAAAACACCAGAGAAATTCGGCCTCCAATTATAAACATAAATAGTATAGTCCTCACTTACAGTATTTCTACACAAGGTTTGAGCTGTACAAACCTAATTCCTAATATTTGAAAGCAAATTCAAGTGAAAACGCTTTCTAAAGTAGTCGGAGTTGTAAATATTATCAGTTTTCTGGTCATTTACGAACTTTCCACTGGTAACCTCCATGATTGAAAATGGCAGGAAATGTAGTAAGAACCTATTTCCTTTTATGTCAAGTGTTTCCTATAAGTTTTTAATCATTTTCAGAAACTATAACTGCGTATTTGAAGAGTTTGTCCAGAATTAGAGAGTGTTCCTACAACTATATACTGGAATCGTCAGCATTTTAACTGATTCACACAGAAAACGCCAGAGAAATTCGGCCTCCAATTGTAAACATAAACAGTATAGTCCTTACTTACAGTGTTTCCAAACAAATTTTGAGCTGTATACAACTAATTCCTAATATTTGAAAGCAAATTGTACTGAAAACGCTTCCTAAAGTAACCGGAGTTGTAAATATTATCAGTTTTCTGGTAATTTCTGAACTTTCCACTGGTAACCTCCATGATTGAAAATGGCAGAAATGTAGTAAGAACCTATTTCCTTTTATTTCAACTGTTTCCTACAAGTTTTTAATCATTTCCAGAAACTATAATTGCGTATTTGAAGAGTTTGTCCAGAATTAGAGAGTGTTCCTACAACTATATACTGGAATCGTCAGCATTTCAACTGATTCACACAGAAAACGCCAGAGAAATTCGGCCTCCAATTGTATACATAAACAGTATAGTCCTTACTTACAGTGTTTCTAAACAAATTTTGAGCTGTATAACCCTGAATTCCTAACATTTGAAAGCAAATTGTACTGAAAACGCTCCCTAAAGTAACCGGAGTTGTAAATATTATCAGTTTTCTGGTAATTTCTGAACTATCCACTGGTAACCTCCGTGATTGAGAATGGCAGGAAATGTATTAAGAACCTATTTCCTTTTATTTCAAGTGTTTCCTACAAGTTTTTAATCATTTCTGGAAACTATAATTGCTTATTTGAAGAGTTTTACCACAATTAGAAAGAGTTCCTATAACTATATACTGGAATCGTCAGCATTGTAACTGATTCACAGAGAAAACACCAGAGAAATTCGGCCTCCCATTATAAACAGAAATAGTATACTCCTCACTTACAGTCTTTCTACACAAGTTTTGAGCTGTATAAACCTAATTCCTAATATTTGAAAGCAAATTCAAGTGAAAACGCTTCCTAAAGTAGTCGGAGTTGTAAATATTATCAGTTTTCTGGTCATTTACGAACTTTCCAATTGTAACTTCCATGATTGAAAATGGCAGGAAATGTAGTAAGAACCTATTTCCTTTTATTTCAAGTGTTTCTTACAAGTTTTTAATCATTTCCAGAAATTGTAATTGCGTATTTGAAGAGTTTGTCCAGAATTAGAGAGTGTTCCTACAACTATATACTGGAATCGTCAGCATTTTAACTGATTCACAAAGAAAACGCCAGAGAAATTCGGCCTCCAATTGTAACCATAAACAGTGTAGTCCTTACTTACAGTGTTTCTAAACAAATTTTGAGCTGTATAACCTTGAATTCCTAACATTTGAAAGCAAATTGTACTGAAAACGCTCCCTAAAGTAACCGGAGTTGTAAATATTATCAGTTTTCTGGTAATTTCTGAACTTTCCACTGGTAACCTCCATGATTGAAAATGGCAGGAAATGTATTAAGAACCTATTTCCTTTTATTTCAAGTGTTTCCTACAAGTTTTTAATCATTTCTGGAAACTATAATTGCTTATTTGAAGAGTTTTACCAGAAATAGAGAGAGTTCCTATAACTATATACTGGAATCGTCAGCATTGTAACTGATTCACAGAGAAAACACCAGAGAAATTCGGCCTCCAATTATAAACATAAATAGTATAGTCCTCACTTACATATTTCTACACAAGGTTTGAGCTGTACAAACCTAATTCCTAATATTTGAAAGCAAATTCAAGTGAAAACGCTTTCTAAAGTAGTCGGAGTTGTAAATATTATCAGTTTTCTGGTCATTTACGAACTTTCCACTGGTAACCTCCATGATTGAAAATGGCAGGAAATGTATTAAGAACCTATTTCCTTTTATGTCAAGTGTTTCCTATAAGTTTTTAATCATTTTCAGAAACTATAACTGCGTATTTGAAGAGTTTGTCCAGAATTAGAGAGTGTTCCTACAACTATATACTGGAATCGTCAGCATTTTAACTGATTCACACAGAAAACGCCAGAGAAATTCGGCCTCCAATTGTAAACATAAACAGTATAGTCCTTACTTACAGTGTTTCCAAACAAATTTTGAGCTGTATACAACTAATTCCTAATATTTGAAAGCAAATTCTACTGAAAACGCTTCCTAAAGTAACCGGAGTTGTAAATATTATCAGTTTTCTGGTAATTTCTGAACTTTCCACTGGTAACCTCCATGATTGAAAATGGCAGAAATGTAGTAAGAACCTATTTCCTTTTATTTCAACTGTTTCCTACAAGTTTTTAATCATTTCCAGAAACTATAATTGCGTATTTGAAGAGTTTGTCCAGAATTTGAGAGTGTTCCTACAACTATATACTGGAATCGTCAGCATTTTAACTGATTCACACAGAAAACGCCAGAGAAATTCGGCCTCCAATTGTATACATAAACAGTATAGTCCTTACTTACAGTGTTTCTAAACAAATTTTGAGCTGTATAACCCTGAATTCCTAACATTTGAAAGCAAATTGTACTGAAAACGCTCCCTAAAGTAACCGGAGTTGTAAATATTATCAGTTTTCTGGTAATTTCTGAACTATCCACTGGTAACCTCCGTGATTGAGAATGGCAGGAAATGTATTAAGAACCTATTTCCTTTTATTTCAAGTGTTTCCTACAAGTTTTTAATCATTTCTGGAAACTATAATTGCTTATTTGAAGAGTTTTACCACAATTAGAAAGAGTTCCTATAACTATATACTGGAATCGTCAGCATTGTAACTGATTCACAGAGAAAACACCAGAGAAATTCGGCCTCCCATTATAAACAGAAATAGTATACTCCTCACTTACAGTCTTTCTACACAAGTTTTGAGCTGTATAAACCTAATTCCTAATATTTGAAAGCAAATTCAAGTGAAAACGCTTCCTAAAGTAGTCGGAGTTGTAAATATTATCAGTTTTCTGGTAATTTCTGAACTATCCACTGGTAACCTCCGTGATTGAGAATGGCAGGAAATGTATTAAGAACCTATTTCCTTTTATTTCAAGTGTTTCCTACAAGTTTTTAATCATTTCTGGAAACTATAATTGCTTATTTGAAGAGTTTTACCACAATTAGAAAGAGTTCCTATAACTATATACTGGAATCGTCAGCATTGTAACTGATTCACAGAGAAAACACCAGAGAAATTCGGCCTCCCATTATAAACATAAATAGTATACTCCTCACTTACAGTCTTTCTACACAACTTTTGAGCTGTATAAACCTAATTCCTAATATTTGAAAGCAAGTTCCAGTGAAAACGTTTTCTAAAGTAGTCGGAGTTGGAAATATAATCAGTTTTCTGGTCATTTACGAACTTTCCACTGGTAACCTCCATGATTGAAAATGGCAGGAAATGTAGTAAGAACCTATTTCCTTTTATGTCAAGTGTTTCTTACAAGTTTTTAATCATTTCCAGAAACTATAATTGCGTATTTGAAGAGTTTGTCCAGAATTAGAGAGTGTTCCTACAACTATATCCTGGAATCGTCAGCATTTTAACTGATTCACACAGAAAACGCCAGAGAAATTCGGCCTCCAATTGTAACCATAAACAGTATAGTCCTTACTTACAGTGTTTCTAAACAAATTTGAAGCTGTATAACCCTGAATTCCTAACATTTGAAAGCAAATTGTACTGAAAAAGCTCCCTAAAGTAACCGGAGTTGTAAATATTATCAGTTTTCTGGTAATTTCTGAACTTTCCACTGGTAACCTCCATGATTGAAAATGGCAGGAAATGTATTAAGAACCTATTTCCTTTTATTTCAAGTGTTTCCTACAAGTTTTTAATCATTTCTGGAAACTATAATTGCTTATTTGAAGAGTTTTACCAGAAATAGAGAGAGTTCCTATAACTATATACTGGAATCGTCAGCATTGTAACTGATTCACAGAGAAAACACCAGAGAAATTCGGCCTCCAATTATAAACATAAATAGTATAGTCCTCACTTACATATTTCTACACAAGGTTTGAGCTGTACAAACCTAATTCCTAATATTTGAAAGCAAATTCAAGTGAAAACGCTTTCTAAAGTACTCGGAGTTGTAAATATTATCAGTTTTCTGGTCATTTACGAACTTTCCACTGGTAACCTCCATGATTGAAAATGGCAGGAAATGTATTAAGAACCTATTTCCTTTTATGTCAAGTGTTTCCTATAAGTTTTTAATCATTTTCAGAAACTATAACTGCGTATTTGAAGAGTTTGTCCAGAATTAGAGAGTGTTCCTACAACTATATACTGGAATCGTCAGCATTTTAACTGATTCACACAGAAAACGCCAGAGAAATTCGGCCTCCAATTGTAAACATAAACAGTATAGTCCTTACTTACAGTGTTTCCAAACAAATTTTGAGCTGTATACAACTAATTCCTAATATTTGAAAGCAAATTCTACTGAAAACGCTTCCTAAAGTAACCGGAGTTGTAAATATTATCAGTTTTCTGGTAATTTCTGAACTTTCCACTGGTAACCTCCATGATTGAAAATGGCAGAAATGTAGTAAGAACCTATTTCCTTTTATTTCAACTGTTTCCTACAAGTTTTTAATCATTTCCAGAAACTATAATTGCGTATTTGAAGAGTTTGTCCAGAATTTGAGAGTGTTCCTACAACTATATACTGGAATCGTCAGCATTTTAACTGATTCACACAGAAAACGCCAGAGAAATTCGGCCTCCAATTGTATACATAAACAGTATAGTCCTTACTTACAGTGTTTCTAAACAAATTTTGAGCTGTATAACCCTGAATTCCTAACATTTGAAAGCAAATTGTACTGAAAACGCTCCCTAAAGTAACCGGAGTTGTAAATATTATCAGTTTTCTGGTAATTTCTGAACTATCCACTGGTAACCTCCGTGATTGAGAATGGCAGGAAATGTATTAAGAACCTATTTCCTTTTATTTCAAGTGTTTCCTACAAGTTTTTAATCATTTCTGGAAACTATAATTGCTTATTTGAAGAGTTTTACCACAATTAGAAAGAGTTCCTATAACTATATACTGGAATCGTCAGCATTGTAACTGATTCACAGAGAAAACACCAGAGAAATTCGGCCTCCCATTATAAACAGAAATAGTATACTCCTCACTTACAGTCTTTCTACACAAGTTTTGAGCTGTATAAACCTAATTCCTAATATTTGAAAGCAAATTCAAGTGAAAACGCTTCCTAAAGTAGTCGGAGTTGTAAATATTATCAGTTTTCTGGTAATTTCTGAACTATCCACTGGTAACCTCCGTGATTGAGAATGGCAGGAAATGTATTAAGAACCTATTTCCTTTTATTTCAAGTGTTTCCTACAAGTTTTTAATCATTTCTGGAAACTATAATTGCTTATTTGAAGAGTTTTACCACAATTAGAAAGAGTTCCTATAACTATATACTGGAATCGTCAGCATTGTAACTGATTCACAGAGAAAACACCAGAGAAATTCGGCCTCCCATTATAAACATAAATAGTATACTCCTCACTTACAGTCTTTCTACACAACTTTTGAGCTGTATAAACCTAATTCCTAATATTTGAAAGCAAGTTCCAGTGAAAACGTTTTCTAAAGTAGTCGGAGTTGGAAATATAATCAGTTTTCTGGTCATTTACGAACTTTCCACTGGTAACCTCCATGATTGAAAATGGCAGGAAATGTAGTAAGAACCTATTTCCTTTTATGTCAAGTGTTTCTTACAAGTTTTTAATCATTTCCAGAAACTATAATTGCGTATTTGAAGAGTTTGTCCAGAATTAGAGAGTGTTCCTACAACTATATCCTGGAATCGTCAGCATTTTAACTGATTCACACAGAAAACGCCAGAGAAATTCGGCCTCCAATTGTAACCATAAACAGTATAGTCCTTACTTACAGTGTTTCTAAACAAATTTGAAGCTGTATAACCCTGAATTCCTAACATTTGAAAGCAAATTGTACTGAAAAAGCTCCCTAAAGTAACCGGAGTTGTAAATATTATCAGTTTTCTGGTAATTTCTGAACTATCCACTGGTAACCTCCGTGATTGAGAATGGCAGGAAATGTATTAAGAACCTATTTCCTTTTATTTCAAGTGTTTCCTACAAGTTTTTAATCATTTCTGGAAACTGTAATTGATTATTTGAAGAGTTTTACCAGAATTAGAAAGAGTTCCTATAACTATATACTGGAATCGTCAGCATTGCAACTGATTCATAGAGAAAACACCAGAGAAATTCGGCCTCCAATTATAAACATAAATAGAATACTCAACACTTACAGTCTTTCTACACTAGTTTTGAGCTGTATAAACCTAATTCCTAATATTTGAAAGCAAATTCCAGTGACAACGCTTTCTAAAGTAGTCGGAGTTGTAAATATTATCAGTTTTCTGTTCATTTACGAACTTTCCACTGGTAACCTCCGTGATTGAGAATGGCAGGAAATGTATTAAGAACCTATTTCCTTTTATTTCAAGTGTTTCCTACAAGTTTTTAATCATTTCTGGAAACTATAATTGCTTATTTGAAGAGTTTTACCACAATTAGAGAGAGTTCCTATAACTATATACTGGAACCATCAGCATTGTAACTGATTCATAGAGAAAACACCAGAGAAATTCGGCCTCCCATTATAAACATAAATAGTATACTCCTCACTTACAGTCTTTCTACACAAGTTTTGAGCTGTATAAACCTAATTCCTAATATTTGAAAGCAAATTCAAGTGAAAACGCTTCCTAAAGTAGTCGGAGTTGTAAATATTATCAGTTTTCTGGTCATTTACGAACTTTCCACTGGTAACCTCCATGATTGAAAATGGCAGGAAATGTAGTAAGAACCTATTTCCTTTTATTTCAAGTGTTTCTTACAAGTTTTTAATCATTTCCAGAAACTATAATTGGGTATTTGAAGAGTTTGTTCAGAATTAGAGAGTGTTCCTACAACTATATACTGGAATCGTCAGAATTTTAACTGATTCACACAGAAATCGCCAGAGAAATTCGGCCTCCAATTGTAAACATAAACAGTATAGTCCTTACTTACAGTGTTTCTAAACAAATTTTGAGCTGTATAACACTGAATTCCTAACATTTGAAAGCAAATTGTACTGAAAACGCTCCCTAAAGTAACCGGAGTTGTAAATATTATTAGTTTTCTGGTAATTTATGAACTTTCCACTGGTAACCTCCGTGATTGAAAATGGCAGGAAATGTATTAAGAACCTATTTCCTATTATTTCAAGTGTTTCCTACAAGTTTTTAATCATTTCTGGAAACTATAATTGCTTATTTGAAGAGTTTTACCACAATTAGAGAGAGTTCCTATAACTATATACTGGAATCGTCAGCATTGTAACTGATTCACAGAGAAAACACCAGAGAAATTCGGCCTGCAATTATAAACATAAATAGTATAGTCTTCACTTACAGTCTTTCTGCACAAGTTTTGAGCTGTATAACCCTGAATTCCTAACATTTGAAAGCAAATTGTACTGAAAACGCTCCCTAAAGTAACCGGAGTTGTAAATATTATCAGTTTTCTGGTAATTTCTAAACTTTCCACTGGTAACCGCCATGATTGAAAATGGCAGGAAATGTATCAAGAACCTATTTCCTTTTATTTCAAGGGTTTCCTACAAGTTTTTAATCATTTCTGGAAACTATAATTGCGTATTTGGAGAGTTTTACCACAATTAGAGAGATTTCCTATAACTATATACTGGAATCGTCAGCATTGTAACTGATTCACAGAGAAAACACAAGAGAAATTCGGCCTCCCATTATAAACAGAAAGAGTATAGTCCTCACTTACAGTATTTCTACACAAGCTTTGAGCTGGACAAACCTAATTCCTAATATTTGAAAGCAAATTCAAGTGAAAACGCTTCCTAAAGTACTCGGAGTTGTAAATATTATCAGTTTTCTGGTCATTTACGAACTTTCCACTGGTAACCTCCATGATTGAAAATGGCAGGAAATGTAGTAAGAACCTATTTCCTTTTATTTCAAGTGTTTCTTACAAGTTTTTAATCATTTCCGGAAACTATAATTGCGTATTTGAAGAGTTTGTCCAGAATTAGAGAGTGTTCCTACAACTATATACTGGAATCGTCAGCATTTTAACTGATTCACAAAGAAAACGCCAGAGAAATTCGGCCTCCAATTGTAACCATAAACAGTATAGTCCTTACTTACAGTGTTTCTAAACAAATTTTGAGCTGTATAACCTTGAATTCCTAACATTTGAAAGCAAATTGTACTGAAAACGCTCCCTAAAGTAACCGGAGTTGTAAATATTATCAGTTTTCTGGTAATTTCTGAACTTTCCACTGGTAACCTCCATGATTGAAAATGGCAGGAAATGTATTAAGAACCTATTTCCTTTTATTTCAAGTGTTTCCTACAAGTTTTTAATCATTTCTGGAAACTATAATTGCTTATTTGAAGAGTTTTACCAGAAATAGAGAGAGTTCCTATAACTATATACTGGAATCGTCAGCATTGTAACTGATTCACAGAGAAAACACCAGAGAAATTCGGCCTCCAATTATAAACATAAATAGTATAGTCCTCACTTACAGTATTTCTACACAAGGTTTGAGCTGTACAAACCTAATTCCTAATATTTGAAAGCAAATTCAAGTGAAAACGCTTTCTAAAGTAGTCGGAGTTGTAAATATTATCATTTTTCTGGTTTTTTTACGAACTTTCCACTGGTAACCTCCATGATTGAAAATGGCAGGAAATGTAGTAAGAACCTATTTCCTTTTATGTCAAGTGTTTCCTATAAGTTTTTAATCATTTTCAGAAACTATAACTGCGTATTTGAAGAGTTTGTCCAGAATTAGAGAGTGTTCCTACAACTATATACTGGAATCGTCAGCATTTTAACTGATTCACACAGAAAACGCCAGAGAAATTCGGCCTCCAATTGTAAACATAAACAGTATAGTCCTTACTTACAGTGTTTCCAAACAAATTTTGAGCTGTATACAACTAATTCCTAATATTTGAAAGCAAATTGTACTGAAAACGCTTCCTAAAGTAACCGGAGTTGTAAATATTATCAGTTTTCTGGTAATTTCTGAACTTTCCACTGGTAACCTCCATGATTGAAAATGGCAGAAATGTAGTAAGAACCTATTTCCTTTTATTTCAACTGTTTCCTACAAGTTTTTAATCATTTCCAGAAACTATAATTGCGTATTTGAAGAGTTTGTCCAGAATTAGAGAGTGTTCCTACAACTATATACTGGAATCGTCAGCATTTCAACTGATTCACACAGAAAACGCCAGAGAAATTCGGCCTCCAATTGTATACATAAACAGTATAGTCCTTACTTACAGTGTTTCTAAACAAATTTTGAGCTGTATAACCCTGAATTCCTAACATTTGAAAGCAAATTGTACTGAAAACGCTCCCTAAAGTAACCGGAGTTGTAAATATTATCAGTTTTCTGGTAATTTCTGAACTATCCACTGGTAACCTCCGTGATTGAGAATGGCAGGAAATGTATTAAGAACCTATTTCCTTTTATTTCAAGTGTTTCCTACAAGTTTTTAATCATTTCTGGAAACTATAATTGCTTATTTGAAGAGTTTTACCACAATTAGAAAGAGTTCCTATAACTATATACTGGAATCGTCAGCATTGTAACTGATTCACAGAGAAAACACCAGAGAAATTCGGCCTCCCATTATAAACAGAAATAGTATACTCCTCACTTACAGTCTTTCTACACAAGTTTTGAGCTGTATAAACCTAATTCCTAATATTTGAAAGCAAATTCAAGTGAAAACGCTTCCTAAAGTAGTCGGAGTTGTAAATATTATCAGTTTTCTGGTCATTTACGAACTTTCCAATGGTAACTTCCATGATTGAAAATGGCAGGAAATGTAGTAAGAACCTATTTCCTTTTATTTCAAGTGTTTCTTACAAGTTTTTAATCATTTCCAGAAATTGTAATTGCGTATTTGAAGAGTTTGTCCAGAATTAGAGAGTGTTCCTACAACTATATACTGGAATCGTCAGCATTTTAACTGATTCACAAAGAAAACGCCAGAGAAATTCGGCCTCCAATTGTAACCATAAACAGTATAGTCCTTACTTACAGTGTTTCTAAACAAATTTTGAGCTGTATAACCTTGAATTCCTAACATTTGAAAGCAAATTGTACTGAAAACGCTCCCTAAAGTAACCGGAGTTGTAAATATTATCAGTTTTCTGGTAATTTCTGAACTTTCCACTGGTAACCTCCATGATTGAAAATGGCAGGAAATGTATTAAGAACCTATTTCCTTTTATTTCAAGTGTTTCCTACAAGTTTTTAATCATTTCTGGAAACTATAATTGCTTATTTGAAGAGTTTTACCAGAAATAGAGAGAGTTCCTATAACTATATACTGGAATCGTCAGCATTGTAACTGATTCACAGAGAAAACACCAGAGAAATTCGGCCTCCAATTATAAACATAAATAGTATAGTCCTCACTTACAGTATTTCTACACAAGGTTTGAGCTGTACAAACCTAATTCCTAATATTTGAAAGCAAATTCAAGTGAAAACGCTTTCTAAAGTAGTCGGAGTTGTAAATATTATCAGTTTTCTGGTCATTTACGAACTTTCCACTGGTAACCTCCATGATTGAAAATGGCAGGAAATGTATTAAGAACCTATTTCCTTTTATGTCAAGTGTTTCCTATAAGTTTTTAATCATTTTCAGAAACTATAACTGCGTATTTGAAGAGTTTGTCCAGAATTAGAGAGTGTTCCTACAACTATATACTGGAATCGTCAGCATTTTAACTGATTCACACAGAAAACGCCAGAGAAATTCGGCCTCCAATTGTAAACATAAACAGTATAGTCCTTACTTACAGTGTTTCCAAACAAATTTTGAGCTGTATACAACTAATTCCTAATATTTGAAAGCAAATTCTACTGAAAACGCTTCCTAAAGTAACCGGAGTTGTAAATATTATCAGTTTTCTGGTAATTTCTGAACTTTCCACTGGTAACCTCCATGATTGAAAATGGCAGAAATGTAGTAAGAACCTATTTCCTTTTATTTCAACTGTTTCCTACAAGTTTTTAATCATTTCCAGAAACTATAATTGCGTATTTGAAGAGTTTGTCCAGAATTTGAGAGTGTTCCTACAACTATATACTGGAATCGTCAGCATTTTAACTGATTCACACAGAAAACGCCAGAGAAATTCGGCCTCCAATTGTATACATAAACAGTATAGTCCTTACTTACAGTGTTTCTAAACAAATTTTGAGCTGTATAACCCTGAATTCCTAACATTTGAAAGCAAATTGTACTGAAAACGCTCCCTAAAGTAACCGGAGTTGTAAATATTATCAGTTTTCTGGTAATTTCTGAACTATCCACTGGTAACCTCCGTGATTGAGAATGGCAGGAAATGTATTAAGAACCTATTTCCTTTTATTTCAAGTGTTTCCTACAAGTTTTTAATCATTTCTGGAAACTATAATTGCTTATTTGAAGAGTTTTACCACAATTAGAAAGAGTTCCTATAACTATATACTGGAATCGTCAGCATTGTAACTGATTCACAGAGAAAACACCAGAGAAATTCGGCCTCCCATTATAAACAGAAATAGTATACTCCTCACTTACAGTCTTTCTACACAAGTTTTGAGCTGTATAAACCTAATTCCTAATATTTGAAAGCAAATTCAAGTGAAAACGCTTCCTAAAGTAGTCGGAGTTGTAAATATTATCAGTTTTCTGGTCATTTACGAACTTTCCAATGGTAACTTCCATGATTGAAAATGGCAGGAAATGTAGTAAGAACCTATTTCCTTTTATTTCAAGTGTTTCTTACAAGTTTTTAATCATTTCCAGAAATTGTAATTGCGTATTTGAAGAGTTTGTCCAGAATTAGAGAGTGTTCCTACAACTATATACTGGAATCATCAGCATTTTAACTGATTCACACAGAAAACGCCAGAGTAATTCGGCCTCCAATTGTAAACATAAACAGTAGAGTCCTTACTTACAGTGTTTCTAAACAAATTTTGAGCTGTATAACCCTGAATTCCTAACATTTGAAAGCAAATTGTACTGAAAACGCGCCCTAAAGTAACCGGAGTTGTAAATATTATCAGTTTTCTGATCATTTACGAACTTTCCACTGGTAACCTCCATGATTGAAAATGGCAGGAAATGTAGTAAGAACCTATTTCCTTTTATTTCAAGTGTTTCTTACAAATTTTTAATCATTTCCAGAAACTATAATTGCGTATTTGAAGAGTTTGTCCAGAATTAGAGAGTGTTCCTACAACTATATACTGGAATCGTCAGCATTTTAACTGATTCACACAGAAAACGCCAGAGAAATTCGGCCTCCAATTGTAACCATAAACAGTATAGTCCTTACTTACAGTGTTTCTAATCAAATTTTGAACTGTATAACCCTGAATTTCTAACATTTGAAAGCAAATTTTACTGAAAACGCTTCCTAAAGTAACCGGAGTTGTAAATATTATCAGTTTTCTGGTAATTTCTGAACTTTCCACTGGTAACCGCCATGATTGAAAATGGCAGGAAATGTATCAAGAACCTATTTCCTTTTATTTCAAGTGTTTCCTACAAGTTTTTAATCATTTCTGGAAACTATAATTGCGTATTTGAAGAGTTTTACCACAATTAGAGAGATTTCCTATAACTATATACTGGAATCGTCAGCATTGTAACTGATTCACAGAGAAAACACCAGAGAAATTCGGCTTCCTATTATAAACATAAATAGTATAGTCCTCACTTACAGTATTTCTACACAAGCTTTGAGCTGGACAAACCTAATTCCTAATATTTGAAAGCAAATTCAAGTGAAAACGCTTCCTAAAGTAGTCGGAGTTGTAAATATTATCAGTTTTCTGGTCAATTACGAACTTTCCACTGGTAACCTCCATGATTGAAAATGGCAGGAAATGTAGTAAGAACCTATTTCCTTTTATTTCAAGTGTTTCTTACAAGTTTTTAATCATTTCCGGAAACTATAATTGCGTATTTGAAGAGTTTGTCCAGAATTAGAGAGTGTTCCCTCAACTATATACTGGAATCGTCAGCATTTTAACTGATTCACACAGAAAACGCCAGAGAAATTCGGCCTCCAATTGTAAACATAAACAGTATAGTCCTTACTTACAGTGTTTCTAAAAAATTTTGAGCTGTATAACCCTGAATTCCTAACATTTGAAAACAAATTGTACTGAAAACGCTCCCTAAAGTAACCGGAGTTGTAAATATTATCAGTTTTCTGGTAATTTCTGAACTATCCACTGGTAACCTCCGTGATTGAGAATGGCAGGAAATGTATTAAGAACCTATTTCCTTTTATTTCAAGTGTTTCCTACAAGTTTTTAATCATTTCTGGAAACTATAATTGCTTATTTGAAGAGTTTTACCACAATTAGAAAGAGTTCCTATAACTATATACTGGAATCGTCAGCATTGTAACTGATTCACAGAGAAATCACCAGAGAAATTCGGCCTCCCATTATAAACATAAATAGTATACTCCTCACTTACAGTCTTTCTACACAAGTTTTGAGCTGTATAAACCTAATTCCTAATATTTGAAAGCAAATTCCAGTGAAAACGCTTCCTACAATAGTCGGAGTTGTAAATATTATCAGTTTTCTGGTCATTTACGAACTTTCCACTGGTAACCTCCATGATTGCAAATGGCAGGAAATGTAGTAAGAACCTATTTCCTTTTATGTCAAGTGTTTCTTCCAAGTTTTTAATCATTTCCAGAAACTATAATTGCGTATTTGAAGAGTTTGTCCAGAATTAGAGAGTGTTCCTACAACTATATACTGGAATCGTCAGCATTTTAACTGATTCACACAGAAAACGCCAGAGAAATTCGGCCTCCAATTGTAACCATAAACAGTATAGTCCTTACTTACAGTGTTTCTAAACAAATTTTGAGCTGTATAACCTTGAAATCCTAACATTTGAAAGAAAATTGTACTGAAAATCTCCATAAAGTAACCGGAGTTGTAAATATTATCAGTTTTCTGGTAATTTCTGAACTATCCACTGGTAACCTCCGTGATTGAGAATGGCAGGAAATGTATTAAGAACCTATTTCCTTTTATTTCAAGTGTTTCCTACAAGTTTTTAATCATTTCTGGAAACTATAATTGCTTATTTGAAGAGTTTTACCACAATTAGAAAGAGTTCCTATAACTATATACTGGAATCGTCAGCATTGTAACTGATTCATAGAGAAATCACCAGAGAAATTCGGCCTCCCATTATAAACAGAAATAGTATACTCCTCACTTACAGTATTTCTACACAAGGTTTGAGCTGTATAAACCTAATTCCTAATATTTGAAAGCAAATTCCTGTGAAAACGCTTCCTAAAATAGTCGGAGTTGTAAATATTATCAGTTTTCTGGTCATTTATGAACTTTCCACTGGTAACCTCCATGAATGAAAACGGCAGAAAATGTAGTATGAATCTATTTCCTTTTATTTCAAGTGTTTCTTACAAGTTTTTAATCATTTCCAGAAACTATAATTGCGTATTTGAAGAGTTTGTCCAGAATTAGAGAGTGTTCCTACAACTATATACTGGAATCGTCAGCATTTTAACTGATTCACACAGAAAACGCCAGAGAAATTCGGCCTCCAATTGTAACCATAAACAGTATAGTCCTTACTTACAGTGTTTCTAATCAAATTTTGAACTGTATAACCCTGAATTTCTAACATTTGAAAGCAAATTTTACTGAAAACGCTTCCTAAAGTAACCGGAGTTGTAAATATTATCAGTTTTCTGGTAATTTCTGAACTTTCTACTGGTAACCGCCATGATTGAAAATGGCAGGAAATGTATCAAGAACCTATTTCCTTTTATTTCAAGTGTTTCCTACAAGTTTTTAATCATTTCTGGAAACTATAATTGCGTATTTGAAGAGTTTTACCACAATTAGAGAGATTTCCTATAACTATATACTGGAATCGTCAGCATTGTAACTGATTCACAGAGAAAACACCAGAGAAATTCGGCTTCCTATTATAAACATAAATAGTATAGTCCTCACTTACAGTATTTCTACACAAGCTTTGAGCTGGACAAACCTAATTCCTAATATTTGAAAGCAAATTCAAGTGAAAACGCTTCCTAAAGTAGTCGGAGTTGTAAATATTATCAGTTTTCTGGTCAATTACGAACTTTCCACTGGTAACCTCCATGATTGAAAATGGCAGGAAATGTAGTAAGAACCTATTTCCTTTTATTTCAAGTGTTTCTTACAAGTTTTTAATCATTTCCGGAAACTATAATTGCGTATTTGAAGAGTTTGTCCAGAATTAGAGAGTGTTCCTACAACTATATACTGGAATCGTCAGCATTTTAACCGATTCACACAGAAAATGCCAGAGAAATTCGGCCTCCAATTGTAAACATAAACAGTATAGTCCTTACTTACAGTGTTTCTAAACAAATTTTGAGCTGTATAACCCTGAATTCCTAACATTTGAAAGCAAATTGTACTGAAAACGCTCCCTAAAGTAACCGGAGTTGTAAATATTATCAGTTTTCTGGTAATTTCTGAACTATCCACTGGTAACCTCCGTGATTGAGAATGGCAGGAAATGTATTAAGAACCTATTTCCTTTTATTTCAAGTGTTTCCTACAAGTTTTTAATCATTTCTGGAAACTATAATTGCTTATTTGAAGAGTTTTACCACAATTAAAAAGAGTTCCTATAACTATATACTGGAATCGTCAGCATTGTAACTGATTCACAGAGAAATCACCAGAGAAATTCGGCCTCCCATTATAAACATAAATAGTATACTCCTCACTTACAGTCTTTCTACACAAGTTTTGAGCTGTATAAACCTAATTCCTAATATTTGAAAGCAAATTCCAGTGAAAACGCTTCCTAAAATAGTCGGAGTTGTAAATATTATCAGTTTTCTGGTCATTTACGAACTTTCCACTGGTAACCTCCATGATTGCAAATGGCAGGAAATGTAGTAAGAACCTATTTCCTTTTATGTCAAGTGTTTCTTACAAGTTTTTAATCATTTCCAGAAACTATAATTGCGTATTTGAAGAGTTTGTCCAGAATTAGAGAGTGTTCCTACAACTATATACTGGAATCGTCAGCATTTTAACTGATTCACACAGAAAACGCCACAGAAATTCAGCCTCCAATTGTAAACTTAAACAGTATAGTCCTTACTTACAGTGTTTCTAAAAAATTTTGAGCTGTATAACCCTGAATTCCTAACATTTGAAAACAAATTGTACTGAAAACGCTCCCTAAAGTAACCGGAGTTGTAAATATTATCAGTTTTCTGGTAATTTCTGAACTATCCACTGGTAACCTCCGTGATTGAGAATGGCAGGAAATGTATTAAGAACCTATTTCCTTTTATTTCAAGTGTTTCCTACAAGTTTTTAATCATTTCTGGAAACTATAATTGCTTATTTGAAGAGTTTTACCACAATTAGAAAGAGTTCCTATAACTATATACTGGAATCGTCAGCATTGTAATTGATTCACAGAGAAATCACCAGAGAAATTCGGCCTCCCATTATAAACATAAATAGTATACTCCTCACTTACAGTCTTTCTACACAAGTTTTGAGCTGTATAAACCTAATTCCTAATATTTGAAAGCAAATTCCAGTGAAAACGCTTCCTAAAATAGTCGGAGTTGTAAATATTATCAGTTTTCTGGTCATTTACGAACTTTCCACTGGTAACCTCCATGATTGCAAATGGCAGGAAATGTAGTAAGAACCTATTTCCTTTTATGTCAAGTGTTTCTTACAAGTTTTTAATCATTTCCAGAAACCATAATTGCGTATTTGAAGAGTTTGTCCAGAATTAGAGAGTGTTCCTACAACTATATCCTGGAATCGTCAGCATTTTAACTGATTCACACAGAAAACGCCAGAGAAATTCGGCCTCCAATTGTAACCATAAACAGTATAGTCCTTACTTACAGTGTTTCTAAACAAATTTTGAGCTGTATAACCTTGAAATCCTAACATTTGAAAGAAAATTGTACTGAAAATCTCCCTAAAGTAACCGGAGTTGTAAATATTACCAGTTTTCTGGTAATTTCTGAACTTTCCACTGGTAACCTCCATGATTGAAAATGGCAGGAAATGTAGTAAGAACCTATTTACTTTTAGTTCAACTGTTTCCTACAAGTTTTTAATCATTTCCAGAAACTATAATTGCGTATTTGAAGAGTTTGTCCAGAATTAGAGAGTGTTCCTACAACTATATACTGGAATCGTCAGCATTTTAACTGATTCACACAGAAAATGACAGAGAAATTCGGCCTCCAATTGTAAACATAAACAGTATAGTCCTTACTTACAGTGTTTCTAAACAAATTTTGAGCTGTATAACCCTGAATTCCTAACATTTGAAAGCAAATTGTACTGAAAACGCTCCCTAAAGTAACCGGAGTTGTAAATATTATCAGTTTTCTGGTAATTTCTGAACTACCCACTGGTAACCTCCGTGATTGAGAATCGCAGGAAATGTATTAAGAATCTATTTCCTTTTATTTCAAGTGTTTCCTACAAGTTTTTAATCATTTCTGGAAACTATAATTGCTTATTTGAAGAGTTTTACCACAATTAGAAAGAGTTCCTATAACTATATACTGGAATCGTCAGCATTGTAACTGATTCATAGAGAAAACACCAGAGAAATTCGGCCTCCAATTATAAACATAAATAGTATACTCCTCACTTACAGTCATTCTACACAAGTTTTGAGCTGTATAAACCTAATTCCTAATATTTGAAAGCAAATTCAAGTGAAAACGCTTCCTAAAGTAGTCGGAGTTGTAAATATTATCAGTTTTCTGGTCATTTACGAACTTTCCACTGGTAACCTCCATGATTGAAAATGGCAGGAAATGTAGTAAGAACCTATTTCCTTTTATTTCAAGTGTTTCTTACAAGTTTTTAATCATTTCCAGAAATTGTAATTGCGTATTTGAAGAGTTTGTCCAGAATTAGAGAGTATTCCTACAACTATATACTGGAATCGTCAGCATTTTAACTGATTCACACAGAAAACGCCACAGAAATTCGGCCTCCAATTGTAAACTTAAACAGTATAGTCCTTACTTACAGTGTTTCTAAAAAATTTTGAGCTGTATAACCCTGAATTCCTAACATTTGAAAACAAATTGTACTGAAAACGCTCCCTAAAGTAACCGGAGTTGTAAATATTATCAGTTTTCTGGTAATTTCTGAACTATCCACTGGTAACCTCCATGATTGAGAATGGCAGGAAATGTATTAAGAACCTATTTCCTTTTATTTCAAGTGTTTCCTACAAGTTTTTAATCATTTCTGGAAACTATAATTGCTTATTTGAAGAGTTTTACCACAATTAGAAAGAGTTCCTATAACTATATACTGGAATCGTCAGCATTGTAACTGATTCACAGAGAAATCACCAGAGAAATTCGGCCTCCCATTATAAACATAAATAGTATACTCCTCACTTACAGTCTTTCTACACAAGTTTTGAGCTGTATAAACCTAATTCCTAATATTTGAAAGCAAATTCCAGTGAAAACGCTTCCTAAAATAGTCGGAGTTGTAAATATTATCAGTTTTCTTGTCATTTACGAACTTTCCACTGGTAACCTCCATGATTGCAAATGGCAGGAAATGTAGTAAGAACCTATTTCCTTTTATGTCAAGTGTTTCTTACAAGTTTTTAATCATTTCCAGAAACTATAATTGCGTATTTGAAGAGTTTGTCCAGAATTAGAGAGTGTTCCTACAACTATATCCTGGAATCGTCAGCATTTTAACTGATTCACACAGAAAACGCCAGAGAAATTCGGCCTCCAATTGTAACCATAAACAGTATAGTCCTTACTTACAGTGTTTCTAAACAAATTTTGAGCTGTATAACCTTGAAATCCTAACATTTGAAAGAAAATTGTACTGAAAATCTCCCTAAAGTAACCGGAGTTGTAAATATTACCAGTTTTCTAGTAATTTCTGAACTTTCCACTGGTAACCTCCATGATTGAAAATGGCAGGAAATGTAGTAAGAACCTATTTACTTTTAGTTCAACTGTTTCCTACAAGTTTTTAATCATTTCCAGAAACTATAATTGCGTATTTGAAGAGTTTGTCCAGAATTAGAGAGTGTTCCTACAACTATATACTGGAATCGTCAGCATTTTAACTGATTCACACAGAAAATGACAGAGAAATTCGGCCTCCAATTGTAAACATAAACAGTATAGTCCTTACTTACAGTGTTTCTAAACAAATTTTGAGCTGTATAACCCTGAATTCCTAACATTTGAAAGCAAATTGTACTGAAAACGCTCCCTAAAGTAACCGGAGTTGTAAAAATTATCAGTTTTCTGGTAATTTCTGAACTACCCACTGGTAACCTCCGTGATTGAGAATCGCAGGAAATGTATTAAGAATCTATTTCCTTTTATTTCAAGTGTTTCCTACAAGTTTTTAATCATTTCTGGAAACTATAATTGCTTATTTGAAGAGTTTTACCACAATTAGAAAGAGTTCCTATAACTATATACTGGAATCGTCAGCATTGTAACTGATTCATAGAGAAAACACCAGAGAAATTCGGCCTCCAATTATAAACATAAATAGTATACTCCTCACTTACAGTCATTCTACACAAGTTTTGAGCTGTATAAACCTAATTCCTAATATTTGAAAGCAAATTCAAGTGAAAACGCTTCCTAAAGTAGTCGGAGTTGTAAATATTATCAGTTTTCTGGTCATTTACGAACTTTCCACTGGTAACCTCCATGATTGAAAATGGCAGGAAATGTAGTAAGAACCTATTTCCTTTTATTTCAAGTGTTTCTTACAAGTTTTTAATCATTTCCAGAAATTGTAATTGCGTATTTGAAGAGTTTGTCCAGAATTAGAGAGTGTTCCTACAACTATATGCTGGAATCATCAGCATTTTAACTGATTCACACAGAAAATGCCAGAGAAATTCGGCCTCCAATTGTAAACATAAACAGTATAGTCCTTACTTACAGTGTTTCCAAACAAATTTTGAGCTGTATACAACTAATTCCTAATATTTGAAAGCAAATTGTACTGAAAACGCTCCCTAAAGTAACCGGAGTTGTAAATATTATCAATTTTCTGGTAATTTCTGAACTTTCCACTGGTAACCTCCATGATTGAAAATGGCAGAAATGTAGTAAGAACCTATTTCCTTTTATTTGAACTGTTTCCTACAAGTTTTTAATCATTTCCAGAAACTATAATTGCGTATTTGAAGAGTTTGTCCAGAATTAGAGAGTGTTCCTACAACTATATACTGGAATCGTCAGCATTTTAACTGATTCACACAGAAAACGCCAGAGAAATTCGGCCTCCAATTGTAAACATAAACAGTATAGTCCTTACTTACAGTGTTTCTAAACAAATTTTGAGCTGTATAACCCTGAATTCCTAACATTTGAAAGCAAATTGTACTGAAAACGCTCCCTAAAGTAACCGGAGTTGTAAATATTATCAGTTTTCTGGTAATTTCTGAACTATCCACTGGTAACCTCCGTGATTGAGAATGGCAGGAAATGTATTAAGAACCTATTTCCTTTTATTTCAAGTGTTTCCTACAAGTTTTTAATCATTTCTGGAAACTATAATTGCTTATTTGAAGAGTTTTACCACAATTAGAGAGAGTTCCTATAACTATATACTGGAATCGTCAGCATTGTAACTGATTCACAGAGAAAACACCAGAGAAATTCGGCCTCCAATTATAAACATAAATAGTATACT
Source organism: Myotis daubentonii (assembly GCF_963259705.1). Taxonomy (NCBI): domain Eukaryota; kingdom Metazoa; phylum Chordata; class Mammalia; order Chiroptera; family Vespertilionidae; genus Myotis; species Myotis daubentonii. The sequence continues at coordinate 80,659,073 of NC_081861.1, read as the reverse complement.
CCTCACTTACAGTCTTTCTAACAAGTTTTGAGCTGTATAAACCTAATTCCTAATATTTAAAAGCAAATTCCTGTGAAAACGCTTCCTAAAATAGTCGGAGTTGTAAATATTATCAGTTTTCTGGTCATTTATGAACTTTCCACTGGTAACCTCCATGATTGAAAATGGCAGGAAATGTAGTAAGAACCTATTTCCTTTTATTTCAAGTGTTTCTTACAAGTTTTTAATCATTTCCAGAAACTATAATTGCGTATTTGAAGAGTTTGTCCAGAATTAGAGAGTGTTCCTACAACTATATACTGGAATCGTCAGCATTTTAACTGATTCACACAGAAAACGCGAGAGAAATTCGGCCTCCAATTGTAACCATAAACAGTATAGTCCTTACTTACAGTGTTTCTAATCAAATTTTGAACTGTATAACCCTGAATTTCTAACATTTGAAAGCAAATTTTACTGAAAACGCTTCCTAAAGTAACCGGAGTTGTAAATATTATCAGTTTTCTGGTAATTTCTGAACTTTCCACTGGTAACCGCCATGATTGAAAATGGCAGGAAATGTATCAAGAACCTATTTCCTTTTATTTCAAGTGTTTCCTACAAGTTTTTAATCATTTCTGGAAACTATAATTGCGTATTTGAAGAGTTTTACCACAATTAGAGAGATTTCCTAAAACTATATACTGGAATCGTCAGCATTGTAACTGATTCACAGAGAAAACACCAGAGAAATTCGGCTTCCTATTATAAACATAAATAGTATAGTCCTCACTTACAGTATTTCTACACAAGCTTTGAGCTGGACAAACCTAATTCCTAATATTTGAAAGCAAATTCCAGTGAAAACGCTTCCTAAAATTGTCGGATTTGTAAATATTATCAGTTTTCTGGTCATTTACGAACTTTCCACTGGTAACCTCCATGATTGCAAATGGCAGGAAATGTAGTAAGAACCTATTTCTTTTTATTTCAAGTGTTTCTTACAAGTTTTTAATCATTTCCAGAAACTATAATTGCGTATTTGAAGAGTTTGTCCAGAATTAGAGAGTGTTCCTACAACTATATACTGGAATCGTCAGCATTTTAACTGATTCACACAGAAAACGCCAGAGAAATTCGGCCTCCAATTGTAACCATAAACAGTATAGTCCTTACTTACAGTGTTTGTAAACAAATTTTGAGCTGTATAACCTTGAATTCCTAACATTTGAAAGCAAATTGTACTGAAAACGCTCCCTAAAGTAACCGGAGTTGTAAATATTATCAGTTTTCTGGTAATTTCTGAACTTTCCACTGGTAACCTCCATGATTGAAAATGGCAGGAAATGTATTAAGAACCTATTTCCTTTTATTTCAAGTGTTTCCTACAAGTTTTTAATCATTTCTGGAAACTATAATTGCGTATTTGAAGAGTTTTACCACAATTAGAGAGATTTCCTATAACTATATACTGGAATCGTCAGCATTGTAACTGATTCACAGAGAAAACACCAGAGAAATTCGGCCTCCAATTATAAACATAAATAGTATAGTCCTCACTAACAGTATTTCTACACAAGGTTTGAGCTGTACAAACCTAATTCCTAATATTTGAAAGCAAATTCAAGTGAAAACGCTTCCTAAAGTAGTCGGAGTTGTAAATATTATCAGTTTTCTGGTCATTTACGAACTTTCCACTGGTAACCTCCATGATTGAAAATGGCAGGAAATGTAGTAAGAACCTATTTCCTTTTATTTCAAGTGTTTCTTACAAGTTTTTAATCATTTCCGGAAACTATAATTGCGTATTTGAAGAGTTTGTCCAGAATTAGAGAGTATTCCTACAACTATATACTGGAATCGTCAGCATTTTAACTGATTCACACAGAAAACGCCACAGAAATTCGGCCTCCAATTGTAAACTTAAACAGTATAGTCCTTACTTACAGTGTTTCTAAAAAATTTTGAGCTGTATAACCCTGAATTCCTAACATTTGAAAACAAATTGTACTGAAAACGCTCCCTAAAGTAACCGGAGTTGTAAATATTATCAGTTTTCTGGTAATTTCTGAACTATCCACTGGTAACCTCCGTGATTGAGAATGGCAGGAAATGTATTAAGAACCTATGTCCTTTTATTTCAAGTATTTCCTACAAGTTTTTAATCATTTCTGGAAACTATAATTGCTTATTTGAAGAGTTTTACCACAATTAGAAAGAGTTCCTATAACTATATACTGGAATCGTCAGCATTGTAACTGATTCACAGAGAAATCACCAGAGAAATTCGGCCTCCCATTATAAACATAAATAGTATACTCCTCACTTACAGTCTTTCTACGCAAGTTTTGAGCTGTATAAACCTAATTCCTAATATTTGAAAGCAAATTCCAGTGAAAACGCTTCCTAAAATAGTCGGAGTTGTAAATATTATCAGTTTTCTGGTCATTTACGAACTTTCCACTGGTAACCTCCATGATTGCAAATGGCAGGAAATGTAGTAAGAACCTATTTCCTTTTATGTCAAGTGTTTCTTACAAGTTTTTAATCATTTCCAGAAACTATAATTGCGTATTTGAAGAGTTTGTCCAGAATTAGAGAGTGTTCCTACAACTATATCCTGGAATCGTCAGCATTTTAACTGATTCACACAGAAAACGCCAGAGAAATTCGGCCTCCAATTGTAACCATAAACAGTATAGTCCTTACTTACAGTGTTTCTAAACAAATTTTGAGCTGTATAACCTTGAAATCCTAACATTTGAAAGAAAATTGTACTGAAAATCTCCCTAAAGTAACCGGAGTTGTAAATATTACCAGTTTTCTGGTAATTTCTGAACTTTCCACTGGTAACCTCCATGATTGAAAATGGCAGGAAATGTAGTAAGAACCTATTTACTTTTAGTTCAACTGTTTCCTACAAGATTTAATCATTTCCAGAAACTATAATTGCGTATTTGAAGAGTTTGTCCAGAATTAGAGAGTGTTCCTACAACTATATACTCGAATCGTCAGCATTTTAACTGATTCACACAGAAAATGACAGAGAAATTCGGCCTCCAATTGTAAACATAAACAGTATAGTCCTTACTTACAGTGTTTCTAAACAAATTTTGAGCTGTATAACCCTGAATTCCTAACATTTGAAAGCAAATTGCACTGAAAACGCTCCCTAAAGTAACCGGAGTTGTAAATATTATCAGTTTTCTGGTAATTTCTGAACTACCCACTGGTAACCTCCGTGATTGAGAATCGCAGGAAATGTATTAAGAATCTATTTCCTTTTATTTCAAGTGTTTCCTACAAGTTTTTAATCATTTCTGGAAACTATAATTGCTTATTTGAAGAGTTTTACCACAATTAGAAAGAGTTCCTATAACTATATACTGGAATCGTCAGCATTGTAACTGATTCATAGAGAAAACACCAGAGAAATTCGGCCTCCAATTATAAACATAAATAGTATACTCCTCACTTACAGTCATTCTACACAAGTTTTGAGCTGTATAAACCTAATTCCTAATATTTGAAAGCAAATTCAAGTGAAAACGCTTCCTAAAGTAGTCGGAGTTGTAAATATTATCAGTTTTCTGGTCATTTACGAACTTTCCACTGGTAACCTCCATGATTGAAAATGGCAGGAAATGTAGTAAGAACCTATTTCCTTTTATTTCAAGTGTTTCTTACAAGTTTTTAATCATTTCCAGAAATTGTAATTGCGTATTTGAAGAGTTTGTCCAGAATTAGAGAGTATTCCTACAACTATATACTGGAATCATCAGCATTTTAACTGATTCACACAGAAAATGCCAGAGAAATTCGGCCTCCAATTGTAAACATAAACAGTATAGTCCTTACTTACAGTGTTTCCAAACAAATTTTGAGCTGTATACAACTAATTCCTAATATTTGAAAGCAAATTGTACTGAAAACGCTCCCTAAAGTAACCGGAGTTGTAAATATTATCAATTTTCTGGTAATTTCTGAACTTTCCACTGGTAACCTCCATGATTGAAAATGGCAGAAATGTAGTAAGAACCTATTTCCTTTTATTTCAACTGTTTCCTACAAGTTTTTAATCATTTCCAGAAACTATAATTGCGTATTTGAAGAGTTTGTCCAGAATTAGAGAGTGTTCCTACAACTATATACTGGAATCGTCAGCATTTTAACTGAATCACACAGAAAACGCCAGAAAAATTCGGCCTCCAATTGTAAACATAAACAGTATAGTCCTTACTTACAGTGTTTCTAAACAAATTTTGAGCTGTATAACCCTGAATTCCTAACATTTGAAAGCAAATTGTACTGAAAACGCTCCCTAAAGTAACCGGAGTTGTAAATATTATCAGTTTTCTGGTAATTTCTGAACTATCCACTGGTAACCTCCGTGATTGAGAATGGCAGGAAATGTATTAAGAACCTATTTCCTTTTATTTCAAGTGTTTCCTACAAGTTTTTAATCATTTCTGGAAACTATAATTGCTTATTTGAAGAGTTTTACCACAATTAGAGAGAGTTCCTATAACTATATACTGGAATCGTCAGCATTGTAACTGATTCACAGAGAAAACACCAGAGAAATTCGGCCTCCAATTATAAACATAAATAGTATACTCCTCACTTACAGTCTTTCTACACAAGTTTTGAGCTGTATAAACCTAATTCCTAATATTTGAAAGCAAATTCCTGTGAAAACGCTTCCTAAAATAGTCGGAGTTGTAAATATTATCAGTTTTCTGGTCATTTATGAACTTTCCACTGGTAACCTCCATGATTGAAAATGGCAGGAAATGTAGTAAGAACCTATTTCCTTTTATTTCAGGTGTTTCTTACAAGTTTTTAATCATTTCCAGAAACTATAATTGCGTATTTGAAGAGTTTGTCCAGAATTAGAGAGTGTTCCTACAACTATATACTGGAATCGTCAGCATTTTAACTGATTCACACAGAAAACGCCAGAGAAATTCGGCCTCCAATTGTAACCATAAACAGTATAGTCCTTACTTACAGTGTTTCTAATCAAATTTTGAACTGTATAACCCTGAATTTCTAACATTTGAAAGCAAATTTTACTGAAAACGCTTCCTAAAGTAACCGGAGTTGTAAATATTATCAGTTTTCTGGTAATTTCTGAACTTTCCACTGGTAACCGCCATGATTGACAATGGCAGGAAATGTATCAAGAACCTATTTCCTTTTATTTCAAGTGTTTCCTACAAGTTTTTAATCATTTCTGGAAACTATAATTGCGTATTTGAAGAGTTTTACCACAATTAGAGAGATTTCCTATAACTATATACTGGAATCGTCAGCATTGTAACTGATTCACAGAGAAAACACCAGAGAAATTCGGCTTCCTATTATAAACATAAATAGTATAGTCCTCACTTACAGTATTTCTACACAAGCTTTGAGCTGGACAAACCTAATTCCTAATATTTGAAAGCAAATTCAAGTGAAAACGCTTCCTAAAGTAGTCGGAGTTGTAAATATTATCAGTTTTCTGGTCAATTACGAACTTTCCACTGGTAACCTCCATGATTGAAAATGGCAGGAAATGTAGTAAGAACCTATTTCCTTTTATTTCAAGTGTTTCTTACAAGTTTTTAATCATTTCCGGAAACTATAATTGCGTATTTGAAGAGTTTGTCCAGAATTAGAGAGTGTTCCTACAACTATATACTGGAATCGTCAGCATTTTAACTGATTCACACAGAAAACGCCAGAGAAATTCGGCCTCCAATTGTAAACATAAACAGTATAGTCCTTACTTACAGTGTTTCTAAACAAATTTTGAGCTGTATAACCCTGAATTCCTAACATTTGAAAGCAAATTGTACTGAAAACGCTCCCTAAAGTAACCGGTGTTGTAAATATTATCAGTTTTCTGGTAATTTCTGAACTATCCACTGGTAACCTCCGTGATTGAGAATGGCAGGAAATGTATTAAGAACCTATTTCCTTTTATTTCAAGTGTTTCCTACAAGTTTTTAATCATTTCTGGGAACTATAATTGCTTATTTGAAGAGTTTTACCACAATTAAAAAGAGTTCCTATAACTATATACTGGAATCGTCAGCATTGTAACTGATTCATAGAGAAATCACCAGAGAAATTCGGCCTCCCATTATAAACAGAAATAGTATACTCCTCCCTTACAGTCTATCTACACAAGTTTTGAGCTGTATAAACCTAATTCCTAATATTTGAAAGCAAATTCCAGTGAAAACGCTTCCTAAAATAGTCGGATTTGTAAATATTATCAGTTTTCTGGTCATTTACGAACTTTCCACTGGTAACCTCCATGATTGCAAATGGCAGGAAATGTAGTAAGAACCTATTTCTTTTTATTTCAAGTGTTTCTTACAAGTTTTTAATCATTTCCAGAAACTATAATTGCGTATTTGAAGAGTTTGTCCAGAATTAGAGAGTGTTCCTACAACTATATACTGGAATCGTCAGCATTTTAACTGATTCACACAGAAAACGCCAGAGAAATTCGGCCTCCAATTGTAACCATAAACAGTATAGTCCTTACTTACAGTGTTTGTAAACAAATTTTGAGCTGTATAACCTTGAATTCCTAACATTTGAAAGCAAATTGTACTGAAAACGCTCCCTAAAGTAACCGGAGTTGTAAATATTATCAGTTTTCTGGTAATTTCTGAACTTTCCACTGGTAACCGCCATGATTGAAAATGGCAGGAAATGTATCAAGAACCTATTTCCTTTTATTTCAAGTGTTTCCTACAAGTTTTTAATCATTTCTGGAAACTATAATTGCGTATTTGAAGAGTTTTACCACAATTAGAGAGATTTCCTATAACTATATACTGGAATCGTCAGCATTGTAACAGATTCACAGAGAAAACACCAGAGAAATTCGGCTTCCTATTATAAACATAAATAGTATAGTCCTCACTTACAGTATTTCTACACAAGCTTTGAGCTGGACAAACCTAATTCCTAATATTTGAAAGCAAATTCAAGTGAAAACGCTTCCTAAAGTAGTCGGAGTTGTAAATATTATCAGTTTTCTGGTCAATTACGAACTTTCCACTGGTAACCTCCATGATTGAAAATGGCAGGAAATGTAGTAAGAACCTATTTCCTTTTATTTCAAGTGTTTCTTACAAGTTTTTAATCATTTCCGGAAACTATAATTGCGTATTTGAAGAGTTTGTCCAGAATTAGAGAGTGTTCCTACAACTATATACTGGAATCGTCAGCATTTTAACTGATTCACACAGAAAACGCAAGAGAAATTCGGCCTCCAATTGTAAACATAAACAGTATAGTCCTTACTTACAGTGTTTCTAAACAAATTTTGAGCTGTATAACCCTGAATTCCTAACATTTGAAAGCAAATTGTACTGAAAACGCTCCCTAAAGTAACCGGAGTTGTAAATATTATCAGTTTTCTGGTAATTTCTGAACTATCCACTGGTAACCTCCGTGATTGAGAATGGCAGGAAATGTATTAAGAACCTATTTCCTTTTATTTCAAGTGTTTCCTACAAGTTTTTAATCATTTCTGGAAACTATAATTGCTTATTTGAAGAGTTTTACCACAATTAGAAAGAGTTCCTATAACTATATACTGGAATCGTCAGCATTGTAACTGATTCATAGAGAAATCACCAGAGAAATTCGGCCTCCCATTATAAACAGAAATAGTATACTCCTCACTTACAGTCTATCTACACAAGTTTTGAGCTGTATAAACCTAATTCCTAATATTTGAAAGCAAATTCCAGTGAAAACGCTTCCTAAAATAGTCGGATTTGTAAATATTATCAGTTTTCTGGTCATTTACGAACTTTCCACTGGTAACCTCCATGATTGCAAATGGCAGGAAATGTAGTAAGAACCTATTTCTTTTTATTTCAAGTGTTTCTTACAAGTTTTTAATCATTTCCAGAAACTATAATTGCGTATTTGAAGAGTTTGTCCAGAATTAGAGAGTGTTCCTACAACTATATACTGGAATCGTCAGCATTTTAACTGATTCACACAGAAAACGCCAGAGAAATTCGGCCTCCAATTGTAACCATAAACAGTATAGTCCTTACTTACAGTGTTTGTAAACAAATTTTGAGCTGTATAACCTTGAATTCCTAACATTTGAAAGCAAATTGTACTGAAAACGCTCCCTAAAGTAACCGGAGTTGTAAATATTATCAGTTTTCTGGTAATTTCTGAAGTTTCCACTGGTAACCTCCATGATTGAAAATGGCAGGAAATGTATTAAGAACCTATTTCCTTTTATTTCAAGTGTTTCCTACAAGTTTTTAATCATTTCTGGAAACTATAATTGCGTATTTGAAGAGTTTTACCACAATTAGAGAGATTTCCTATAACTATATACTGGAATCGTCAGCATTGTAACTGATTCACAGAGAAAACACCAGAGAAATTCGGCCTCCAATTATAAACATAAATAGTATAGTCCTCACTTACAGTATTTCTACACAAGGTTTGAGCTGTATAAACCTAATTCCTAATATTTGAAAGCAAATTCCTGTGAAAACGCTTCCTAAAATAGTCGGAGTTGTAAATATTATCAGTTTTCTGGTCATTTATGAACTTTCCACTGGTAACCTCCATGATTGAAAATGGCAGGAAATGTAGTTAGAACCTATTTCCTTTTATTTCAAGTGTTTCTTACAAGTTTTTAATCATTTCCAGAAACTATAATTGCGTATTTGAAGAGTTTGTCCAGAATTAGAGAGTGTTCCTACAACTATATACTGGAATCGTCAGCATTTTAACTGATTCACACAGAAAACGCCAGAGAAATTCGGCCTCCAATTGTAACCATAAACAGTATAGTCCTTACTTACAGTGTTTCTAATCAAATTTTGAACTGTATAACCCTGAATTTCTAACATTTGAAAGCAAATTTTACTGAAAACGCTTCCTAAAGTAACCGGAGTTGTAAATATTATCAGTTTTCTGGTAATTTCTGAACTTTCCACTGGTAACCGCCATGATTGAAAATGGCAGGAAATGTATCAAGAACCTATTTCCTTTTATTTCAAGTGTTTCCTACAAGTTTTTAATCATTTCTGGAAACTATAATTGCGTATTTGAAGAGTTTTACCACAATTAGAGAGATTTCCTATAACTATATACTGGAATCGTCAGCATTGTAACAGATTCACAGAGAAAACACCAGAGAAATTCGGCTTCCTATTATAAACATAAATAGTATAGTCCTCACTTACAGTATTTCTACACAAGCTTTGAGCTGGACAAACCTAATTCCTAATATTTGAAAGCAAATTCAAGTGAAAACGCTTCCTAAAGTAGTCGGAGTTGTAAATATTATCAGTTTTCTGGTCAATTACGAACTTTCCACTGGTAACCTCCATGATTGAAAATGGCAGGAAATGTAGTAAGAACCTATTTCCTTTTATTTCAAGTGTTTCTTACAAGTTTTTAATCATTTCCGGAAACTATAATTGCGTATTTGAAGAGTTTGTCCAGAATTAGAGAGTGTTCCTACAACTATATACTGGAATCGTCAGCATTTTAACTGATTCACACAGAAAACGCAAGAGAAATTCGGCCTCCAATTGTAAACATAAACAGTATAGTCCTTACTTACAGTGTTTCTAAACAAATTTTGAGCTGTATAACCCTGAATTCCTAACATTTGAAAGCAAATTGTACTGAAAACGCTCCCTAAAGTAACCGGAGTTGTAAATATTATCAGTTTTCTGGTAATTTCTGAACTATCCACTGGTAACCTCCGTGATTGAGAATGGCAGGAAATGTATTAAGAACCTATTTCCTTTTATTTCAAGTGTTTCCTACAAGTTTTTAATCATTTCTGGAAACTATAATTGCTTATTTGAAGAGTTTTACCACAATTAGAAAGAGTTCCTATAACTATATACTGGAATCGTCAGCATTGTAACTGATTCATAGAGAAATCACCAGAGAAATTCGGCCTCCCATTATAAACAGAAATAGTATACTCCTCACTTACAGTCTATCTACACAAGTTTTGAGCTGTATAAACCTAATTCCTAATATTTGAAAGCAAATTCCAGTGAAAACGCTTCCTAAAATAGTCGGATTTGTAAATATTATCAGTTTTCTGGTCATTTACGAACTTTCCACTGGTAACCTCCATGATTGCAAATGGCAGGAAATGTAGTAAGAACCTATTTCTTTTTATTTCAAGTGTTTCTTACAAGTTTTTAATCATTTCCAGAAACTATAATTGCGTATTTGAAGAGTTTGTCCAGAATTAGAGAGTGTTCCTACAACTATATACTGGAATCGTCAGCATTTTAACTGATTCACACAGAAAACGCCAGAGAAATTCGGCCTCCAATTGTAACCATAAACAGTATAGTCCTTACTTACAGTGTTTGTAAACAAATTTTGAGCTGTATAACCTTGAATTCCTAACATTTGAAAGCAAATTTTACTGAAAACGCTTCCTAAAGTAACCGGAGTTGTAAATATTATCAGTTTTCTGGTAATTTCTGAAGTTTCCACTGGTAACCTCCATGATTGAAAATGGCAGGAAATGTATTAAGAACCTATTTCCTTTTATTTCAAGTGTTTCCTACAAGTTTTTAATCATTTCTGGAAACTATAATTGCGTATTTGAAGAGTTTTACCACAATTAGAGAGATTTCCTATAACTATATACTGGAATCGTCAGCATTGTAACTGATTCACAGAGAAAACACCAGAGAAATTCGGCCTCCAATTATAAACATAAATAGTATAGTCCTCACTTACAGTATTTCTACACAAGGTTTGAGCTGTATAAACCTAATTCCTAATATTTGAAAGCAAATTCCTGTGAAAACGCTTCCTAAAATAGTCGGAGTTGTAAATATTATCAGTTTTCTGGTCATTTATGAACTTTCCACTGGTAACCTCCATGATTGAAAATGGCAGGAAATGTAGTTAGAACCTATTTCCTTTTATTTCAAGTGTTTCTTACAAGTTTTTAATCATTTCCAGAAACTATAATTGCGTATTTGAAGAGCTTGTCCAGAATTAGAGAGTGTTCCTACAACTATATACTGGAATCGTCAGCATTTTAACTGATTCACACAGAAAACCCCAGAGAAATTCGGCCTCCAATTGTAACCATAAACAGTATAGTCCTTACTTACAGTGTTTCTAATCAAATTTTGAACTGTATAACCCTGAATTTCTAACATTTGAAAGCAAATTTTACTGAAAACGCTTCCTAAAGTAACCGGAGTTGTAAATATTATCAGTTTTCTGGTAATTTCTGAACTTTCCACTGGTAACCGCCATGATTGAAAATGGCAGGAAATGTATCAAGAACCTATTTCCTTTTATTTCAAGTGTTTCCTACAAGTTTTTAATCATTTCTGGAAACTATAATTGCGTATTTGAAGAGTTTTACCACAATTAGAGAGATTTCCTATAACTATATACTGGAATCGTCAGCATTGTAACTGATTCACAGAGAAAACACCAGAGAAATTCGGCTTCCTATTATAAACATAAATAGTATAGTCCTCACTTACAGTATTTCTACACAAGCTTTGAGCTGGACAAACCTAATTCCTAATATTTGAAAGCAAATTCAAGTGAAAACGCTTCCTAAAGTAGTCGTTGTTGTAAATATTATCAGTTTTCTGGTCAATTACGAACTTTCCACTGGTAACCTCCATGATTGAGAATGGCAGGAAATGTATTAAGAACCTATTTCCTTTTATTTCAAGTGTTTCCTACAAGTTTTTAATCATTTCTGGAAACTATAATTGCTTATTTGAAGAGTTTTACCACAATTAAAAAGAGTTCCTATAACTATATACTGGAATCGTCAGCATTGTAACTGATTCATAGAGAAATCACCAGAGAAATTCGGCCTCCCATTATAAACAGAAATAGTATACTCCTCCCTTACAGTCTATCTACACAAGTTTTGAGGTGTATAAACCTAATTCCTAATATTTGAAAGCAAATTCCAGTGAAAACGCTTCCTAAAATAGTCGGATTTGTAAATATTATCAATTTTCTGGTCATTTACGAACTTTCCACTGGTAACCTCCATGATTGCAAATGGCAGGAAATGTAGTAAGAACCTATTTCTTTTTATTTCAAGTGTTTCTTACAAGTTTTTAATCATTTCCAGAAACTATAATTGCGTATTTGAAGAGTTTGTCCAGAATTAGAGAGTGTTCCTACAACTATATACTGGAATCGTCAGCATTTTAACTGATTCACACAGAAAACGCCAGAGAAATTCGGCCTCCAATTGTAACCATAAACAGTATAGTCCTTACTTACAGTGTTTGTAAACAAATTTTGAGCTGTATAACCTTGAATTCCTAACATTTGAAAGCAAATTGTACTGAAAACGCTCCCTAAAGTAACCGGAGTTGTAAATATTATCAGTTTTCTGGTAATTTCTGAAGTTTCCACTGGTAACCTCCATGATTGAAAATGGCAGGAAATGTATTAAGAACCTATTTCCTTTTATTTCAAGTGTTTCCTACAAGTTTTTAATCATTTCTGGAAACTATAATTGCGTATTTGAAGAGTTTTACCACAATTAGAGAGATTTCCTATAACTATATACTGGAATCGTCAGCATTGTAACTGATTCACAGAGAAAACACCAGAGAAATTCGGCCTCCAATTATAAACATAAATAGTATAGTCCTCACTTACAGTATTTCTACACAAGGTTTGAGCTGTATAAACCTAATTCCTAATATTTGAAAGCAAATTCCTGTGAAAACGCTTCCTAAAATAGTCGGAGTTGTAAATATTATCAGTTTTCTGGTCATTTATGAACTTTCCACTGGTAACCTCCATGATTGAAAATGGCAGGAAATGTAGTTAGAACCTATTTCCTTTTATTTCAAGTGTTTCTTACAAGTTTTTAATCATTTCCAGAAACTATAATTGCGTATTTGAAGAGTTTGTCCAGAATTAGAGAGTGTTCCTACAACTATATACTGGAATCGTCAGCATTTTAACTGATTCACACAGAAAACGCCAGAGAAATTCGGCCTCCAATTGTAACCATAAACAGTATAGTCCTTACTTACAGTGTTTCTAATCAAATTTTGAACTGTATAACCCTGAATTTCTAACATTTGAAAGCAAATTTTACTGAAAACGCTTCCTAAAGTAACCGGAGTTGTAAATATTATCAGTTTTCTGGTAATTTCTGAACTTTCCACTGGTAACCGCCATGATTGAAAATGGCAGGAAATGTATCAAGAACCTATTTCCTTTTATTTCAAGTGTTTCCTACAAGTTTTTAATCATTTCTGGAAACTATAATTGCGTATTTGAAGAGTTTTACCACAATTAGAGAGATTTCCTATAACTATATACTGGAATCGTCAGCATTGTAACAGATTCACAGAGAAAACACCAGAGAAATTCGGCTTCCTATTATAAACATAAATAGTATAGTCCTCACTTACAGTATTTCTACACAAGCTTTGAGCTGGACAAACCTAATTCCTAATATTTGAAAGCAAATTCAAGTGAAAACGCTTCCTAAAGTAGTCGGAGTTGTAAATATTATCAGTTTTCTGGTCAATTACGAACTTTCCACTGGTAACCTCCATGATTGAAAATGGCAGGAAATGTAGTAAGAACCTATTTCCTTTTATTTCAAGTGTTTCTTACAAGTTTTTAATCATTTCCGGAAACTATAATTGCGTATTTGAAGAGTTTGTCCAGAATTAGAGAGTGTTCCTACAACTATATACTGGAATCGTCAGCATTTTAACTGATTCACACAGAAAACGCAAGAGAAATTCGGCCTCCAATTGTAAACATAAACAGTATAGTCCTTACTTACAGTGTTTCTAAACAAATTTTGAGCTGTATAACCCTGAATTCCTAACATTTGAAAGCAAATTGTACTGAAAACGCTCCCTAAAGTAACCGGAGTTGTAAATATTATCAGTTTTCTGGTAATTTCTGAACTATCCACTGGTAACCTCCGTGATTGAGAATGGCAGGAAATGTATTAAGAACCTATTTCCTTTTATTTCAAGTGTTTCCTACAAGTTTTTAATCATTTCTGGAAACTATAATTGCTTATTTGAAGAGTTTTACCACAATTAGAAAGAGTTCCTATAACTATATACTGGAATCGTCAGCATTGTAACTGATTCATAGAGAAATCACCAGAGAAATTCGGCCTCCCATTATAAACAGAAATAGTATACTCCTCACTTACAGTCTATCTACACAAGTTTTGAGCTGTATAAACCTAATTCCTAATATTTGAAAGCAAATTCCAGTGAAAACGCTTCCTAAAATAGTCGGATTTGTAAATATTATCAGTTTTCTGGTCATTTACGAACTTTCCACTGGTAACCTCCATGATTGCAAATGGCAGGAAATGTAGTAAGAACCTATTTCTTTTTATTTCAAGTGTTTCTTACAAGTTTTTAATCATTTCCAGAAACTATAATTGCGTATTTGAAGAGTTTGTCCAGAATTAGAGAGTGTTCCTACAACTATATACTGGAATCGTCAGCATTTTAACTGATTCACACAGAAAACGCCAGAGAAATTCGGCCTCCAATTGTAACCATAAACAGTATAGTCCTTACTTACAGTGTTTGTAAACAAATTTTGAGCTGTATAACCTTGAATTCCTAACATTTGAAAGCAAATTGTACTGAAAACGCTCCCTAAAGTAACCGGAGTTGTAAATATTATCAGTTTTCTGGTAATTTCTGAAGTTTCCACTGGTAACCTCCATGATTGAAAATGGCAGGAAATGTATTAAGAACCTATTTCCTTTTATTTCAAGTGTTTCCTACAAGTTTTTAATCATTTCTGGAAACTATAATTGCGTATTTGAAGAGTTTTACCACAATTAGAGAGATTTCCTATAACTATATACTGGAATCGTCAGCATTGTAACTGATTCACAGAGAAAACACCAGAGAAATTCGGCCTCCAATTATAAACATAAATAGTATAGTCCTCACTTACAGTATTTCTACACAAGGTTTGAGCTGTATAAACCTAATTCCTAATATTTGAAAGCAAATTCCTGTGAAAACGCTTCCTAAAATAGTCGGAGTTGTAAATATTATCAGTTTTCTGGTCATTTATGAACTTTCCACTGGTAACCTCCATGATTGAAAATGGCAGGAAATGTAGTTAGAACCTATTTCCTTTTATTTCAAGTGTTTCTTACAAGTTTTTAATCATTTCCAGAAACTATAATTGCGTATTTGAAGAGTTTGTCCAGAATTAGAGAGTGTTCCTACAACTATATACTGGAATCGTCAGCATTTTAACTGATTCACACAGAAAACGCCAGAGAAATTCGGCCTCCAATTGTAACCATAAACAGTATAGTCCTTACTTACAGTGTTTCTAATCAAATTTTGAACTGTATAACCCTGAATTTCTAACATTTGAAAGCAAATTTTACTGAAAACGCGTCCTAAAGTAACCGGAGTTGTAAATATTATCAGTTTTCTGGTAATTTCTGAACTTTCCACTGGTAACCGCCATGATTGAAAATGGCAGGAAATGTATCAAGAACCTATTTCCTTTTATTTCAAGTGTTTCCTACAAGTTTTTAATCATTTCTGGAAACTATAATTGCGTATTTGAAGAGTTTTACCACAATTAGAGAGATTTCCTATAACTATATACTGGAATCGTCAGCATTGTAACTGATTCACAGAGAAAACACCAGAAAAATTCGGCTTCCTATTATAAACATAAATAGTATAGTCCTCACTTACAGTATTTCTACACAAGCTTTGAGCTGGACAAACCTAATTCCTAATATTTGAAAGCAAATTCAAGTGAAAACGCTTCCTAAAGTAGTCGTTGTTGTAAATATTATCAGTTTTCTGGTCAATTACGAACTTTCCACTGGTAACCTCCATGATTGAAAATGGCAGGAAATGTAGTAAGAACCTATTTCCTTTTATTTCAAGTGTTTCTTACAAGTTTTTAATCATTTCCGGAAACTATAATTGCGTATTTGAAGAGTTTGTCCAGAATTAGAGAGTGTTCCTACAACTATATACTGGAATCGACAGCATTTTAACTGATTCACACAGAAAACGCCAGAGAAATTCGGCCTCCAATTGTAAACATAAACAGTATAGTCCTTACTTACAGTGTTTCTAAACAAATTTTGAGCTGTATAACCCTGAATTCCTAACATTTGAAAGCAAATTGTACTGAAAACGCTCCCTAAAGTAACCGGAGTTGTAAATATTATCAGTTTTCTGGTAATTTCTGAACTATCCACTGGTAACCTCCGTGATTGAGAATGGCAGGAAATGTATTAAGAACCTATTTCCTTTTATTTCAAGTGTTTCCTACAAGTTTTTAATCATTTCTGGAAACTATAATTGCTTATTTGAAGAGTTTTACCACAATTAGAAAGAGTTCCTATAACTATATACTGGAATCGTCAGCATTGTAACTGATTCATAGAGAAATCACCAGAGAAATTCGGCCTCCCATTATAAACAGAAATAGTATACTCCTCACTTACAGTCTATCTACACAAGTTTTGAGCTGTATAAACCTAATTCCTAATATTTGAAAGCAAATTCCAGTGAAAACGCTTCCTAAAATAGTCGGATTTGTAAATATTATCAGTTTTCTGGTCATTTACGAACTTTCCACTGGTAACCTCCATGATTGCAAATGGCAGGAAATGTAGTAAGAACCTATTTCTTTTTATTTCAAGTGTTTCTTACAAGTTTTTAATCATTTCCAGAAACTATAATTGCGTATTTGAAGAGTTTGTCCAGAATTAGAGAGTGTTCCTACAACTATATACTGGAATCGTCAGCATTTTAACTGATTCACACAGAAAACGCCAGAGAAATTCGGCCTCCAATTGTAACCATAAACAGTATAGTCCTTACTTACAGTGTTTGTAAACAAATTTTGAGCTGTATAACCTTGAATTCCTAACATTTGAAAGCAAATTGTACTGAAAACGCTCCCTAAAGTAACCGGAGTTGTAAATATTATCAGTTTTCTGGTAATTTCTGAAGTTTTCACTGGTAACCTCCATGATTGAAAATGGCAGGAAATGTATTAAGAACCTATTTCCTTTTATTTCAAGTGTTTCCTACAAGTTTTTAATCATTTCTGGAAACTATAATTGCGTATTTGAAGAGTTTTACCACAATTAGAGAGATTTCCTATAACTATATACTGGAATCGTCAGCATTGTAACTGATTCACAGAGAAAACACCAGAGAAATTCGGCCTCCAATTATAAACATAAATAGTATAGTCCTCACTTACAGTATTTCTACACAAGGTTTGAGCTGTATAAACCTAATTCCTAATATTTGAAAGCAAATTCCTGTGAAAACGCTTCCTAAAATAGTCGGAGTTGTAAATATTATCAGTTTTCTGGTCATTTATGAACTTTCCACTGGTAACATCCATGATTGAAAATGGCAGGAAATGTAGTTAGAACCTATTTCCTTTTATTTCAAGTGTTTCTTACAAGTTTTTAATCATTTCCAGAAACTATAATTGCGTATTTGAAGAGCTTGTCCAGAATTAGAGAGTGTTCCTACAACTATATACTGGAATCGTCAGCATTTTAACTGATTCACACAGAAAACGCCAGAGAAATTCGGCCTCCAATTGTAACCATAAACAGTATAGTCCTTACTTACAGTGTTTCTAATCAAATTTTGAACTGTATAACCCTGAATTTCTAACATTTGAAAGCAAATTTTACTGAAAACGCTTCCTAAAGTAACCGGAGTTGTAAATATTATCAGTTTTCTGGTAATTTCTGAACTTTCCACTGGTAACCGCCATGATTGAAAATGGCAGGAAATGTATCAAGAACCTATTTCCTTTTATTTCAAGTGTTTCCTACAAGTTTTTAATCATTTCTGGAAACTATAATTGCGTATTTGAAGAGTTTTACCACAATTAGAGAGATTTCCTATAACTATATACTGGAATCGTCAGCATTGTAACTGATTCACAGAGAAAACACCAGAGAAATTCGGCTTCCTATTATAAACATAAATAGTATAGTCCTCACTTACAGTATTTCTTCACAAGCTTTGACCTGGACAAACCTAATTCCTAATATTTGAAAGCAAATTCAAGTGAAAACGCTTCCTAAAGTAGTCGTTGTTGTAAATATTATCAGTTTTCTGGTCAATTACGAACTTTCCACTGGTAACCTCCATGATTGAAAATGGCAGGAAATGTAGTAAGAACCTATTTCCTTTTATTTCAAGTGTTTCTTACAAGTTTTTAATCATATTTGCGTATTTGAAGAGTTTGTCCAGAATTAGAGAGTGTTCCTACAACTATATACTGGAATCGACAGCATTTTAACTGATTCACACAGAAAACGCCAGAGAAATTCGGCCTCCAATTGTAACCATAAACAGTATAGTCCTTACTTACAGTGTTTGTAAACAAATTTTGAGCTGTATAACCTTGAATTCCTAACATTTGAAAGCAAATTGTACTGAAAACGCTCCCTAAAGTAACCGGAGTTGTAAATATTATCAGTTTTCTGGTAATTTCTGAAGTTTCCACTGGTAACCTCCATGATTGAAAATGGCAGGAAATGTATTAAGAACCTATTTCCTTTTATTTCAAGTGTTTCCTACAAGTTTTTAATCATTTCTGGAAACTATAATTGCGTATTTGAAGAGTTTTACCACAATTAGAGAGATTTCCTATAACTATATACTGGAATCGTCAGCATTGTAAATGATTCACAGAGAAAACACCAGAGAAATTCGGCCTCCAATTATAAACATAAATAGTATAGTCCTCACTAACAGTATTTCTACACAAGGTTTGAGCTGGACAAACCTAATTCCTAATATTTGAAAGCAAATTCAAGTGAAAACGCTTCCTAAAGTAGTCGGAGTTGTAAATATTATCAGTTTTCTGGTCATTTACGAACTTTCCACTGGTAACCTCCGTGATTGAAAATGGCAGGAAATGTAGTAAGAACCTATATACTTTTATTTCAAGTGTTTCTTACAAGTTTTTATTCATTTCTGAAAACTATAATTGCGTATTTGAAGAGTTTGACCAGGATTAGACAGTGTTCCTACAACTATATACTGGAATCGTCAGCATTTTAACTGATTCACACAGAAAACGCCAGAGAAATTCGGCCTCCAATTGTAACCATAAACAGTATAGTCCTTACTTACAGTGTTTCTAATCAAATTTTGAACTGTATAACCCTGAATTTCTAACATTTGAAAGCAAATTTTACTGAAAACGCGTCCTAAAGTAACCGGAGTTGTAAATATTATCAGTTTTCTGGTAATTTCTGAACTTTCCACTGGTAACCGCCATGATTGAAAATGGCAGGAAATGTATCAAGAACCTATTTCCTTTTATTTCAAGTGTTTCCTACAAGTTTTTAATCATTTCTGGAAACTATAATTGCGTATTTGAAGAGTTTTACCACAATTAGAGAGATTTCCTATAACTATATACTGGAATCGTCAGCATTGTAACTGATTCACAGAGAAAACACCAGAAAAATTCGGCTTCCTATTATAAACATAAATAGTATAGTCCTCACTTACAGTATTTCTACACAAGCTTTGAGCTGGACAAACCTAATTCCTAATATTTGAAAGCAAATTCAAGTGAAAACGCTTCCTAAAGTAGTCGTTGTTGTAAATATTATCAGTTTTCTGGTCAATTACGAACTTTCCACTGGTAACCTCCATGATTGAAAATGGCAGGAAATGTAGTAAGAACCTATTTCCTTTTATTTCAAGTGTTTCTTACAAGTTTTTAATCATTTCCGGAAACTATAATTGCGTATTTGAAGAGTTTGTCCAGAATTAGAGAGTGTTCCTACAACTATATACTGGAATCGACAGCATTTTAACTGATTCACACAGAAAACGCCAGAGAAATTCGGCCTCCAATTGTAAACATAAACAGTATAGTCCTTACTTACAGTGTTTCTAAACAAATTTTGAGCTGTATAACCCTGAATTCCTAACATTTGAAAGCAAATTGTACTGAAAACGCTCCCTAAAGTAACCGGAGTTGTAAATATTATCAGTTTTCTGGTAATTTCTGAACTATCCACTGGTAACCTCCGTGATTGAGAATGGCAGGAAATGTATTAAGAACCTATTTCCTTTTATTTCAAGTGTTTCCTACAAGTTTTTAATCATTTCTGGAAACTATAATTGCTTATTTGAAGAGTTTTACCACAATTAGAAAGAGTTCCTATAACTATATACTGGAATCGTCAGCATTGTAACTGATTCATAGAGAAATCACCAGAGAAATTCGGCCTCCCATTATAAACAGAAATAGTATACTCCTCACTTACAGTCTATCTACACAAGTTTTGAGCTGTATAAACCTAATTCCTAATATTTGAAAGCAAATTCCAGTGAAAACGCTTCCTAAAATAGTCGGATTTGTAAATATTATCAGTTTTCTGGTCATTTACGAACTTTCCACTGGTAACCTCCATGATTGCAAATGGCAGGAAATGTAGTAAGAACCTATTTCTTTTTATTTCAAGTGTTTCTTACAAGTTTTTAATCATTTCCAGAAACTATAATTGCGTATTTGAAGAGTTTGTCCAGAATTAGAGAGTGTTCCTACAACTATATACTGGAATCGTCAGCATTTTAACTGATTCACACAGAAAACGCCAGAGAAATTCGGCCTCCAATTGTAACCATAAACAGTATAGTCCTTACTTACAGTGTTTGTAAACAAATTTTGAGCTGTATAACCTTGAATTCCTAACATTTGAAAGCAAATTGTACTGAAAACGCTCCCTAAAGTAACCGGAGTTGTAAATATTATCAGTTTTCTGGTAATTTCTGAAGTTTTCACTGGTAACCTCCATGATTGAAAATGGCAGGAAATGTATTAAGAACCTATTTCCTTTTATTTCAAGTGTTTCCTACAAGTTTTTAATCATTTCTGGAAACTATAATTGCGTATTTGAAGAGTTTTACCACAATTAGAGAGATTTCCTATAACTATATACTGGAATCGTCAGCATTGTAACTGATTCACAGAGAAAACACCAGAGAAATTCGGCCTCCAATTATAAACATAAATAGTATAGTCCTCACTTACAGTATTTCTACACAAGGTTTGAGCTGTATAAACCTAATTCCTAATATTTGAAAGCAAATTCCTGTGAAAACGCTTCCTAAAATAGTCGGAGTTGTAAATATTATCAGTTTTCTGGTCATTTATGAACTTTCCACTGGTAACCTCCATGATTGAAAATGGCAGGAAATGTAGTTAGAACCTATTTCCTTTTATTTCAAGTGTTTCTTACAAGTTTTTAATCATTTCCAGAAACTATAATTGCGTATTTGAAGAGCTTGTCCAGAATTAGAGAGTGTTCCTACAACTATATACTGGAATCGTCAGCATTTTAACTGATTCACACAGAAAACGCCAGAGAAATTCGGCCTCCAATTGTAACCATAAACAGTATAGTCCTTACTTACAGTGTTTCTAATCAAATTTTGAACTGTATAACCCTGAATTTCTAACATTTGAAAGCAAATTTTACTGAAAACGCTTCCTAAAGTAACCGGAGTTGTAAATATTATCAGTTTTCTGGTAATTTCTGAACTTTCCACTGGTAACCGCCATGATTGAAAATGGCAGGAAATGTATCAAGAACCTATTTCCTTTTATTTCAAGTGTTTCCTACAAGTTTTTAATCATTTCTGGAAACTATAATTGCGTATTTGAAGAGTTTTACCACAATTAGAGAGATTTCCTATAACTATATACTGGAATCGTCAGCATTGTAACTGATTCACAGAGAAAACACCAGAGAAATTCGGCTTCCTATTATAAACATAAATAGTATAGTCCTCACTTACAGTATTTCTTCACAAGCTTTGACCTGGACAAACCTAATTCCTAATATTTGAAAGCAAATTCAAGTGAAAACGCTTCCTAAAGTAGTCGTTGTTGTAAATATTATCAGTTTTCTGGTCAATTACGAACTTTCCACTGGTAACCTCCATGATTGAAAATGGCAGGAAATGTAGTAAGAACCTATTTCCTTTTATTTCAAGTGTTTCTTACAAGTTTTTAATCATATTTGCGTATTTGAAGAGTTTGTCCAGAATTAGAGAGTGTTCCTACAACTATATACTGGAATCGACAGCATTTTAACTGATTCACACAGAAAACGCCAGAGAAATTCGGCCTCCAATTGTAACCATAAACAGTATAGTCCTTACTTACAGTGTTTGTAAACAAATTTTGAGCTGTATAACCTTGAATTCCTAACATTTGAAAGCAAATTGTACTGAAAACGCTCCCTAAAGTAACCGGAGTTGTAAATATTATCAGTTTTCTGGTAATTTCTGAAGTTTCCACTGGTAACCTCCATGATTGAAAATGGCAGGAAATGTATTAAGAACCTATTTCCTTTTATTTCAAGTGTTTCCTACAAGTTTTTAATCATTTCTGGAAACTATAATTGCGTATTTGAAGAGTTTTACCACAATTAGAGAGATTTCCTATAACTATATACTGGAATCGTCAGCATTGTAAATGATTCACAGAGAAAACACCAGAGAAATTCGGCCTCCAATTATAAACATAAATAGTATAGTCCTCACTAACAGTATTTCTACACAAGGTTTGAGCTGGACAAACCTAATTCCTAATATTTGAAAGCAAATTCAAGTGAAAACGCTTCCTAAAGTAGTCGGAGTTGTAAATATTATCAGTTTTCTGGTCATTTACGAACTTTCCACTGGTAACCTCCATGATTGAAAATGGCAGGAAATGTAGTAAGAACCTATTTCCTTTTATTTCAAGTGTTTCTTACAAGTTTTTAATCATTTCCGGAAACTATAATTGCGTATTTGAAGAGTTTGTCCAGAATTAGAGAGTATTCCTACAACTATATACTGGAATCGTCAGCATTTTAACTGATTCACACAGAAAACGCCACAGAAATTCGGCCTCCAATTGTAAACTTAAACAGTATAGTCCTTACTTACAGTGTTTCTAAAAAATTTTGAGCTGTATAACCCTGAATTCCTAACATTTGAAAACAAATTGTATTGAAAACGCTCCCTAAAGTAACCGGAGTTGTAAATATTATCAGTTTTCTGGTAATTTCTGAACTATCCACTGGTAACCTCCGTGATTGAGAATGGCAGGAAATGTATTAAGAACCTATTTCCTTTTATTTCAAGTGTTTCCTACAAGTTTTTAATCATTTCTGGAAACTATAATTGCTTATTTGAAGAGTTTTACCACAATTAGAAAGAGTTCCTATAACTATATACTGGAATCGTCAGCATTGTAACTGATTCACAGAGAAATCACCAGAGAAATTCGGCCTCCCATTATAAACATAAATAGTATACTCCTCACTTACAGTCTTTCTACACAAGTTTTGAGCTGTATAAACCTAATTCCTAATATTTGAAAGCAAATTCCAGTGAAAACGCTTCCTAAAATAGTCGGAGTTGTAAATATTATCAGTTTTCTGGTCATTTACGAACTTTCCACTGGTAACCTCCATGATTGCAAATGGCAGGAAATGTAGTAAGAACCTATTTCCTTTTATGTCAAGTGTTTCTTACAAGTTTTTAATCATTTCCAGAAACTATAATTGCGTATTTGAAGAGTTTGTCCAGAATTAGAGAGTGTTCCTACAACTATATCCTGGAATCGTCAGCATTTTAACTGATTCACACAGAAAACGCCAGAGAAATTCGGCCTCCAATTGTAACCATAAACAGTATAGTCCTTACTTACAGTGTTTCTAAACAAATTTTGAGCTGTATAACCTTGAAATCCTAACATTTGAAAGAAAATTGTACTGAAAATCTCCCTAAAGTAACCGGAGTTGTAAATATTACCAGTTTTCTGGTAATTTCTGAACTTTCCACTGGTAACCTCCATGATTGAAAATGGCAGGAAATGTAGTAAGAACCTATTTACTTTTAGTTCAACTGTTTCCTACAAGTTTTTAATCATTTCCAGAAACTATAATTGCGTATTTGAAGAGTTTGTCCAGAATTAGAGAGTGTTCCTACAACTATATACTCGAATCGTCAGCATTTTAACTGATTCACACAGAAAATGACAGAGAAATTCGGCCTCCAATTGTAAACATAAACAGTATAGTCCTTACTTACAGTGTTTCTAAACAAATTTTGAGCTGTATAACCCTGAATTCCTAACATTTGAAAGCAAATTGTACTGAAAACGCTCCCTAAAGTAACCGGAGTTGTAAATATTATCAGTTTTCTGGTAATTTCTGAACTACCCACTGGTAACCTCCGTGATTGAGAATCGCAGGAAATGTATTAAGAATCTATTTCCTTTTATTTCAAGTGTTTCCTACAAGTTTTTAATCATTTCTGGAAACTATAATTGCTTATTTGAAGAGTTTTACCACAATTAGAAAGAGTTCCTATAACTATATACTGGAATCGTCAGCATTGTAACTGATTCATAGAGAAAACACCAGAGAAATTCGGCCTCCAATTATAAACATAAATAGTATACTCCTCACTTACAGTCATTCTACACAAGTTTTGAGCTGTATAAACCTAATTCCTAATATTTGAAAGCAAATTCAAGTGAAAACGCTTCCTAAAGTAGTCGGAGTTGTAAATATTATCAGTTTTCTGGTCATTTACGAACTTTCCACTGGTAACCTCCATGATTGAAAATGGCAGGAAATGTAGTAAGAACCTATTTCCTTTTATTTCAAGTGTTTCTTACAAGTTTTTAATCATTTCCAGAAATTGTAATTGCGTATTTGAAGAGTTTGTCCAGAATTAGAGAGTGTTCCTACAACTATATACTGGAATCATCAGCATTTTAACTGATTCACACAGAAAATGCCAGAGAAATTCGGCCTCCCATTGTAAACATAAACAGTATAGTCCTTACTTACAGTGTTTCCAAACAAATTTTGAGCTGTATACAACTAATTCCTAATATTTGAAAGCAAATTGTACTGAAAACGCTCCCTAAAGTAACCGGAGTTGTAAATATTATCAATTTTCTGGTAATTTCTGAACTTTCCACTGGTAACCTCCATGATTGAAAATGGCAGAAAGGTAGTAAGAACCTATTTCCTTTTATTTCAACTGTTTCCTACAAGTTTTTAATCATTTCCAGAAACTATAATTGCGTATTTGAAGAGTTTGTCCAGAATTAGAGAGTGTTCCTACAACTATATACTGGAATCGTCAGCATTTTAACTGATTCACACAGAAAACGCCAGAGAAATTCGGCCTCCAATTGTAAACATAAACAGTATAGTCCTTACTTACAGTGTTTCTAAACAAATTTTGAGCTGTATAACCCTGAATTCCTAACATTTGAAAGCAAATTGTACTGAAAACGCTCCCTAAAGTAACCGGAGTTGTAAATATTATCAGTTTTCTGGTAATTTCTGAACTATCCACTGGTAACCTCCGTGATTGAGAATGGCAGGAAATGTATTAAGAACCTCTTTCCTTTTATTTCAAGTGTTTCCTACAAGTTTTTAATCATTTCTGGAAACTATAATTGCTTATTTGAAGAGTTTTACCACAATTAGAGAGAGTTCCTATAACTATATACTGGAATCGTCAGCATTGTAACTGATTCACAGAGAAAACACCAGAGAAATTCGGCCTCCAATTATAAACATAAATAGTATACTCCTCACTTACAGTCTTTCTACACAAGTTTTGAGCTGTATAAACCTAATTCCTAATATTTGAAAGCAAATTCCTGTGAAAACGCTTCCTAAAATAGTCGGAGTTGTAAATATTATCAGTTTTCTGGTCATTTATGAACTTTCCACTGGTAACCTCCATGATTGAAAATGGCAGGAAATGTAGTAAGAACCTATTTCCTTTTATTTCAAGTGTTTCTTACAAGTTTTTAATCATTTCCAGAAACTATAATTGCGTATTTGAAGAGTTTGTCCAGAATTAGAGAGTGTTCCTACAACTATATACTGGAATCGTCAGCATTTTAACTGATTCACACAGAAAACGCCAGAGAAATTCGGCCTCCAATTGTAACCATAAACAGTATAGTCCTTACTTACAGTGTTTCTAATCAAATTTTGAACTGTATAACCCTGAATTTCTAACATTTGAAAGCAAATTTTACTGAAAACGCTTCCTAAAGTAACCGGAGTTGTAAATATTATCAGTTTTCTGGTAATTTCTGAACTTTCCACTGGTAACCTCTGTGATTGAAAATGGCAGGAAATGTATCAAGAACCTATTTCCTTTTATTTCAAGTGTTTCCTACAAGTTTTTAATCATTTCTGGAAACTATAATTGCGTATTTGAAGAGTTTTACCACAATTAGAGAGATTTCCTATAACTATATACTGGAATCGTCAGCATTGTAACTGATTCACAGAGAAAACACCAGAGAAATTCGGCTTCCTATTATAAACATAAATAGTATAGTCCTCACTTACAGTATTTCTACACAAGCTTTGAGCTGGACAAACCTAATTCCTAATATTTGAAAGCAAATTCAAGTGAAAACGCTTCCTAAAGTAGTCGGAGTTGTAAATATTATCAGTTTTCTGGTCAATTACGAACTTTCCACTGGTAACCTCCATGATTGAAAATGGCAGGACATGTAGTAAGAACCTATTTCCTTTTATTTCAAGTGTTTCTTACAAGTTTTTAATCATTTCCGGAAACTATAATTGCGTATTTGAAGAGTTTGTCCAGAATTAGAGAGTGTTCCTACAACTATATACTGGAATCGTCAGCATTTTAACTGATTCACACAGAAAACGCCAGAGAAATTCGGCCTCCAATTGTAAACATAAACAGTATAGTCCTTACTTACAGTGTTTCTAAACAAATTTTGATCTGTATAACCCTGAATTCCTAACATTTGAAAGCAAATTGTACTGAAAACGCTCCCTAAAGTAACCGGAGTTGTAAATATTATCAGTTTTCTGGTAATTTCTGAACTATCCACTGGTAACCTCCGTGATTGAGAATGGCAGGAAATGTATTAAGAACCTATTTCCTTTTATTTCAAGTGTTTCCTACAAGTTTTTAATCATTTCTGGAAACTATAATTGCTTATTTGAAGAGTTTTACCACAATTAGAAAGAGTTCCTATAACTATATACTGGAATCGTCAGCATTGTAACTGATTCATAGAGAAATCACCAGAGAAATTCGGCCTCCCATTATAAACAGAAATAGTATACTCCTCCCTTACAGTCTATCTACACAAGTTTTGAGCTGTATAAACCTAATTCCTAATATTTGAAAGCAAATTCCAGTGAAAACGCTTCCTAAAATAGTCGGATTTGTAAATATTATCAGTTTTCTGGTCATTTACGAACTTTCCACTGGTAACCTCCATGATTGCAAATGGCAGGAAATG
The DNA here is from genome assembly GCF_963259705.1 of Myotis daubentonii. NCBI lineage: Eukaryota > Metazoa > Chordata > Mammalia > Chiroptera > Vespertilionidae > Myotis > Myotis daubentonii. The sequence continues at coordinate 80,631,701 of NC_081861.1, read as the reverse complement.
TAGTAAGAACCTATTTCTTTTTATTTCAAGTGTTTCTTACAAGTTTTTAATCATTTCCAGAAACTATAATTGCGTATTTGAAGAGTTTGTCCAGAATTAGAGAGTGTTCCTACAACTATATCCTGGAATCGTCAGCATTTTAACTGATTCACACAGAAAACGCCAGAGAAATTCGGCCTCCAATTGTAACCATAAACAGTATAGTCCTTACTTACAGTGTTTCTAAACAAATTTTGAGCTGTATAACCTTGAAATCCTAACATTTGAAAGAAAATTGTACTGAAAATCTCCCTAAAGTAACCGGAGTTGTAAATATTACCAGTTTTCTGGTAATTTCTGAACTTTCCACTGGTAACCTCCATGATTGAAAATGGCAGGAAATGTAGTAAGAACCTATTTACTTTTAGTTCAACTGTTTCCTACAAGTTTTTAATCATTTCCAGAAACTATAATTGCGTATTTGAAGAGTTTGTCCAGAATTAGAGAGTGTTCCTACAACTATATACTCGAATCGTCAGCATTTTAACTGATTCACACAGAAAATGACAGAGAAATTCGGCCTCCAATTGTAACCATAAACAGTATAGTCCTTACTTACAGTGTTTGTAAACAAATTTTGAGCTGTATAACCTTGAATTCCTAACATTTGAAAGCAAATTGTACTGAAAACGCTCCCTAAAGTAACCGGAGTTGTAAATATTATCAGTTTTCTGGTAATTTCTGAACTTTCCACTGGTAACCGCCATGATTGAAAATGGCAGGAAATGTATCAAGAACCTATTTCCTTTTATTTCAAGTGTTTCCTACAAGTTTTTAATCATTTCTGGAAACTATAATTGCGTATTTGAAGAGTTTTACCACAATTAGAGAGATTTCCTATAACTATATACTGGAATCGTCAGCATTGTAACAGATTCACAGAGAAAACACCAGAGAAATTCGGCTTCCTATTATAAACATAAATAGTATAGTCCTCACTTACAGTATTTCTACACAAGCTTTGAGCTGGACAAACCTAATTCCTAATATTTGAAAGCAAATTCAAGTGAAAACGCTTCCTAAAGTAGTCGGAGTTGTAAATATTATCAGTTTTCTGGTCAATTACGAACTTTCCACTGGTAACCTCCATGATTGAAAATGGCAGGAAATGTAGTAAGAACCTATTTCCTTTTATTTCAAGTGTTTCTTACAAGTTTTTAATCATTTCCGGAAACTATAATTGCGTATTTGAAGAGTTTGTCCAGAATTAGAGAGTGTTCCTACAACTATATACTGGAATCGTCAGCATTTTAACTGATTCACACAGAAAACGCCAGAGAAATTCGGCCTCCAATTGTAAACATAAACAGTATAGTCCTTACTTACAGTGTTTCTAAACAAATTTTGAGCTGTATAACCCTGAATTCCTAACATTTGAAAGCAAATTGTACTGAAAACGCTCCCTAAAGTAACCGGAGTTGTAAATATTATCAGTTTTCTGGTAATTTCTGAACTATCCACTGGTAACCTCCGTGATTGAGAATGGCAGGAAATGTATTAAGAACCTATTTCCTTTTATTTCAAGTGTTTCCTACAAGTTTTTAATCATTTCTGGAAACTATAATTGCTTATTTGAAGAGTTTTACCACAATTAGAAAGAGTTCCTATAACTATATACTGGAATCGTCAGCATTGTAACTGATTCATAGAGAAATCACCAGAGAAATTCGGCCTCCCATTATAAACAGAAATAGTATACTCCTCACTTACAGTCTATCTACACAAGTTTTGAGCTGTATAAACCTAATTCCTAATATTTGAAAGCAAATTCCAGTGAAAACGCTTCCTAAAATAGTCGGATTTGTAAATATTATCAGTTTTCTGGTCATTTACGAACTTTCCACTGGTAACCTCCATGATTGCAAATGGCAGGAAATGTAGTAAGAACCTATTTCTTTTTATTTCAAGTGTTTCTTACAAGTTTTTAATCATTTCCAGAAACTATAATTGCGTATTTGAAGAGTTTGTCCAGAATTAGAGAGTGTTCCTACAACTATATACTGGAATCGTCAGCATTTTAACTGATTCACACAGAAAACGCCAGAGAAATTCGGCCTCCAATTGTAACCATAAACAGTATAGTCCTTACTTACAGTGTTTGTAAACAAATTTTGAGCTGTATAACCTTGAATTCCTAACATTTGAAAGCAAATTGTACTGAAAACGCTCCCTAAAGTAACTGGAGTTGTAAATATTATCAGTTTTCTGGTAATTTCTGAAGATTCCACTGGTAACCTCCATGATTGAAAATGGCAGGAAATGTATTAAGAACCTATTTCCTTTTATTTCAAGTGTTTCCTACAAGTTTTTAATCATTTCTGGAAACTATAATTGCGTATTTGAAGAGTTTTACCACAATTAGAGAGATTTCCTATAACTATATACTGGAATCGTCAGCATTGTAACTGATTCACAGAGAAAACACCAGAGAAATTCGGCCTCCAATTATAAACATAAATAGTATAGTCCTCACTTACAGTATTTCTACACAAGGTTTGAGCTGTACAAACCTAATTCCTAATATTTGTAAGCAAATTCAAGTGAAAACGCTTCCTAAAGTAGTCAGAGTTGTAAATATTATCAGTTTTCTGGTCATTTACGAACTTTCCACTGGTAACCTCCATGATTGAAAATGGCAGGAAATGTAGTAAGAACCTATTTCCTTTTATTTCAAGTGTTTCTTACAAGTTTTTAATCATTTCCGGAAACTATAATTGCGTATTTGAAGAGTTTGTCCAGAATTAGAGAGTATTCCTACAACTATATACTGGAATCGTCAGCATTTTAACTGATTCACACAGAAAACGCCACAGAAATTCGGCCTCCAATTGTAAACTTAAACAGTATAGTCCTTACTTACAGTGTTTCTAAACAAATTTTGAGCTGTATAACCCTGAATTCCTAACATTTGAAAGCAAATTGTACTGAAAACGCTCCCTAAAGTAACCGGAGTTGTAAATATTATCAGTTTTCTGGTCATTTACGAACTTTCCACTGGTAACCTCCATGATTGAAAATGGCAGGAAATGTAGTAAGAACCTATTTCCTTTTATTTCAAGTGTTTCTTACAAGTTTTTAATCATTTCCAGAAACTATAATTGCGTATTTGAAGAGTTTGTCCAGAATTAGAGAGTGTTCCTACAACTATAAACTGGAATCGTCAGCATTTTAACTGATTCACACAGAAAACGCCAGAGAAATTCGGCCCCCAATTGTAACCATAAACAGTATAGTCCTTACTTACAGTGTTTCTAATCAAATTTTGAACTGTATAACCCTGAATTTCTAACATTTGAAAGCAAATTTTACTGAAAACGCTTCTTAAAGTAACCGGAGTTGTAAATATTATCAGTTTTCTGGTAATTTCTGAACTTTCCACTGGTAACCTCTGTGATTGAAAATGGCAGGAAATGTATTAAGAACCTATTTCCTTTTATTTGAAGTGTTTCCTACAAGTTTTTAATCATTTCTGGAAACTATAATTGCTTATTTGAAGAGTTTTACCACAATTAGAGAGAGTTCCTATAACTATATACTGGAATCGTCAGCATTGTAACTGATTCATAGAGAAAACACCAGAGAAATTCGGCCTCCAATTATAAACATAAATAGTATACTCCTCACTTACAGTCTTTCTACACAAGTTTTGAGCTGTATAAACCTAATTCCTAATATTTGAAAGCAAATTCAAGTGAAAACGCTTCCTAAAGTAGTCGGAGTTGTAAATATTATCAGTTTTCTGGTCATTTACGAACTTTCCACTGGTAACCTCCGTGATTGAAAATGGCAGGAAATGTAGTAAGAACCTATTTCCTTTTATTTCAAGTGTTTCTTACAAGTTTTTAATCATTTCCGGAAACTATAATTGCGTATTTGAAGAGTTTGTCCAGAATTAGAGAGTGTTCCTACAACTATATCCTGTAATCGTCAGCATTTTAACTGATTCACACAGAAAACGCCAGAGAAATTCGGCCTCCAATTGTAAACATAAACAATATAGTCCTTACTTACAGTGTTTCTAAACAAATTTTGAGCTGTATAACCCTGAATTCCTAACATTTGAAAGCAAATTGTACTGAAAACGCTTTCTAAAGTAGTCGGAGTTGTAAATATTATCAGTTTTCTGGTAATATCTGAACTTTCCACTGGTAACCTCCATGATTGAAAATGGCAGGAAATGTAGTAAGAACCTATTTCCTTTTATGTCAAGTGTTTCCTACAAGTTTTTAATCATTTCCAGAAACTATAATAGCGTATTTGAAGAGTTTGTCCAGAATTAGAGAGTGTTCCTACAACTATATACTGGAATCGTCAGCATTTTAACTGATTCACACAGAAAACGCCAGAGAAATTCGGGCTCCAATTGTAAACATAAACAGTATAGTCCTTACTTACAGTGTTTCTAAACAAATTTTGAGCTGTATAACCCTGAATTCCTAACATTTGAAAGCAAATTGTACTGAAAACGCTCCCTAAAGTAACCTGAGTTGTAAATATTATCAGTTTTCTGGTAATTTCTGAACTTTCCACTGGTAACCTCCATGATAGAAAATGGCAGGAAATGTATTAAGAACCTATTTCCTTTTATTTCAAGTGTTTCCTACAAGTTTTTAATCATTTCTGGAAACTATAATTGCTTATTTGAAGAGTTTTACCACAATTAGAGAGAGTTCCTATAACTATATACTGGAATCGTCAGCATTGTAACTGATTCATAGAGAAAACACCAGAGAAATTCGGCCTCCAATTATAAACATAAATAGTATACTCCTCACTTACAGTCTTTCTACACAAGTTTTGAGCTGTATAAACCTAATTCCTAATATTTGAAAGCAAATTCAAGTGAAAAAGCTTTCTAAAGTAGTCGGAGTTGTAAATATTATCAGTTTTCTGGTCATTTCCGAACTTTCCACTGGTAACCTCCGTGATTGAAAACGGCAGGAAATGTAGTAAGAACCTATTTCCTTTTATTTCAAGTGTTTCTTAAAAGTTTTTAATCATTTCTGGAAACTATAATTGCGTATTTGAAGAGTTTGACCAGAATTAGAGAGAGTTCCCACAACTATATACTGGAATCGTCATCATTTTAACTGATTCACACAGAAAACGCCAGAGAAATTCGGCCTCCAATTGAAAACATAAACAGTATAGTCCTTACTTACAGTGTTTCTAAACAAATTTTGACCTGAATAACCCTGAATTCCTAATATTTGAAACAAATTGAATTCAAAACGCTCCCTAAATTAATCAGAGGTGTAAATATTATCAGTTTTCTGGTCATTTCCAAGCTTTCCACTGGTAACCTCCATGAATGAAAATGGCAGGAAATGTAGTAAGAGCCTATATCCTTTTATTTCAAGTGTTTCTTACAAGTTTTTAATCATTTCGGGAAACTATAATTGCGTATTTGAAGAGTTCTGCCACAATTAGAGAGAGTTCCCACAACTATATACTCAAATCGTCATCATTGTAACTTATCCACACAGAAAACGCCAGAGAAATTCGGCCCTCAATTGTAAACATAAACAGCATAGTCCTTACTTACAGTGTTTCTAAACAAATTTTGAGCTGTATAAATCTAATTCCTAATACTTGAAAGCAAATTCATGTGAAAACGCTTCCAAAAAGTAGCCGGAGTTGTAAATATTATCAGTGTTGTGGTCATTTCCGAACTTTCCACTGGTAACCTCTGTGATTGAAAATGGCAGGAAATGTAGTAAGAACCTATTTCCTTTTATTTCAAGTGTTTCTTACAAGTTTTTAATCATTTCTGGAAACTATAATTGCGTATTTGAAGAGTTTGACGAGAATTAGAGAGTGTTCCTACAAGTATATACTGGAATCGTCATCATTTTAACTGATTCACCCAGAAAACGCCAGAGAAATTCGGCCTCCAATTGTAAACATAAACAGTATAGTCCTTACTTACAGTGTTTCTAAACAAATTTTGAGCTGAATAACCCTGAATTCCTAATATTTGAAACAAATTGAATTCAAAACGCTCCCTAAATTAATCGGAGTGGTAAATATTATCAGTTTTCTGGTCATTTCCAAGCTTTCCACTGGAAACCTCCATGAATGAAAATGGCAGAAAATGTAGTATGAATCTATTACCTTTTATTTCAAGTCTTTCTTCCAAGGTTTTAATCATTTCGGGAAACTATAATTGCGTATTTGAAGAGTTTTGCCACAATTATTGAGAGTTCCCACAACTATATACTCGAATCGTAATCATTGTAACTTATCCACACAGAAAACGCCAGAGAAATTCGGCCCCCAATTGTAAACATAAACAGTATAGTCCTTACTTACAGTGTTTCTAAACAAATTTTGAGCTGTATAAATCTAATTCCTAATACTGGAAAGCAAATTCATGTGAAAACGCTTCCAAAAAGTAGCCGGAGTTGTAAATATTATCAGTGTTGTGGTCATTTCCGAACATTCCACTGGTAACCTCCGTGATTGAAAATGGCAGGAAATGTAGTAAGAACCTATTTCCTTTTATTTCAAGTGTTTCTTACAAGTTTTTAATCATTTCTGGAAACTATAATTGCGTATTTGAAGAGTTTGACCAGAATTAGAGAGTGTTCCTACAAGTATATACTGGAATCGTCATCATTTTAACTGATTCACACAGTAAACGCCAGAGAAATTCGGCCTCCAATTGTAAACATAAACAGTATAGTCCTTACTTACAGTGTTTCTATACAAATTTTGAGCTGAATAACCCTGAATTCCTAATATTTGAAACAAATTGAATTCAAAACGCTCCCTAAATTAATCGGAGTTGTAAATATTATCAGTTTTCTGGTCATTTCCAAGCTTTCCACTGGTAACCTCCATGAATGAAAATGGCAGGAAATGTAGTAAGAGCCTATATCCTTTTATTTCAAGTGTTTCTTACAAGTTTTTAATCATTTCTGGAAACTATAATTGCGTATTTGAAGAGTTTTACCACAATTAGAGAGAGTTCCCACAACTATATACTGGAATCGTCATAATTTTAACTGATTCACACAGAAAACGCCAGAGAAATTCGGCCTCCAATTGTAAACATAAACAGTATAGTCCTTACTTACAGTGTTTCTAAACAAATTTTGAGCTGAATAACCCTGAATTCCTAATATTTGAAACAAATTGAATTTAAAACGCTCCCTAAATTAATCTAATTCCTAATATTTGAAAGCAAATTCATGTGAAAACGCTTCCAAAAAGTAGTCGGAGTTGTAAATATTATCAGTTTTCTGGTCATTTCCAAGCTTTCCACTGGTAACCTCCATGAATGAAAATGGCAGAAAATGTAGTATGAATCTATTACCTTTTATTTCAAGTGTTTCTTACAAGTTTTTAATCATTTCGGGAAACTATAATTGCGTATTTGAAGAGTTTTACCACAATTAGAGAGAGTTCCCACAACTATATACTCGAATCGTCATCATTGTAACTTATCCACACAGAAAACGCCAGAGAAATTCGGCCCCCAATTATAAACATAAACAGTATAGTCCTTACTTACAGTGTTTCTAAACAAATTTTGAGCTGTATAAATCTAATTCCTAATACTTGAAAGCAAATTCATGTGAAAACGCTTCCAAAAAGTAGCCGGAGTTGTAAATATTATCAGTGTTGTGGTTATTTCCGAACTTTCCACTGGTAACCTCTGTGATTGAAAATGGCAGGAAATGTAGTAAGAACCTATTTCCTTTTATTTCAAGTGTTTTTTACAAGTTTTTAATCATTTCTGGAAACTATAATTGCGTATTTGAAGAGTTTGACCAGAATTAGAGAGTGTTCCTACAAGTATATACTGGAATCGTCATCATTTTAACTGATTCACACAGAAAACGCCAGAGAAATTCGGCCTCCAATTATAAACATAAACAGTATAGTCCTCACTTCCAGTATTTTTACACAAATTTTGAGCTGTATAAACCTAATTCCTTATATTTGAAAACAAATTCAAGTGAAAACGCTTCCTAAAGTAGATGGAGTTGTAAATATTATCAGTTTTCTGGTCATTTCCAAACTTTCCACTAGTAACCTCCGTGATTGAAAATGGCAGGAAATGTAGTAAGAGCCTATATCCTTTTATTTCAAGTGTTTCTTATAAGTTTTTAATCATTTCTGGAAACTATAATTGCGTATTTTAAGAGTTTTACCACAATTAGAGAGAGTTCCCACAACTATATACTGGAATCGTCATAATTTTAACTGATTCACACAGAAAACGCCAGAGAAATTCGGCCTCCAATTGTAAACATAAACAGTATAGTCCTTACTTACAGTGTTTCTAAACAAATTTTGAGCTGAATAACCCTGAATTCCTAATATTTGAAACAAATTGAATTTAAAACGCTCCCTAAATTAATCTAATTCCTAATATTTGAAAGCAAATTCATGTGAAAACGCTTCCAAAAAGTAGTCGGAGTTGTAAATATTATCAGTTTTCTGGTCATTTCCAAGCTTTCCACTGGTAACCTCCATGAATGAAAATGGCAGAAAATGTAGTATGAATCTATTACCTTTTATTTCAAGTGTTTCTTACAAGTTTTTAATCATTTCGGGAAACTATAATTGCGTATTTGAAGAGTTTTACCACAATTAGAGAGAGTTCCCACAACTATATACTCGAATCGTCATCATTGTAACTTATCCACACAGAAAACGCCAGAGAAATTCGGCCCCCAATTATAAACATAAACAGTATAGTCCTTACTTACAGTGTTTCTAAACAAATTTTGAGCTGTATAAATCTAATTCCTAATACTTGAAAGCAAATTCATGTGAAAACGCTTCCAAAAAGTAGCCGGAGTTGTAAATATTATCAGTGTTGTGGTTATTTCCGAACTTTCCACTGGTAACCTCTGTGATTGAAAATGGCAGGAAATGTAGTAAGAACCTATTTCCTTTTATTTCAAGTGTTTTTTACAAGTTTTTAATCATTTCTGGAAACTATAATTGCGTATTTGAAGAGTTTGACCAGAATTAGAGAGTGTTCCTACAAGTATATACTGGAATCGTCATCATTTTAACTGATTCACACAGAAAACGCCAGAGAAATTCGGCCTCCAATTATAAACATAAACAGTATAGTCCTCACTTCCAGTATTTTTACACAAATTTTGAGCTGTATAAACCTAATTCCTTATATTTGAAAACAAATTCAAGTGAAAACGCTTCCTAAAGTAGATGGAGTTGTAAATATTATCAGTTTTCTGGTCATTTCCAAACTTTCCACTAGTAACCTCCGTGATTGAAAATGGCAGGAAATGTAGTAAGAGCCTATATCCTTTTATTTCAAGTGTTTCTTATAAGTTTTTAATCATTTCTGGAAACTATAATTGCGTATTTTAAGAGTTTTACCACAATTAGAGAGAGTTCCCACAACTATATACTGGAATCGTCATCATTTTAACTGATTCACACAGAAAACGCCAGAGAAATTCGGCCTCCAATTGTAAACATAAACAGTATAGTCCTTACTTACAGTGTTTCTAAACAAATTTTGAGCTGAATAACCCTGAATTCCTAATATTTGAAACAAATTGAATTCAAAACGCTCCCTAAATTAATCGGAGTTGTAAATATTATCAGTTTTCTGGTCATTTCCAAGCTTTCCACTGGTAACCTCCATGAATGAAAATGGCAGAAAATGTAGTATGAATCTATTACCTTTTATTTCAAGTGTTTCTTACAAGTTTTTAATCATTTCGGGAAACTATAATTGCGTATTTGAAGAGTTTTGCCACAATTAGAGAGAGTTCTGACAACTATTTACTCGAATCGTAATCATTGTAACTTATCCACACAGAAAACGCCAGAGAAATTCGGCCCCCAATTGTAAACATAAACAGTATAGTCCTTACTTACAGTGTTTCTAAACAAATTTTGAGCTGTATAAGTCTAATTCCTAATACTGGAAAGCAAATTCATGTGAAAACGCTTCCAAAAAGTAGCCGGAGTTGTAAATATTATCAGTGTTGTGGTCATTTCCGAACTTTCCACTGGTAACCTCCGTGATTGAAAACGGCAGGAAATATAGTAAGAACCTATTTCCTTTTATTTCAAGTGTTTCTTACAAGTTTTTAATCATTTCTGGAAACTATAATTGCGTATTTGAAGAGTTTGACCAGAATTAGAGAGTGTTCCTACAAGTATATACTGGAATCATCATCATTTTAACTGATTCACACAGAAAACGCCAGAGAAATTCGGCCTCCAATTATAAACATAAACAGTATAGTCCTCACTTCCAGTATTTTTACACAAATTTTGAGCTGTATAAACCTAATTCCTTATATTTGAAAGCAAATTCAAGTGAAAACGCTTCCTAAAGTAGATGGAGTTGTAAATATTATCAGTTTTCTGGTCATTTCCAAGCTTTCCACTGGTAACCTCCATGAATGAAAATGGCAGAAAATGTAGTATGAATCTATTACCTTTTATTTCAAGTGTTTCTTACAAGTTTTTAATCATTTCGGGAAACTATAATTGCGTATTTGAAGAGTTTTGCCACAATTATTGAGAGTTCCCACAACTATATACTCGAATCGTAATCATTGTAACTTATCCACACAGAAAACGCCAGAGAAATTCGGCCCCCAATTGTAAACATAAACAGTATAGTCCTTACTTACAGTGTTTCTAAACAAATTTTGAGCTGTATAAATCTAATTCCTAATACTGGAAAGCAAATTCATGTGAAAACGCTTCCAAAAAGTAGCCGGAGTTGTAAATATTATCAGTGTTGTGGTCATTTCCGAACATTCCACTGGTAACCTCCGTGATTGAAAATGGCAGGAAATGTAGTAAGAACCTATTTCCTTTTATTTCAAGTGTTTCTTACAAGTTTTTAATCATTTCTGGAAACTATAATTGCGTATTTGAAGAGTTTGACCAGAATTAGAGAGTGTTCCTACAAGTATATACTGGAATCGTCATCATTTTAACTGATTCACACAGTAAACGCCAGAGAAATTCGGCCTCCAATTGTAAACATAAACAGTATAGTCCTTACTTACAGTGTTTCTAAACAAATTTTGAGCTGAATAACCCTGAATTCCTAATATTTGAAACAAATTGAATTCAAAACGCTCCCTAAATTAATCGGAGTTGTAAATATTATCAGTTTTCTGGTCATTTCCAAGCTTTCCACTGGTAACCTCCATGAATGAAAATGGCAGGAAATGTAGTAAGAGCCTATATCCTTTTATTTCAAGTGTTTCTTACAAGTTTTTAATCATTTCTGGAAACTATAATTGCGTATTTGAAGAGTTTTACCACAATTAGAGAGAGTTCCCACAACTATATACTGGAATCGTCATAATTTTAACTGATTCACACAGAAAACGCCAGAGAAATTCGGCCTCCAATTGTAAACATAAACAGTATAGTCCTTACTTACAGTGTTTCTAAACAAATTTTGAGCTGAATAACCCTGAATTCCTAATATTTGAAACAAATTGAATTCAAAACGCTCCCTAAATTAATCTAATTCCTAATATTTGAAAGCAAATTCATGTGAAAACGCTTCCAAAAAGTAGCCGGAGTTGTAAATATTATCAGTTTTCTGGTCATTTCCAAGCTTTCCACTGGTAACATCCATGAATGAAAATGGCAGAAAATGTAGTATGAATCTATTACCTTTTATTTCAAGTGTTTCTTACAAGTTTTTAATCATTTCGGGAAACTATAATTGCGTATTTGAAGAGTTTTACCACAATTAGAGAGAGTTCCCACAACTATATACTCGAATCGTCATCATTGTAACTTATCCACACAGAAAACGCCAGAGAAATTCGGCCCCCAATTATAAACATAAACAGTATAGTCCTTACTTACAGTGTTTCTAAACAAATTTTGAGCTGTATAAGTCTAATTCCTAATACTGGAAAGCAAATTCATGTGAAAACGCTTCCAAAAAGTAGCCGGAGTTGTAAATATTATCAGTGTTGTGGTCATTTCCGAACTTTCCACTGGTAACCTCCGTGATTGAAAACGGCAGGAAATATAGTAAGAACCTATTTCCTTTTATTTCAAGTGTTTCTTACAAGTTTTTAATCATTTCTGGAAACTATAATTGCGTATTTGAAGAGTTTGACCAGAATTAGAGAGTGTTCCTACAAGTATATACTGGAATCATCATCATTTTAACTGATTCACACAGAAAACGCCAGAGAAATTCGGCCTCCAATTATAAACATAAACAGTATAGTCCTCACTTCCAGTATTTTTACACAAATTTTGAGCTGTATAAACCTAATTCCTTATATTTGAAAGCAAATTCAAGTGAAAACGCTTCCTAAAGTAGATGGAGTTGTAAATATTATCAGTTTTCTGGTCATTTCCAAACTTTCCACTGGTAACCTCCATGAATGAAAATGGCAGAAAATGTAGTATGAATCTATTACCTTTTATTTCAAGTGTTTCTTACAAGTTTTTAATCATTTCGGGAAACTATAATTGCGTATTTGAAGAGTTTTGCCACAATTATTGAGAGTTCCCACAACTATATACTCGAATCGTCATCATTGTAACTTATCCACACAGAAAACGCCAGAGAAATTCGGCCCCCAATTGTAAACATAAACAGTATAGTCCTTACTTACAGTGTTTCTAAACAAATTTTGAGCTGTATAAATCTAATTCCTAATACTGGAAAGCAAATTCATGTGAAAACGCTTCCAAAAAGTAGCCGGAGTTGTAAATATTATCAGTGTTGTGGTCATTTCCGAACATTCCACTGGTAACCTCCGTGATTGAAAATGGCAGGAAATGTAGTAAGAACCTATTTCCTTTTATTTCAAGTGTTTCTTACAAGTTTTTAATCATTTCTGGAAACTATAATTGCGTATTTGAAGAGTTTGACCAGAATTAGAGAGTGTTCCTACAAGTATATACTGGAATCGTCATCATTTTAACTGATTCACACAGTAAACGCCAGAGAAATTCGGCCTCCAATTGTAAACATAAACAGTATAGTCCTTACTTACAGTGTTTCTAAACAAATTTTGAGCTGAATAACCCTGAATTCCTAATATTTGAAACAAATTGAATTCAAAACGCTCCCTAAATTAATCGGAGTTGTAAATATTATCAGTTTTCTGGTCATTTCCAAGCTTTCCACTGGTAACCTCCATGAATGAAAATGGCAGGAAATGTAGTAAGAGCCTATATCCTTTTATTTCAAGTGTTTCTTACAAGTTTTTAATCATTTCTGGAAACTATAATTGCGTATTTGAAGAGTTTTACCACAATTAGAGAGAGTTCCCACAACTATATACTGGAATCGTCATAATTTTAACTGATTCACACAGAAAACGCCAGAGAAATTCGGCCTCCAATTGTAAACATAAACAGTATAGTCCTTACTTACAGTGTTTGTAAACAAATTTTGAGCTGAATAACCCTGAATTCCTAATATTTGAAACAAATTGAATTCAAAACGCTCCCTAAATTAATCGGAGTTGTAAATATTATCAGTTTTCTGGTCATTTCCAAGCTTTCCACTGGTAACCTCCATGAATGAAAATGGCAGAAAATGTAGTATGAATCTATTACCTTTTATTTCAAGTGTTTCTTACAAGTTTTTAATCATTTCGGGAAACTATAATTGCGTATTTGAAGAGTTTTGCCACAATTAGAGAGAGTTCTGACAACTATATACTCGAATCGTAATCATTGTAACTTATCCACACAGAAAACGCCAGAGAAATTCGGCCCCCAATTGTAAACATAAACAGTATAGTCCTTACTTACAGTGTTTTTAAACAAATTTTGAGCTGTATAAATCTAATTCCTAATATTTGAAAGCAAATTCATGTGAAAACGCTTCCAAAAAGTAGCCGGAGTTGTAAATATTATCAGTGTTGTGGTCATTTCCGAACTTTCCACTGGTAACCTCCGTGATTGAAAACGGCAGGAAATATAGTAAGAACCTATTTCCTTTTATTGCAAGTGTTTCTTACAAGTTTTTAATCATTTCTGGAAACTATAATTGCGTATTTGAAGAGTTTGACCAGAATTAGAGAGTGTTCCTACAAGTATATACTGGAATCATCATCATTTTAACTGATTCACAGAGAAAACGCCAGAGAAATTCGGCCTCCAATTATAAACATAAACAGTATAGTCCTCACTTCCAGTATTTTTACACAAATTTTGAGCTGTATAAACCTAATTCCTTATATTTGAAAGCAAATTCAAGTGAAAACGCTTCCTAAAGTAGATGGAGTTGTAAATGTTATCAGTTTTCTGGTCATTTCCAAACTTTCCACTGGTAACCTCCATGAATGAAAATGGCAGAAAATGTAGTATGAATCTATTACCTTTTATTTCAAGTGTTTCTTACAAGTTTTTAATCATTTCGGGAAACTATAATTGCGTATTTGAAGAGTTTTGCCACAATTATTGAGAGTTCCCACAACTATATACTCGAATCGTAATCATTGTAACTTATCCACACAGAAAACGCCAGAGAAATTCGGCCCCCAATTGTAAACATAAACAGTATAGTCCTTACTTACAGTGTTTCTAAACAAATTTTGAGCTGTATAAATCTAATTCCTAATACTGGAAAGCAAATTCATGTGAAAACGCTTCCAAAAAGTAGCCGGAGTTGTAAATATTATCAGTGTTGTGGTCATTTCCGAACATTCACTGGTAACCTCCGTGATTGAAAATGGCAGGAAATGTAGTAAGAACCTATTTCCTTTTATTTCAAGTGTTTCTTACAAGTTTTTAATCATTTCTGGAAACTATAATTGCGTATTTGAAGAGTTTGACAAGAATTAGAGAGTGTTCCTACAAGTATATACTGGAATCGTCATCATTTTAACTGATTCACACAGTAAACGCCAGAGAAATTCGGCCTCCAATTGTAAACATAAACAGTATAGTCCTTACTTACAGTGTTTCTATACAAATTTTGAGCTGAATAACCCTGAATTCCTAATATTTGAAACAAATTGAATTCAAAACGCTCCCTAAATTAATCGGAGTTGTAAATATTATCAGTTTTCTGGTCATTTCCAAGCTTTCCACTGGTAACCTCCATGAATGAAAATGGCAGGAAATGTAGTAAGAGCCTATATCCTTTTATTTCAAGTGTTTCTTATAAGTTTTTAATCATTTCTGGAAACTATAATTGCGTATTTGAAGAGTTTTACCACAATTAGAGAGAGTTCCCACAACTATATACTGGAATCGTCATCATTTTAACTGATTCACACAGAAAACGCCAGAGAAATTCGGCCTCCAATTGTAAACATAAACAGTATAGTCCTTACTTACAATGTTTGTAAACAAATTTTGAGCTGAATAACCCTGAATTCCTAATATTTGAAACAAATTGAATTCAAAACGCTCCCTAAATTAATCGGAGTTGTAAATATTATCAGTTTTCTGGTCATTTCCAAGCTTTCCACTGGTAACCTCCATGAATGAAAATGGCAGAAAATGTAGTATGAATCTATTACCTTTTATTTCAAGTGTTTCTTACAAGTTTTTAATCATTTCGGGAAACTATAATTGCGTATTTGAAGAGTTTTGCCACAATTAGAGAGAGTTCTGACAACTATATACTCGAATCGTAATCATTGTAACTTATCCACACAGAAAACGCCAGAGAAATTCGGCCCCCAATTGTAAACATAAACAGTATAGTCCTTACTTACAGTGTTTTTAAACAAATTTTGAGCTGTATAAATCTAATTCCTAATATTTGAAAGCAAATTCATGTGAAAACGCTTCCAAAAAGTAGCCGGAGTTGTAAATATTATCAGTGTTGTGGTCATTTCCGAACTTTCCACTGGTAACCTCCGTGATTGAAAACGGCAGGAAATATAGTAAGAACCTATTTCCTTTTATTTCAAGTGTTTCTTACAAGTTTTTAATCATTTCTGGAAACTATAATTGCGTATTTGAAGAGTTTGACCAGAATTAGAGAGTGTTCCTACAAGTATATACTGGAATCGTCATCATTTTAACTGATTCACACAGAAAACGCCAGAGAAATTCGGCCTCCAATTGTAAACATAAACAGTATAGTCCTTACTTACAGTGTTTCTATACAAATTTTGAGCTGAATAACCATGAATTCCTAATATTTGAAACAAATTGATTTCAAAACGCTCCCTAAATTAATCAGAGTTGTAAATATTATCAGTTTTCTTGTCATTTCCAAGCTTTCCACTGGTAACCTCCATGAATGAAAATGGCAGGAAATGTAGTAAGAGCCTATATCCTTTTATTTCAAGTGTTTCTTACAAGTTTTTAATCATTTCAGGAAACTATAATTGCGTATTTGAAGAGTTTTGCCACAATTAGAGAGAGTTCCCACAACTATATACTCGAATCGTCATCATTGTAACTTATCCACACAGAAAACGCCAGAGAAATTCGGCCTCCAATTATAAACATAAACAGTATAGTCCTCACTTACAGTCTTTCTACACAAGTTTTGAGCTGTATAAACCTAATTCCTAATATTTGAAACGAAATTCAAGTGAAAACGCTTCCAAAAAGTAGCCGGAGTTGTAAATATTATCAGTTTTCTGGTCATTTCCGAACTTTCCACTGGTAACCTCCGTGATTGAAAATGGCAGGAAATGTAGTAAGAACCTATATACTTTTATTTCAAGTGTTTCTTACAAGTTTTTATTCATTTCTGGAAACTATAATTGCGTATTTGAAGAGTTTGACCAGGATTAGACAGTGTTCCTACAAATATATACTGGAATCGTCAGCATTTTAACTGATTCACACAGAAAACGCCAGAGAAATTCGGCCTCCAATTGTAAACATAAACAGTATAGTCCTTACTTACAGTGTTTTTAAACAAATTTTGAGCTGTATAAATCTAATTCCTAATATTTGAAAGCAAATTCATGTGAAAACGCTTCCAAAAAGTACCCGGAGTTGTAAATATTATCAGTGTTGTGGTCATTTCCGAACTTTCCACTGGTAACCTCCGTGATTGAAAACGGCAGGAAATATAGTAAGAACCTATTTCCTTTTATTTCAAGTGTTTCTTACAAGTTTTTAATCATTTCTGGAAACTATAATTGCGTATTTGAAGAGTTTGACCAGAATTAGAGAGTGTTCCTACAAGTATATACTGGAATCATCATCATTTTAACTGATTCACACAGAAAACGCCAGAGAAATTCGGCCTCCAATTATAAACATAAACAGTATAGTCCTCACTTCCAGTATTTTTACACAAATTTTGAGCTGTATAAACCTAATTCCTTATATTTGAAAGCAAATTCAAGTGAAAACGCTTCCTAAAGTAGATGGAGTTGTAAATATTATCAGTTTTCTGGTCATTTCCAAACTTTCCACTGGTAACCTCCGTGATTGAAAATGGCAGGAAATGTAGTAAGAGCCTACATCCTTTTATTTCAAGTGTTTCTTACAAGTTTTTAATCATTTCTGGAAACTATAATTGCGTATTTGAAGAGTTTTACCACAATTAGAGAGAGTTCCCACAACTATATACTGGAATCGTCATCATTTTAACTGATTCACACAGAAAACGCCAGAGAAATTCGGCCTCCAATTGTAAACATAAACAGTATAGTCCTTACTTACAGTGTTTCTAAACAAATTTTGAGCTGAATAACCCTGAATTCCTAATATTTGAAACAAATTGAATTCAAAACACTCCCTAAATTAATCGGAGTTGTAAATATTATCAGTTTTCTGGTCATTTCCAAGCTTTCCACTGGTAACCTCCATGAATGAAAATGGCAGAAAATGTAGTAAGAGCCTATATCCTTTTATTTCAAGTGTTTCTTACAAGTTTTTAATCATTTCGGGAAACTATAATTGCGTATTTGAAGAGTTTTGCCACAATTAGAGAGAGTTCCCACAACTATATACTGGAATCGTCATCATTTTAACTGATTCACACAGAAAACGCCAGAGAAATTCGGCCTCCAATTGTAAACATAAACAGTATAGTCCTTACTTACAGTGTTTCTAAACAAATTTTGAGCTGAATAACCCTGAATTCCTAATATTTGAAACAAATTGAATTCAAAACACTCCCTAAATTAATCGGAGTTGTAAATATTATCAGTTTTCTGGTCATTTCCAAGCTTTCCACTGGTAACCTCCATGAATGAAAATGGCAGAAAATGTAGTAAGAGCCTATATCCTTTTATTTCAAGTGTTTCTTACAAGTTTTTAATCATTTCTGGAAACTATAATTGCGTATTTGAAGAGTTTTGCCACAATTAGAGAGAGTTCCCACAACTATATACTCGAACCGTCATAATTGTAACTTATCCACACAGAAAACGCCAGAGAAATTCGGCCTCCAATTATAAACATAAACAGTATAGTCCTCACTTACAGTCTTTCTACACAAGTTTTGAGCTGTATAAACCTAATTCCTAATATTTGAAACGAAATTCAAGTGAAAACGCTTCCAAAAAGTAGCCGGAGTTGTAAATATTATCAGTTTTCTGGTCATTTCCGAACTTTCCACTGGTAACCTCCGTGATTGAAAATGGCAGGAAATGTAGTAAGAACCTATATACTTTTATTTCAAGTGTTTCTTACAAGTTTTTATTCATTTCTGGAAACTATAATTGCGTATTTGAAGAGTTTGACCAGGATTAGACAGTGTTCCTACAAATATATACTGGAATCGTCAGCATTTTAACTGATTCACACAGAAAACGCCAGAGAAATTCGGCCTCCAATTGTAAACATAAACAGTATAGTCCTTACTTACAGTGTTTCTAAACAAATTTTGAGCTGTATAAATCTAATTCCTAATATTTGAAAGCAAATTCATGTGAAAACGCTTCCAAAAATAGCCGGAGTTGTAAATATTATCAGTTTTCTAGTCATTTCCGAACTTTCCACTGGTAACCTCCGTGATTGAAAATGGCAGGAAATGTAGTAAGAACCTATTTCCTTTTATTTCAAGTGTTTCTTACAAGTTTTTAATCATTTCTGGAAACTATAATTGCGTATTTGAAGAGTTTGACCAGAATTAGAGAGAGTTCCCACAACTATATACTGGAATCGTCATCATTTTAACTGATTCACACAGAAAACGCCAGAGAAATTCGGCCTCCAATTGTAAACATAAACAGTATAGTCCTTACTTACAGTGTTTCTAAACAAATTTTGAGCTGTATAAATCTAATTCCTAATATTTGAAAGCAAATTCATGTGAAAACGCTTCCAAAAAGTACCAGGAGTTGTAAATATTATCAGTTTTCTGGTCATTTCCAAGCTTTCCACTGGTAACCTCCATGAATGAAAATGGCAGGAAATGTAGTAAGAGCCTATATCCTTTTATTTCAAGTGTTTCTTACAAGTTTTTAATCATTTCGGGAAACTATAATTGCGTATTTGAAGAGTTTTGCCACAATTAGAGAGAGTTCCCACAACTATATACTCGAATCGTCATCATTGTAACTTATCCACACAGAAAACGCCAGAGAAATTCGGCCCTCAATTGTAAACATAAACAGCATAGTCCTTACTTACAGTGTTTCTAAAAAAATTTTGAGCTGTATAAATCTAATTCCTAATACTTGAAAGCAAATTCATGTGAAAACGCTTCCAAAAAGTAGCCGGAGTTGTAAATATTATCAGTGTTGTGGTCATTTCCGAACTTTCCACTGGTAACCTCCGTGATTGAAAATGGCAGGAAATGTAGTAAGAACCTATTTCCTTTTATTTCAAGTGTTTCTTACAAGTTTTTAATCATTTCTGGAAACTATAATTGCGTATTTGAAGAGTTTGACCAGAATTAGAGAGTGTTCCTACAAGTATATACTGGAATCGTCATCATTTTAACTGATTCACACAGAAAACGCCAGAGAAATTCGGCCTCCAATTGTAAACATAAACAGTATAGTCCTTACTTACAGTGTTTCTATACAAATTTTGAGCTGAATAACCATGAATTCCTAATATTTGAAACAAATTGATTTCAAAACGCTCCCTAAATTAATCAGAGTTGTAAATATTATCAGTTTTCTGGTCATTTCCAAGCTTTCCACTGGTAACCTCCATGAATGAAAATGGCAGGAAATGTAGTAAGAGCCTATATCCTTTTATTTCAAGTGTTTCTTACAAGTTTTTAATCATTTCGGGAAACTATAATTGCGTATTTGAAGAGTTTTGCCACAATTAGAGAGAGTTCCCACAACTATATACTCGAATCGTCATCATTGTAACTTATCCACACAGAAAACGCCAGAGAAATTCGGCCTCCAATTATAAACATAAACAGTACAGTCCTCACTTACAGTCTTTCTACACAAATTTTGAGCTGTATAAACCTAATTCCTAATATTTGAAACGAAATTCAAGTGAAAACGCTTCCAAAAAGTAGCCGGAGTTGTAAATATTATCAGTTTTCTGGTCATTTCCGAACTTTCCACTGGTAACCTCCGTGATTGAAAATGGCAGTTAATGTAGTAAGAACCTATATACTTTTATTTCAAGTGTTTCTTACAAGTTTTTATTCATTTCTGGAAACTATAATTACGTATTTGAAGAGTTTGACCAGGATTAGACAGTGTTCCTACAAATATATACTGGAATCGTCAGCATTTTAACTGATTCACACAGAAAACGCCAGAGAAATTCGGCCTCCAATTGTAAACATAAACAGTATAGTCCTTACTTACAGTGTTTTTAAACAAATTTTGAGCTGTATAAATCTAATTCCTAATATTTGAAAGCAAATTCATGTGAAAACGCTTCCAAAAAGTAGCCGGAGTTGTAAATATTATCAGTGTTGTGGTCATTTCCGAACTTTCCACTGGTAACCTCCGTGATTGAAAACGGCAGGAAATATAGTAAGAACCTATTTCCTTTTATTTCAAGTGTTTCTTACAAGTTTTTAATCATTTCTGGAAACTATAATTGCGTATTTGAAGAGTTTGACCAGAATTAGAGAGTGTTCCTACAAGTATATACTGGAATCATCATCATTTTAACTGATTCACACAGAAAACGCCAGAGAAATTCGGCCTCCAATTATAAACATAAACAGTATAGTCCTCACTTCCAGTATTTTTACACAAATTTTGAGCTGTATAAACCTAATTCCTTATATTTGAAAGCAAATTCAAGTGAAAACGCTTCCTAAAGTAGATGGAGTTGTAAATATTATCAGTTTTCTGGTCATTTCCAAGCTTTCCACTGGTAACCTCCATGAATGAAAATGGCAGGAAATGTAGTAAGAGCCTATATCCTTTTATTTCAAGTGTTTCTTACAAGTTTTTAATCATTTCTGGAAACTATAATTGCGTATTTGAAGAGTTTTGCCACAATTAGAGAGAGTTCCCACAACTATATACTCGAATCGTCATCATTGTAACTTATCCACACAGAAAACGCCAGAGAAATTCGGCCCTCAATTGTAAACATAAACAGCATAGTGCTTACTTACAGTGTTTCTAAACAAATTTTGAGCTGTATAAATCTAATTCCTAATACTTGAAAGCAAATTCATGTGAAAACGCTTCCAAAAAGTAGCCGGAGTTGTAAATATTATCAGTGTTGTGGTCATTTCCGAACTTTCCACTGGTAACCTCCGTGATTGAAAATGGCAGGAAATGTAGTAAGAACCTATTTCCTTTTATTTCAAGTGTTTCTTACAAGTTTTTAATCATTTCTGGAAACTATAATTGCGTATTTGAAGAGTTTGACCAGAATTAGAGAGTGTTCCTACAAGTATATACTGGAATCGTCATCATTTTAAGTGATTCACAGAGAAAACGCCAGAGAAATTCGGCCTCCAATTGTAAACATAAACAGTATAGTCCTTACTTACAGTGTTTCTATACAAATTTTGAGCTGAATAACCATGAATTCCTAATATTTGAAACAAATTGATTTCAAAACGCTCCCTAAATTAATCAGAGTTGTAAATATTATCAGTTTTCTGGTCATTTCCAAGCTTTCCACTGGTAACCTCCATGAATGAAAATGGCAGGAAATGTAGTAAGAGCCTATATCCTTTTATTTCAAGTGTTTCTTACAAGTTTTTAATCATTTCGGGAAACTATAATTGCGTATTTGAAGAGTTTTGCCACAATTAGAGAGAGTTCCCACAACTATATACTCGAATCGTCATCATTGTAACTTATCCACACAGAAAACGCCAGAGAAATTCGGCCTCCAATTATAAACATAAACAGTATAGTCCTCACTTACAGTCTTTCTACACAAGTTTTGAGCTGTATAAACCTAATTCCTAATATTTGAAACGAAATTCAAGTGAAAACGCTTCCAAAAAGTAGCCGGAGTTGTAAATATTATCAGTTTTCTGGTCATTTCCGAACTTTCCACTGGTAACCTCCGTGATTGAAAATGGCAGGAAATGTAGTAAGAACCTATATACTTTTATTTCAAGTGTTTCTTACAAGTTTTTATTCATTTCTGGAAACTATAATTGCGTATTTGAAGAGTTTGACCAGGATTAGACAGTGTTCCTACAAATATATACTGGAATCGTCAGCATTTTAACTGATTCACACAGAAAACGCCAGAGAAATTCGGCCTCCAATTGTAAACATAAACAGTATAGTCCTTACTTACAGTGTTTTTAAACAAATTTTGAGCTGTATAAATCTAATTCCTAATATTTGAAAGCAAATTCATGTGAAAACGCTTCCAAAAAGTAGCCGGAGTTGTAAATATTATCAGTTTTCTGGTAATTTCCGAACTTTCCACTGGTAACCTCCGTGATTGAAAACGGCAGGAAATATAGTAAGAACCTATTTCCTTTTATTTCAAGTGTTTCTTACAAGTTTTTAATCATTTCTGGAAACTATAATTGCGTATTTGAAGAGTTTGACCAGAATTAGAGAGTGTTCCTACAAGTATATACTGGAATCATCATCATTTTAACTGATTCACACAGAAAACGCCAGAGAAATTCGGCCTCCAATTATAAACATAAACAGTATAGTCCTCACTTCCAGTATTTTTACACAAATTTTGAGCTGTATAAACCTAATTCCTTATATTTGAAAGCAAATTCAAGTGAAAACGCTTCCTAAAGTAGATGGAGTTGTAAATATTATCAGTTTTCTGGTCATTTCCAAACTTTCCACTGGTAACCTCCGTGATTGAAAATGGCAGGAAATGTAGTAAGAGCCTATATCCTTTTATTTCAAGTGTTTCTTACAAGTTTTTAATCATTTCTGGAAACTATAATTGCGTATTTGAAGAGTTTTACCACAATTAGAGAGAGTTCCCACAACTATATACTGGAATCGTCATCATTTTAACTGATTCACACAGAAAACGCCAGAGAAATTCGGCCTCCAATTGTAAACATAAACAGTATAGTCCTCACTTACAGTCTTTCTACACAAGTTTTGAGCTGTATAAACCTAATTCCTAATGTTTGAAACGAAATTCAAGTGAAAACGCTTCCAAAAAGTAGCCGGAGTTGTAAATATTATCAGTTTTCTGGTCATTTCCAAGCTTTCCACTGGTAACCTCCATGAATGAAAATGGCAGAAAATGTAGTAAGAGCCTATATCCTTTTATTTCAAGTGTTTCTTACAAGTTTTTAATCATTTCGGGAAACTATAATTGCGTATTTGAAGAGTTTTGCCACAATTAGAGAGAGTTCCCACAACTATATACTTGAACCGTCATCATTGTAACTTATCCACACAGAAAACGCCAGAGAAATTCGGCCTCCAATTATAAACATAAACAGTATAGTCCTCACTTACAGTCTTTCTACACAAGTTTTGAGCTGTATAAACCTAATTCCTAATGTTTGAAACGAAATTCAAGTGAAAACGCTTCCAAAAAGTAGCCGGAGTTGTAAATATTATCAGTTTTCTAGTCATTTCCGAACTTTCCACTGGTAACCTCCGTGATTGAAAATGGCAGGAAATGTAGTAAGAACCTATATACTTTTATTTCAAGTGTTTCTTACAAGTTTTTATTCATTTCTGGAAACTATAATTGCGTATTTGAAGAGTTTGACCAGGATTAGACAGTGTTCCTACAAATATATACTGGAATCGTCAGCATTTTAACTGATTCACACAGAAAACGCCAGAGAAATTCGGCCTCCAATTGTAAACATAAACAGTATAGTCCTTACTTACAGTGTTTCTAAACAAATTTTGAGCTGTATAAATCTAATTCCTAATATTTGAAAGCAAATTCATGTGAAAACGCTTCCAAAAATAGCCGGAGTTGTAAATATTATCAGTTTTCTAGTCATTTCCGAACATTCCACTGGTAACCTCCGTGATTGAAAATGGCAGGAAATGTAGTAAGAACCTATTTCCTTTTATTTCAAGTGTTTCTTACAAGTTTTTAATCATTTCTGGAAACTATAATTGCGTATTTGAAGAGTTTGACCAGAATTAGAGAGAGTTCCCACAACTATATACTGGAATCGTCATCATTTTAACTGATTCACACAGAAAACGCCAGAGAAATTCGGCCTCCAATTGTAAACATAAACAGTATAGTCCTTACTTACAGTGTTTCTAAACAAATTTTGAGCTGTATAAATCTAATTCCTAATATTTGAAAGCAAATTCATGTGAAAACGCTTCCAAAAAGTAGCCGGAGTTGTAAATATTATCAGTTTTCTGGTAATTTCCGAACTTTCCACTGGTAACCTCCGTGATTGAAAACGGCAGGAAATATAGTAAGAACCTATTTCCTTTTATTTCAAGTGTTTCTTACAAGTTTTTAATCATTTCTGGAAACTATAATTGCGTATTTGAAGAGTTTGACCAGAATTAGAGAGTGTTCCTACAAGTATATACTGGAATCATCATCATTTTAACTGATTCACACAGAAAACGCCAGAGAAATTCGGCCTCCAATTATAAACATAAACAGTATAGTCCTCACTTCCAGTATTTTTACACAAATTTTGAGCTGTATAAACCTAATTCCTTATATTTGAAAGCAAATTCAAGTGAAAACGCTTCCTAAAGTAGATGGAGTTGTAAATATTATCAGTTTTCTGGTCATTTCCAAACTTTCCACTGGTAACCTCCGTGATTGAAAATGGCAGGAAATGTAGTAAGAGCCTATATCCTTTTATTTCAAGTGTTTCTTACAAGTTTTTAATCATTTCTGGAAACTATAATTGCGTATTTGAAGAGTTTTACCACAATTAGAGAGAGTTCCCACAACTATATACTGGAATCGTCATCATTTTAACTGATTCACACAGAAAACGCCAGAGAAATTTGGCCTCCAATTGTAAACATAAACAGTATAGTCCTTACTTACAGTGTTTATAAACAAATTTTGAGCTGAATAACCCTGAATTCCTAATATTTGAAACAAATTGAATTCAAAACGCTCCCTAAATTAATCGGAGTTGTAAATATTATCAGTTTTCTGGTCATTTCCAAGCTTTCCACTGGTAACCTCCATGAATGAAAATGGCAGAAAATGTAGTAAGAGCCTATATCCTTTTATTTCAAGTGTTTCTTACAAGTTTTTAATCATTTCGGGAAACTATAATCGCGTATTTGAAGAGTTTTGCCACAATTAGAGAGAGTTCCCACAACTATATACTTGAACCGTCATCATTGTAACTTATCCACACAGAAAACGCCAGAGAAATTCGGCCTCCAATTATAAACATAAACAGTATAGTCCTCACTTACAGTCTTTCTACACAAGTTTTGAGCTGTATAAACCTAATTCCTAATGTTTGAAACGAAATTCAAGTGAAAACGCTTCCAAAAAGTAGCCGGAGTTGTAAATATTATCAGTTTTCTAGTCATTTCCGAACTTTCCACTGGTAACCTCCGTGATTGAAAATGGCAGGAAATGTAGTAAGAACCTATATACTTTTATTTCAAGTGTTTCTTACAAGTTTTTATTCATTTCTGGAAACTATAATTGCGTATTTGAAGAGTTTGACCAGGATTAGACAGTGTTCCTACAAATATATACTGGAATCGTCAGCATTTTAACTGATTCACACAGAAAACGCCAGAGAAATTCGGCCTCCAATTGTAAACATAAACAGTATAGTCCTTACTTACAGTGTTTCTAAACAAATTTTGAGCTGTATAAATCTAATTCCTAATATTTGAAAGCAAATTCATGTGAAAACGCTTCCAAAAATAGCCGGAGTTGTAAATATTATCAGTTTTCTAGTCATTTCCGAACTTTCCACTGGTAACCTCCGTGATTGAAAATGGCAGGAAATGTAGTAAGAACCTATTTCCTTTTATTTCAAGTGTTTCTTACAAGTTTTTAATCATTTCTGGAAACTATAATTGCGTATTTGAAGAGTTTGACCAGAATTAGAGAGAGTTCCCACAACTATATACTGGAATCGTCATCATTTTAACTGATTCACACAGAAAACGCCAGAGAAATTCGGCCTCCAATTGTAAACATAAACAGTATAGTCCTTACTTACAGTGTTTCTAAACAAATTTTGAGCTGTATAAATCTAATTCCTAATATTTGAAAGCAAATTCATGTGAAAACGCTTCCAAAAAGTACCAGGAGTTGTAAATATTATCAGTTTTCTGGTCATTTCCAAGCTTTCCACTGGTAACTTCCATGAATGAAAATGGCAGGAAATGTAGTATGAATCTATTACCTTTTAATTCAAGTGTTTCTTACAAGTTTTTAATCATTTCGGGAAACTATAATTGCGTATTTGAAGAGTTTTGCCACAATTAGAGAGAGTTCCCACAACTATATACTCGAATCGTCATCATTGTAACTTATCCACACAGAAAACGCCAGAGAAATTCGGCCCTCAATTGTAAACATAAACAGCATAGTCCTTACTTACAGTGTTTCTAAACAAATTTTGAGCTGTATAAATCTAATTCCTAATACTTGAAAGCAAATTCATGTGAAAACGCTTCCAAAAAGTAGCCGGAGTTGTAAATATTATCAGTGTTGTGGTCATTTCCGAACTTTCCACTGGTAACCTCCGTGATTGAAAATGGCAGCAAATGTAGTAAGAACCTATTTCCTTTTATTTCAAGTGTTTCTTACAAGTTTTTAATCATTTCTGGAAACTATAATTGCGTATTTGAAGAGTTTGACCAGAATTAGAGAGTGTTCCTACAAGTATATACTGGAATCGTCATCATTTTAACTGATTCACACAGAAAACGCCAGAGAAATTCGGCCTCCAATTGTAAACATAAACAGTATAGTCCTTACTTACAGTGTTTCTATACAAATTTTGAGCTGAATAACCATGAATTCCTAATATTTGAAACAAATTGATTTCAAAACGCTCCCTAAATTAATCAGAGTTGTAAATATTATCAGTTTTCTGGTCATTTCCAAGCTTTCCACTGGTAACCTCCATGAATAAAAATGGCAGGAAATGTAGTAAGAGCCTATATCCTTTTATTTCAAGTGTTTCTTACAAGTTTTTAATCATTTCGGGAAACTATAATTGCGTATTTGAAGAGTTTTGCCACAATTAGAGAGAGTTCCCACAACTATATACTCGAATCGTCATCATTGTAACTTATCCACACAGAAAACGCCAGAGAAATTCGGCCTCCAATTATAAACATAAACAGTATAGTCCTCACTTACAGTCTTTCTACACAAGTTTTGAGCTGTATAAACCTAATTCCTAATATTTGAAACGAAATTCAAGTGAAAACGCTTCCAAAAAGTAGCCGGAGTTGTAAATATTATCAGTTTTCTGGTCATTTCCGAACTTTCCACTGGTAACCTCCGTGATTGAAAATGGCAGGAAATGTAGTAAGAACCTATATACTTTTATTTCAAGTGTTTCTTACAAGTTTTTATTCATTTCTGGAAACTATAATTGCGTATTTGAAGAGTTTGACCAGGATTAGACAGTGTTCCTACAAATATATACTGGAATCGTCAGCATTTTAACTGATTCACACAGAAAACGCCAGAGAAATTCGGCCTCCAATTGTAAACATAAACAGTATAGTCCTTACTTACAGTGTTTTTAAACAAATTTTGAGCTGTATAAATCTAATTCCTAATATTTGAAAGCAAATTCATGTGAAAACGCTTCCAAAAAGTAGCCGGAGTTGTAAATATTATCAGTTTTCTGGTCATTTCCGAACTTTCCACTGGTAACCTCCGTGATTGAAAACGGCAGGAAATGTAGTAAGAACCTATTTCCTTTTATTTCAAGTGTTTCTTATAAGTTTTTAATCATTTCTGGAAACTATAATTGCGTATTTGAAGAGTTTTACCACAATTAGAG
The DNA here is from genome assembly GCF_963259705.1 of Myotis daubentonii. NCBI lineage: Eukaryota > Metazoa > Chordata > Mammalia > Chiroptera > Vespertilionidae > Myotis > Myotis daubentonii. Next base: position 80,603,443 of record NC_081861.1, on the reverse strand, counting down.
AGAGTTCCCACAACTATATACTGGAATCGTCATCATTTTAACTGATTCACACAGAAAACGCCAGAGAAATTCGGCCTCCAATTGTAAACATAAACAGTATAGTCCTTACTTACAGTGTTTCTAAACAAATTTTGAGCTGAATAACCCTGAATTCCTAATATTTGAAACAAATTGAATTCAAAACGATCCCTAAATTAATCGGAGTTGTAAATATTATCAGTTTTCTGGTCATTTCCAAGCTTTCCACTGGTAACCTCCATGAATGAAAATGGCAGAAAATGTAGTAAGAGCCTATATCCTTTTATTTCAAGTGTTTCTTACAAGTTTTTAATCATTTCGGGAAACTATAATTGCGTATTTGAAGAGTTTTGCCACAAGTAGAGAGAGTTCCCACAACTATATACTCGAACCGTCATCATTGTAACTTATCCACACAGAAAACGCCAGAGAAATTCGGCCTCCAATTATAAACATAAACAGTATAGTCCTCACTTACAGTCTTTCTACACAAGTTTTGAGCTGTATAAACCTAATTCCTAATATTTGAAACGAAATTCAAGTGAAAACGCTTCCAAAAAGTAGCCGGAGTTGTAAATATTATCAGTTTTCTGGTCATTTCCGAACTTTCCACTGGTAACCTCCGTGATTGAAAATGGCAGGAAATGTAGTAAGAACCTATATACTTTTATTTCAAGTGTTTCTTACAAGTTTATATTCATTTCTGGAAACTATAATTGCGTATTTGAAGAGTTTGACCAGGATTAGACAGTGTTCCTACAAATATATACTGGAATCGTCAGCATTTTAACTGATTCACACAGAAAACGCCAGAGAAATTCGGCCTCCAATTGTAAACATAAACAGAATAGTCCTTACTTACAGTGTTTCTAAACAAATTTTGAGCTGTATAAATCTAATTCCTAATACTTGAAAGCAAATTCATGTGAAAACGCTTCCAAAAAGTAGCCGGAGTTGTAAATATTATCAGTGTTGTGGTCATTTCCGAACTTTCCACTGGTAACCTCCGTGATTGAAAATGGCAGGAAATGTAGTAAGAACCTATTTCCTTTTATTTCAAGTGTTTCTTACAAGTTTTTAATCATTTCTGGAAACTATAATTGCGTATTTGAAGAGTTTGACCAGAATTAGAGAGTGTTCCTACAAGTATATACTGGAATCGTCATCATTTTAACTGATTCACACAGAAAACGCCAGAGAAATTCGGCCTCCAATTGTAAACATAAACAGTATAGTCCTTACTTACAGTGTTTCTATACAAATTTTGAGCTGAATAACCATGAATTCCTAATATTTGAAACAAATTGATTTCAAAACGCTCCCTAAATTAATCAGAGTTGTAAATATTATCAGTTTTCTGGTCATTTCCAAGCTTTCCACTGGTAACCTCCATGAATGAAAATGGCAGGAAATGTAGTAAGAGCCTATATCCTTTTATTTCAAGTGTTTCTTACAAGTTTTTAATCATTTCGGGAAACTATAATTGCGTATTTGAAGAGTTTTGCCACAATTAGAGAGAGTTCCCACAACTATATACTGGAATCGTCATCATTTTAACTGATTCACACAGAAAACGCCAGAGAAATTCGGCCTCCAATTGTAAACATAAACAGTATAGTCCTTACTTACAGTGTTTCTAAACAAATTTTGAGCTGTATAAATCTAATTCCTAATATTTGAAAGCAAATTCATGTGAAAACGCTTCCAAAAAGTACCAGGAGTTGTAAATATTATCAGTTTTCTGGTCATTTCCAAGCTTTCCACTGGTAACCTCCATGAATGAAAATGGCAGGAAATGTAGTAAGAGCCTATATCCTTTTATTTCAAGTGTTTCTTACAAGTTTTTAATCATTTCGGGAAACTATAATTGCGTATTTGAAGAGTTTTGCCACAATTAGAGAGAGTTCCCACAACTATATACTGGAATCGTCATCATTTTAACTGATTCACACAGAAAACGCCAGAGAAATTCGGCCTCCAATTGTAAACATAAACAGTATAGTCCTTACTTACAGTGTTTCTAAACAAATTTTGAGCTGTATAAATCTAATTCCTAATATTTGAAAGCAAATTCATGTGAAAACGCTTCCAAAAAGTACCAGGAGTTGTAAATATTATCAGTTTTCTGGTCATTTCCAAGCTTTCCACTGGTAACCTCCATGAATGAAAATGGCAGGAAATGTAGTATGAATCTATTACCTTTTAATTCAAGTGTTTCTTACAAGTTTTTAATCATTTCGGGAAACTATAATTGCGTATTTGAAGAGTTTTGCCACAATTAGAGAGAGTTCCCACAACTATATACTCGAATCGTCATCATTGTAACTTATCCACACAGAAAACGCCAGAGAAATTCGGCCCTCAATTGTAAACATAAACAGCATAGTCCTTACTTACAGTGTTTCTAAACAAATTTTGAGCTGTATAAATCTAATTCCTAATACTTGAAAGCAAATTCATGTGAAAACGCTTCCAAAAAGTAGCCGGAGTTGTAAATATTATCAGTGTTGTGGTCATTTCCGAACTTTCCACTGGTAACCTCCGTGATTGAAAATGGCAGCAAATGTAGTAAGAACCTATTTCCTTTTATTTCAAGTGTTTCTTACAAGTTTTTAATCATTTCTGGAAACTATAATTGCGTATTTGAAGAGTTTGACCAGAATTAGAGAGTGTTCCTACAAGTATATACTGGAATCGTCATCATTTTAACTGATTCACACAGAAAACGCCAGAGAAATTCGGCCTCCAATTGTAAACATAAACAGTATAGTCCTTACTTACAGTGTTTCTATACAAATTTTGAGCTGAATAACCATGAATTCCTAATATTTGAAACAAATTGATTTCAAAACGCTCCCTAAATTAATCAGAGTTGTAAATATTATCAGTTTTCTGGTCATTTCCAAGCTTTCCACTGGTAACCTCCATGAATGAAAATGGCAGGAAATGTAGTAAGAGCCTATATCCTTTTATTTCAAGTGTTTCTTACAAGTTTTTAATCATTTCGGGAAACTATAATTGCGTATTTGAAGAGTTTTGCCACAATTAGAGAGAGTTCCCACAACTATATACTCGAATCGTCATCATTGTAACTTATCCACACAGAAAACGCCAGAGAAATTCGGCCTCCAATTATAAACATAAACAGTATAGTCCTCACTTACAGTCTTTCTACACAAGTTTTGAGCTGTATAAACCTAATTCCTAATATTTGAAACGAAATTCAAGTGAAAACGCTTCCAAAAAGTAGCCGGAGTTGTAAATATTATCAGTTTTCTGGTCATTTCCGAACTTTCCACTGGTAACCTCCGTGATTGAAAATGGCAGGAAATGTAGTAAGAACCTATATACTTTTATTTCAAGTGTTTCTTACAAGTTTTTATTCATTTCTGGAAACTATAATTGCGTATTTGAAGAGTTTGACCAGGATTAGACAGTGTTCCTACAAATATATACTGGAATCGTCAGCATTTTAACTGATTCACACAGAAAACGCCAGAGAAATTCGGCCTCCAATTGTAAACATAAACAGTATAGTCCTTACTTACAGTGTTTTTAAACAAATTTTGAGCTGTATAAATCTAATTCCTAATATTTGAAAGCAAATTCATGTGAAAACGCTTCCAAAAAGTAGCCGGAGTTGTAAATATTATCAGTTTTCTGGTCATTTCCGAACTTTCCACTGGTAACCTCCGTGATTGAAAACGGCAGGAAATGTAGTAAGAACCTATTTCCTTTTATTTCAAGTGTTTCTTATAAGTTTTTAATCATTTCTGGAAACTATAATTGCGTATTTGAAGAGTTTTACACAATTAGAGAGAGTTCCCACAACTATATACTGGAATCGTCATCATTTTAACTGATTCACACAGAAAACGCCAGAGAAATTCGGCCTCCAATTGTAAACATAAACAGTATAGTCCTTACTTACAGTGTTTCTAAACAAATTTTGAGCTGAATAACCCTGAATTCCTAATATTTGAAACAAATTGAATTCAAAACGATCCCTAAATTAATCGGAGTTGTAAATATTATCAGTTTTCTGGTCATTTCCAAGCTTTCCACTGGTAACCTCCATGAATGAAAATGGCAGAAAATGTAGTAAGAGCCTATATCCTTTTATTTCAAGTGTTTCTTACAAGTTTTTAATCATTTCGGGAAACTATAATTGCGTATTTGAAGAGTTTTGCCACAAGTAGAGAGAGTTCCCACAACTATATACTCGAACCGTCATCATTGTAACTTATCCACACAGAAAACGCCAGAGAAATTCGGCCTCCAATTATAAACATAAACAGTATAGTCCTCACTTACAGTCTTTCTACACAAGTTTTGAGCTGTATAAACCTAATTCCTAATATTTGAAACGAAATTCAAGTGAAAACGCTTCCAAAAAGTAGCCGGAGTTGTAAATATTATCAGTTTTCTGGTCATTTCCGAACTTTCCACTGGTAACCTCCGTGATTGAAAATGGCAGGAAATGTAGTAAGAACCTATATACTTTTATTTCAAGTGTTTCTTACAAGTTTTTATTCATTTCTGGAAACTATAATTGCGTATTTGAAGAGTTTGACCAGGATTAGACAGTGTTCCTACAAATATATACTGGAATCGTCAGCATTTTAACTGATTCACACAGAAAACGCCAGAGAAATTCGGCCTCCAATTGTAAACATAAACAGAATAGTCCTTACTTACAGTGTTTCTAAACAAATTTTGAGCTGTATAAATCTAATTCCTAATATTTGAAAGCAAATTCATGTGAAAACGCTTCCAAAAATAGCCGGAGTTGTAAATATTATCAGTTTTCTAGTCATTTGCGAACATTCCACTGGTAACCTCCGTGATTGAAAATGGCAGGAAATGTAGTAAGAACCTATTTCCTTTTATTTCAAGTGTTTCTTACAAGTTTTTAATCATTTCTGGAAACTATAATTGCGTATTTGAAGAGTTTGACCAGAATTAGAGAGAGTTCCCACAACTATATACTGGAATCGTCATCATTTTAACTGATTCACACAGAAAACGCCAGAGAAATTCGGCCTCCAATTGTAAACATAAACAGTATAGTCCTTACTTACAGTGTTTCTAAACAAATTTTGAGCTGTATAAATCTAATTCCTAATATTTGAAAGCAAATTCATGTGAAAACGCTTCCAAAAAGTAGCCGGAGTTGTAAATATTATCAGTTTTCTGGTAATTTCCGAACTTTCCACTGGTAACCTCCGTGATTGAAAACGGCAGGAAATATAGTAAGAACCTATTTCCTTTTATTTCAAGTGTTTCTTACAAGTTTTTAATCATTTCTGGAAACTATAATTGCGTATTTGAAGAGTTTGACCAGAATTAGAGAGTGTTCCTACAAGTATATACTGGAATCATCATCATTTTAACTGATTCACACAGAAAACGCCAGAGAAATTCGGCCTCCAATTATAAACATAAACAGTATAGTCCTCACTTCCAGTATTTTTACACAAATTTTGAGCTGTATAAACCTAATTCCTTATATTTGAAAGCAAATTCAAGTGAAAACGCTTCCTAAAGTAGATGGAGTTGTAAATATTATCAGTTTTCTGGTCATTTCCAAACTTTCCACTGGTAACCTCCGTGATTGAAAATGGCAGGAAATGTAGTAAGAGCCTATATCCTTTTATTTCAAGTGTTTCTTACAAGTTTTTAATCATTTCTGGAAACTATAATTGCGTATTTGAAGAGTTTTACCACAATTAGAGAGAGTTCCCACAACTATATACTGGAATCGTCATCATTTTAACTGATTCACACAGAAAACGCCAGAGAAATTTGGCCTCCAATTGTAAACATAAACAGTATAGTCCTTACTTACAGTGTTTATAAACAAATTTTGAGCTGAATAACCCTGAATTCCTAATATTTGAAACAAATTGAATTCAAAACGCTCCCTAAATTAATCGGAGTTGTAAATATTATCAGTTTTCTGGTCATTTCCAAGCTTTCCACTGGTAACCTCCATGAATGAAAATGGCAGAAAATGTAGTAAGAGCCTATATCCTTTTATTTCAAGTGTTTCTTACAAGTTTTTAATCATTTCGGGAAACTATAATCGCGTATTTGAAGAGTTTTGCCACAATTAGAGAGAGTTCCCACAACTATATACTTGAACCGTCATCATTGTAACTTATCCACACAGAAAACGCCAGAGAAATTCGGCCTCCAATTATAAACATAAACAGTATAGTCCTCACTTACAGTCTTTCTACACAAGTTTTGAGCTGTATAAACCTAATTCCTAATGTTTGAAACGAAATTCAAGTGAAAACGCTTCCAAAAAGTAGCCGGAGTTGTAAATATTATCAGTTTTCTAGTCATTTCCGAACTTTCCACTGGTAACCTCCGTGATTGAAAATGGCAGGAAATGTAGTAAGAACCTATATACTTTTATTTCAAGTGTTTCTTACAAGTTTTTATTCATTTCTGGAAACTATAATTGCGTATTTGAAGAGTTTGACCAGGATTAGACAGTGTTCCTACAAATATATACTGGAATCGTCAGCATTTTAACTGATTCACACAGAAAACGCCAGAGAAATTCGGCCTCCAATTGTAAACATAAACAGTATAGTCCTTACTTACAGTGTTTCTAAACAAATTTTGAGCTGTATAAATCTAATTCCTAATATTTGAAAGCAAATTCATGTGAAAACGCTTCCAAAAATAGCCGGAGTTGTAAATATTATCAGTTTTCTAGTCATTTCCGAACTTTCCACTGGTAACCTCCGTGATTGAAAATGGCAGGAAATGTAGTAAGAACCTATTTCCTTTTATTTCAAGTGTTTCTTACAAGTTTTTAATCATTTCTGGAAACTATAATTGCGTATTTGAAGAGTTTGACCAGAATTAGAGAGAGTTCCCACAACTATATACTGGAATCGTCATCATTTTAACTGATTCACACAGAAAACGCCAGAGAAATTCGGCCTCCAATTGTAAACATAAACAGTATAGTCCTTACTTACAGTGTTTCTAAACAAATTTTGAGCTGTATAAATCTAATTCCTAATATTTGAAAGCAAATTCATGTGAAAACGCTTCCAAAAAGTACCAGGAGTTGTAAATATTATCAGTTTTCTGGTCATTTCCAAGCTTTCCACTGGTAACTTCCATGAATGAAAATGGCAGGAAATGTAGTATGAATCTATTACCTTTTAATTCAAGTGTTTCTTACAAGTTTTTAATCATTTCGGGAAACTATAATTGCGTATTTGAAGAGTTTTGCCACAATTAGAGAGAGTTCCCACAACTATATACTCGAATCGTCATCATTGTAACTTATCCACACAGAAAACGCCAGAGAAATTCGGCCCTCAATTGTAAACATAAACAGCATAGTCCTTACTTACAGTGTTTCTAAACAAATTTTGAGCTGTATAAATCTAATTCCTAATACTTGAAAGCAAATTCATGTGAAAACGCTTCCAAAAAGTAGCCGGAGTTGTAAATATTATCAGTGTTGTGGTCATTTCCGAACTTTCCACTGGTAACCTCCGTGATTGAAAATGGCAGCAAATGTAGTAAGAACCTATTTCCTTTTATTTCAAGTGTTTCTTACAAGTTTTTAATCATTTCTGGAAACTATAATTGCGTATTTGAAGAGTTTGACCAGAATTAGAGAGTGTTCCTACAAGTATATACTGGAATCGTCATCATTTTAACTGATTCACACAGAAAACGCCAGAGAAATTCGGCCTCCAATTGTAAACATAAACAGTATAGTCCTTACTTACAGTGTTTCTATACAAATTTTGAGCTGAATAACCATGAATTCCTAATATTTGAAACAAATTGATTTCAAAACGCTCCCTAAATTAATCAGAGTTGTAAATATTATCAGTTTTCTGGTCATTTCCAAGCTTTCCACTGGTAACCTCCATGAATAAAAATGGCAGGAAATGTAGTAAGAGCCTATATCCTTTTATTTCAAGTGTTTCTTACAAGTTTTTAATCATTTCGGGAAACTATAATTGCGTATTTGAAGAGTTTTGCCACAATTAGAGAGAGTTCCCACAACTATATACTCGAATCGTCATCATTGTAACTTATCCACACAGAAAACGCCAGAGAAATTCGGCCTCCAATTATAAACATAAACAGTATAGTCCTCACTTACAGTCTTTCTACACAAGTTTTGAGCTGTATAAACCTAATTCCTAATATTTGAAACGAAATTCAAGTGAAAACGCTTCCAAAAAGTAGCCGGAGTTGTAAATATTATCAGTTTTCTGGTCATTTCCGAACTTTCCACTGGTAACCTCCGTGATTGAAAATGGCAGGAAATGTAGTAAGAACCTATATACTTTTATTTCAAGTGTTTCTTACAAGTTTTTATTCATTTCTGGAAACTATAATTGCGTATTTGAAGAGTTTGACCAGGATTAGACAGTGTTCCTACAAATATATACTGGAATCGTCAGCATTTTAACTGATTCACACAGAAAACGCCAGAGAAATTCGGCCTCCAATTGTAAACATAAACAGAATAGTCCTTACTTACAGTGTTTCTAAACAAATTTTGAGCTGTATAAATCTAATTCCTAATACTTGAAAGCAAATTCATGTGAAAACGCTTCCAAAAAGTAGCCGGAGTTGTAAATATTATCAGTGTTGTGGTCATTTCCGAACTTTCCACTGGTAACCTCCGTGATTGAAAATGGCAGGAAATGTAGTAAGAACCTATTTCCTTTTATTTCAAGTGTTTCTTACAAGTTTTTAATCATTTCTGGAAACTATAATTGCGTATTTGAAGAGTTTGACCAGAATTAGAGAGTGTTCCTACAAGTATATACTGGAATCGTCATCATTTTAACTGATTCACACAGAAAACGCCAGAGAAATTCGGCCTCCAATTGTAAACATAAACAGTATAGTCCTTACTTACAGTGTTTCTATACAAATTTTGAGCTGAATAACCATGAATTCCTAATATTTGAAACAAATTGATTTCAAAACGCTCCCTAAATTAATCAGAGTTGTAAATATTATCAGTTTTCTGGTCATTTCCAAGCTTTCCACTGGTAACCTCCATGAATGAAAATGGCAGGAAATGTAGTAAGAGCCTATATCCTTTTATTTCAAGTGTTTCTTACAAGTTTTTAATCATTTCGGGAAACTATAATTGCGTATTTGAAGAGTTTTGCCACAATTAGAGAGAGTTCCCACAACTATATACTGGAATCGTCATCATTTTAACTGATTCACACAGAAAACGCCAGAGAAATTCGGCCTCCAATTGTAAACATAAACAGTATAGTCCTTACTTACAGTGTTTCTAAACAAATTTTGAGCTGTATAAATCTAATTCCTAATATTTGAAAGCAAATTCATGTGAAAACGCTTCCAAAAAGTACCAGGAGTTGTAAATATTATCAGTTTTCTGGTCATTTCCAAGCTTTCCACTGGTAACCTCCATGAATGAAAATGGCAGGAAATGTAGTATGAATCTATTACCTTTTAATTCAAGTGTTTCTTACAAGTTTTTAATCATTTCGGGAAACTATAATTGCGTATTTGAAGAGTTTTGCCACAATTAGAGAGAGTTCCCACAACTATATACTCGAATCGTCATCATTGTAACTTATCCACACAGAAAACGCCAGAGAAATTCGGCCCTCAATTGTAAACATAAACAGCATAGTCCTTACTTACAGTGTTTCTAAACAAATTTTGAGCTGTATAAATCTAATTCCTAATACTTGAAAGCAAATTCATGTGAAAACGCTTCCAAAAAGTAGCCGGAGTTGTAAATATTATCAGTGTTGTGGTCATTTCCGAACTTTCCACTGGTAACCTCCGTGATTGAAAATGGCAGCAAATGTAGTAAGAACCTATTTCCTTTTATTTCAAGTGTTTCTTACAAGTTTTTAATCATTTCTGGAAACTATAATTGCGTATTTGAAGAGTTTGACCAGAATTAGAGAGTGTTCCTACAAGTATATACTGGAATCGTCATCATTTTAACTGATTCACACAGAAAACGCCAGAGAAATTCGGCCTCCAATTGTAAACATAAACAGTATAGTCCTTACTTACAGTGTTTCTATACAAATTTTGAGCTGAATAACCATGAATTCCTAATATTTGAAACAAATTGATTTCAAAACGCTCCCTAAATTAATCAGAGTTGTAAATATTATCAGTTTTCTGGTCATTTCCAAGCTTTCCACTGGTAACCTCCATGAATGAAAATGGCAGGAAATGTAGTAAGAGCCTATATCCTTTTATTTCAAGTGTTTCTTACAAGTTTTTAATCATTTCGGGAAACTATAATTGCGTATTTGAAGAGTTTTGCCACAATTAGAGAGAGTTCCCACAACTATATACTCGAATCGTCATCATTGTAACTTATCCACACAGAAAACGCCAGAGAAATTCGGCCTCCAATTATAAACATAAACAGTATAGTCCTCACTTACAGTCTTTCTACACAAGTTTTGAGCTGTATAAACCTAATTCCTAATATTTGAAACGAAATTCAAGTGAAAACGCTTCCAAAAAGTAGCCGGAGTTGTAAATATTATCAGTTTTCTGGTCATTTCCGAACTTTCCACTGGTAACCTCCGTGATTGAAAATGGCAGGAAATGTAGTAAGAACCTATATACTTTTATTTCAAGTGTTTCTTACAAGTTTTTATTCATTTCTGGAAACTATAATTGCGTATTTGAAGAGTTTGACCAGGATTAGACAGTGTTCCTACAAATATATACTGGAATCGTCAGCATTTTAACTGATTCACACAGAAAACGCCAGAGAAATTCGGCCTCCAATTGTAAACATAAACAGTATAGTCCTTACTTACAGTGTTTTTAAACAAATTTTGAGCTGTATAAATCTAATTCCTAATATTTGAAAGCAAATTCATGTGAAAACGCTTCCAAAAAGTAGCCGGAGTTGTAAATATTATCAGTTTTCTGGTCATTTCCGAACTTTCCACTGGTAACCTCCGTGATTGAAAATGGCAGGAAATGTAGTTAGAGCCTATATCCTTTTATTTCAAGTGTTTCTTACAAGTTTTTAATCATTTCGGGAAACTATAATTGCGTATTTGAAGAGTTTTGCCACAAGTAGAGAGAGTTCCCACAACTATATACTCGAACCGTCATCATTGTAACTTATCCACACAGAAAACGCCAGAGAAATTCGGCCCCCAATTGTAAACATAAACAGTATAGTCCTTACTTACAGTGTTTCTAAACAAATTTTGAGCTGTATAAGTCTAATTCCTAATACTGGAAAGCAAATTCATGTGAAAACGCTTCCAAAAAGTAGCCGGAGTTGTAAATATTATCAGTGTTGTGGTCATTTCCGAACTTTCCACTGGTAACCTCCGTGATTGAAAACGGCAGGAAATATAGTAAGAACCTATTTCCTTTTATTTCAAGTGTTTCTTACAAGTTTTTAATCATTTCTGGAAACTATAATTGCGTATTTGAAGAGTTTGACCAGAATTAGAGAGTGTTCCTACAAGTATATACTGGAATCATCATCATTTTAACTGATTCACACAGAAAACGCCAGAGAAATTCGGCCTCCAATTATAAACATAAACAGTATAGTCCTCACTTCCAGTATTTTTACACAAATTTTGAGCTGTATAAACCTAATTCCTTATATTTGAAAGCAAATTCAAGTGAAAACGCTTCCTAAAGTAGATGGATTTGTAAATATTATCAGTTTTCTGGTCATTTCCAAACTTTCCACTGGTAACCTCCGTGATTGAAAATGGCAGGAAATGTAGTAAGAGCCTATATCCTTTTATTTCAAGTGTTTCTTACAAGTTTTTAATCATTTCTGGAAACTATAATTGCGTATTTGAAGAGTTTGACCAGAATAAGAGAGAGTTCCCACAACTATATACTGGAATCGTCATCATTTTAACTGATTCACACAGAAAACGCCAGAGAAATTCGGCCTCCAATTGTAAACATAAACAGTATAGTCCTTACTTACAGTGTTTCTAAACAAATTTTGAGCTGTATAAATCTAATTCCTAATATTTGAAAGCAAATTCATGTGAAAAAGCTTCCAAAAAGTACCAGGAGTTGTAAATATTATCAGTTTTCTGGTCATTTCCAAGCTTTCCACTGGTAACCTCCATGAATGAAAATGGCAGGAAATGTAGTAAGAGCCTATATCCTTTTATTTCAAGTGTTTCTTACAAGTTTTTAATCATTTCGGGAAACTATAATTGCGTATTTGAAGAGTTTTGCCACAATTACAGAGAGTTCCCACAACTATATACTCGAATCGTCATCATTGTAACTTATCCACACAGAAAACGCCAGAGAAATTCGGCCCCCAATTGTAAACATAAACAGTATAGTCCTTACTTACAGTGTTTCTAAACAAATTTTGAGCTGTATAAGTCTAATTCCTAATACTGGAAAGCAAATTCATGTGAAAACGCTTCCAAAAAGTAGCCGGAGTTGTAAATATTATCAGTGTTGTGGTCATTTCTGAACTTTCCACTGGTAACCTCCGTGATTGAAAACGGCAGGAAATATAGTAAGAACCTATTTCCTTTTATTTCAAGTGTTTCTTACAAGTTTTTAATCATTTCTGGAAACTATAATTGCGTATTTGAAGAGTTTGACCAGAATTAGAGAGTGTTCCTACAAGTATATACTGGAATCATCATCATTTTAACTGATTCACACAGAAAACGCCAGAGAAATTCGGCCTCCAATTATAAACATAAACAGTATAGTCCTCACTTCCAGTATTTTTACACAAATTTTGAGCTGTATAAACCTAATTCCTTATATTTGAAAGCAAATTCAAGTGAAAACGCTTCCTAAAGTAGACGGAGTTGTAAATATTATCAGTTTTCTGGTCATTTCCAAACTTTCCACTGGTAACCTCCGTGATTGAATATGGCAGGAAATGTAGTAAGAGCCTATATCCTTTTATTTCAAGTGTTTCTTACAAGTTTTTAATCATTTCTGGAAACTATAATTGCGTATTTGAAGAGTTTGACCAGAATTAGAGAGAGTTCCCACAACTATATACTGGAATCGTCATCATTTTAACTGATTCACACAGAAAACGCCAGAGAAATTCGGCCTCCAATTGTAAACATAAACAGTATAGTCCTTACTTACAGTGTTTCTAAACAAATTTTGAGCTGTATAAATCTAATTCCTAATATTTGAAAGCAAATTCATGTGAAAAAGCTTCCAAAAAGTACCAGGAGTTGTAAATATTATCAGTTTTCTGGTCATTTCCAAGCTTTCCACTGGTAACCTCCATGAATGAAAATGGCAGGAAATGTAGTAAGAGCCTATATCCTTTTATTTCAAGTGTTTCTTACAAGTTTTTAATCATTTCGGGAAACTATAATTGCGTATTTGAAGAGTTTTGCCACAATTAGAGAGAGTTCCCACAACTATATACTCGAATCGTCATCATTGTAACTTATCCACACAGAAAACGCCAGAGAAATTCGGCCCTCAATTGTAAACATAAACAGCATAGTCCTTACTTACAGTGTTTCTAAACAAATTTTGAGCTGTATAAATCTAATTCCTAATACTTGAAAGCAAATTCATGTGAAAACGCTTCCAAAAAGTAGCCGGAGTTGTAAATATTATCAGTGTTGTGGTCATTTCCGAACTTTCCACTGGTAACCTCCGTGATTGAAAACGGCAGGAAATATAGTAAGAACCTATTTCCTTTTATTTCAAGTGTTTCTTACAAGTTTTTAATCATTTCTGGAAACTATAATTGCGTATTTGAAGAGTTTGACCAGAATTAGAGAGTGTTCCTACAAGTATATACTGGAATCATCATCATTTTAACTGATTCACACAGAAAACGCCAGAGAAATTCGGCCTCCAATTATAAACATAAACAGTATAGTCCTCACTTCCAGTATTTTTACACAAATTTTGAGCTGTATAAACCTAATTCCTTATATTTGAAAGCAAATTCAAGTGAAAACGCTTCCTAAAGTAGATGGATTTGTAAATATTATCAGTTTTCTGGTCATTTCCAAACTTTCCACTGGTAACCTCCGTGATTGAAAATGGCAGGAAATGTAGTAAGAGCCTATATCCTTTTATTTCAAGTGTTTCTTACAAGTTTTTAATCATTTCTGGAAACTATAATTGCGTATTTGAAGAGTTTGACCAGAATAAGAGAGAGTTCCCACAACTATATACTGGAATCGTCATCATTTTAACTGATTCACACAGAAAACGCCAGAGAAATTCGGCCTCCAATTGTAAACATAAACAGTATAGTCCTTACTTACAGTGTTTCTAAACAAATTTTGAGCTGTATAAATCTAATTCCTAATATTTGAAAGCAAATTCATGTGAAAAAGCTTCCAAAAAGTACCAGGAGTTGTAAATATTATCAGTTTTCTGGTCATTTCCAAGCTTTCCACTGGTAACCTCCATGAATGAAAATGGCAGGAAATGTAGTAAGAGCCTATATCCTTTTATTTCAAGTGTTTCTTACAAGTTTTTAATCATTTCGGGAAACTATAATTGCGTATTTGAAGAGTTTTGCCACAATTACAGAGAGTTCCCACAACTATATACTCGAATCGTCATCATTGTAACTTATCCACACAGAAAACGCCAGAGAAATTCGGCCCCCAATTGTAAACATAAACAGTATAGTCCTTACTTACAGTGTTTCTAAACAAATTTTGATCTGTATAAGTCTAATTCCTAATACTGGAAAGCAAATTCATGTGAAAACGCTTCCAAAAAGTAGCCGGAGTTGTAAATATTATCAGTGTTGTGGTCATTTCTGAACTTTCCACTGGTAACCTCCGTGATTGAAAACGGCAGGAAATATAGTAAGAACCTATTTCCTTTTATTTCAAGTGTTTCTTACAAGTTTTTAATCATTTCTGGAAACTATAATTGCGTATTTGAAGAGTTTGACCAGAATTAGAGAGTGTTCCTACAAGTATATACTGGAATCATCATCATTTTAACTGATTCACACAGAAAACGCCAGAGAAATTCGGCCTCCAATTATAAACATAAACAGTATAGTCCTCACTTCCAGTATTTTTACACAAATTTTGAGCTGTATAAACCTAATTCCTTATATTTGAAAGCAAATTCAAGTGAAAACGCTTCCTAAAGTAGATGGAGTTGTAAATATTATCAGTTTTCTGGTCATTTCCAAACTTTCCACTGGTAACCTCCGTGATTGAAAATGGCAGGAAATGTAGTAAGAGCCTATATCCTTTTATTTCAAGTGTTTCTTACAAGTTTTTAATCATTTCTGGAAACTATAATTGCGTATTTGAAGAGTTTGACCAGAATTAGAGAGAGTTCCCACAACTATATACTGGAATCGTCATCATTTTAACTGATTCACACAGAAACCGCCAGAGAAATTCGGCCTCCAATTGTAAACATAAACAGTATAGTCCTTACTTACAGTGTTTCTAAACAAATTTTGAGCTGTATAAGTCTAATTCCTAATACTGGAAAGCAAATTCATGTGAAAACGCTTCCAAAAAGTAGCCGGAGTTGTAAATATTATCAGTGTTGTGGTCATTTCCGAACTTTCCACTGGTAACCTCCGTGATTGAAAACGGCAGGAAATATAGTAAGAACCTATTTCCTTTTATTTCAAGTGTTTCTTACAAGTTTTTAATCATTTCTGGAAACTATAATTGCGTATTTGAAGAGTTTGACCAGAATTAGAGAGTGTTCCTACAAGTATATACTGGAATCATCATCATTTTAACTGATTCACACAGAAAACGCCAGAGAAATTCGGCCTCCAATTATAAACATAAACAGTATAGTCCTCACTTCCAGTATTTTTACACAAATTTTGAGCTGTATAAACCTAATTCCTTATATTTGAAAGCAAATTCAAGTGAAAACGCTTCCTAAAGTAGATGGATTTGTAAATATTATCAGTTTTCTGGTCATTTCCAAACTTTCCACTGGTAACCTCCGTGATTGAAAATGGCAGGAAATGTAGTAAGAGCCTATATCCTTTTATTTCAAGTGTTTCTTACAAGTTTTTAATCATTTCTGGAAACTATAATTGCGTATTTGAAGAGTTTGACCAGAATAAGAGAGAGTTCCCACAACTATATACTGGAATCGTCATCATTTTAACTGATTCACACAGAAAACGCCAGAGAAATTCGGCCTCCAATTGTAAACATAAACAGTATAGTCCTTACTTACAGTGTTTCTAAACAAATTTTGAGCTGTATAAATCTAATTCCTAATATTTGAAAGCAAATTCATGTGAAAAAGCTTCCAAAAAGTACCAGGAGTTGTAAATATTATCAGTTTTCTGGTCATTTCCAAGCTTTCCACTGGTAACCTCCATGAATGAAAATGGCAGGAAATGTAGTAAGAGCCTATATCCTTTTATTTCAAGTGTTTCTTACAAGTTTTTAATCATTTCGGGAAACTATAATTGCGTATTTGAAGAGTTTTGCCACAATTACAGAGAGTTCCCACAACTATATACTCGAATCGTCATCATTGTAACTTATCCACACAGAAAACGCCAGAGAAATTCGGCCCCCAATTGTAAACATAAACAGTATAGTCCTTACTTACAGTGTTTCTAAACAAATTTTGAGCTGTATAAGTCTAATTCCTAATACTGGAAAGCAAATTCATGTGAAAACGCTTCCAAAAAGTAGCCGGAGTTGTAAATATTATCAGTGTTGTGGTCATTTCTGAACTTTCCACTGGTAACCTCCGTGATTGAAAACGGCAGGAAATATAGTAAGAACCTATTTCCTTTTATTTCAAGTGTTTCTTACAAGTTTTTAATCATTTCTGGAAACTATAATTGCGTATTTGAAGAGTTTGACCAGAATTAGAGAGTGTTCCTACAAGTATATACTGGAATCATCATCATTTTAACTGATTCACACAGAAAACGCCAGAGAAATTCGGCCTCCAATTATAAACATAAACAGTATAGTCCTCACTTCCAGTATTTTTACACAAATTTTGAGCTGTATAAACCTAATTCCTTATATTTGAAAGCAAATTCAAGTGAAAACGCTTCCTAAAGTAGACGGAGTTGTAAATATTATCAGTTTTCTGGTCATTTCCAAACTTTCCACTGGTAACCTCCGTGATTGAATATGGCAGGAAATGTAGTAAGAGCCTATATCCTTTTATTTCAAGTGTTTCTTACAAGTTTTTAATCATTTCTGGAAACTATAATTGCGTATTTGAAGAGTTTGACCAGAATTAGAGAGAGTTCCCACAACTATATACTGGAATCGTCATCATTTTAACTGATTCACACAGAAAACGCCAGAGAAATTCGGCCTCCAATTGTAAACATAAACAGTATAGTCCTTACTTACAGTGTTTCTAAACAAATTTTGAGCTGTATAAATCTAATTCCTAATATTTGAAAGCAAATTCATGTGAAAAAGCTTCCAAAAAGTACCAGGAGTTGTAAATATTATCAGTTTTCTGGTCATTTCCAAGCTTTCCACTGGTAACCTCCATGAATGAAAATGGCAGGAAATGTAGTAAGAGCCTATATCCTTTTATTTCAAGTGTTTCTTACAAGTTTTTAATCATTTCGGGAAACTATAATTGCGTATTTGAAGAGTTTTGCCACAATTAGAGAGAGTTCCCACAACTATATACTCGAATCGTCATCATTGTAACTTATCCACACAGAAAACGCCAGAGAAATTCGGCCCTCAATTGTAAACATAAACAGCATAGTCCTTACTTACAGTGTTTCTAAACAAATTTTGAGCTGTATAAATCTAATTCCTAATACTTGAAAGCAAATTCATGTGAAAACGCTTCCAAAAAGTAGCCGGAGTTGTAAATATTATCAGTGTTGTGGTCATTTCCGAACTTTCCACTGGTAACCTCCGTGATTGAAAACGGCAGGAAATATAGTAAGAACCTATTTCCTTTTATTTCAAGTGTTTCTTACAAGTTTTTAATCATTTCTGGAAACTATAATTGCGTATTTGAAGAGTTTGACCAGAATTAGAGAGTGTTCCTACAAGTATATACTGGAATCATCATCATTTTAACTGATTCACACAGAAAACGCCAGAGAAATTCGGCCTCCAATTATAAACATAAACAGTATAGTCCTCACTTCCAGTATTTTTACACAAATTTTGAGCTGTATAAACCTAATTCCTTATATTTGAAAGCAAATTCAAGTGAAAACGCTTCCTAAAGTAGATGGATTTGTAAATATTATCAGTTTTCTGGTCATTTCCAAACTTTCCACTGGTAACCTCCGTGATTGAAAATGGCAGGAAATGTAGTAAGAGCCTATATCCTTTTATTTCAAGTGTTTCTTACAAGTTTTTAATCATTTCTGGAAACTATAATTGCGTATTTGAAGAGTTTGACCAGAATAAGAGAGAGTTCCCACAACTATATACTGGAATCGTCATCATTTTAACTGATTCACACAGAAAACGCCAGAGAAATTCGGCCTCCAATTGTAAACATAAACAGTATAGTCCTTACTTACAGTGTTTCTAAACAAATTTTGAGCTGTATAAATCTAATTCCTAATATTTGAAAGCAAATTCATGTGAAAAAGCTTCCAAAAAGTACCAGGAGTTGTAAATATTATCAGTTTTCTGGTCATTTCCAAGCTTTCCACTGGTAACCTCCATGAATGAAAATGGCAGGAAATGTAGTAAGAGCCTATATCCTTTTATTTCAAGTGTTTCTTACAAGTTTTTAATCATTTCGGGAAACTATAATTGCGTATTTGAAGAGTTTTGCCACAATTACAGAGAGTTCCCACAACTATATACTCGAATCGTCATCATTGTAACTTATCCACACAGAAAACGCCAGAGAAATTCGGCCCCCAATTGTAAACATAAACAGTATAGTCCTTACTTACAGTGTTTCTAAACAAATTTTGATCTGTATAAGTCTAATTCCTAATACTGGAAAGCAAATTCATGTGAAAACGCTTCCAAAAAGTAGCCGGAGTTGTAAATATTATCAGTGTTGTGGTCATTTCTGAACTTTCCACTGGTAACCTCCGTGATTGAAAACGGCAGGAAATATAGTAAGAACCTATTTCCTTTTATTTCAAGTGTTTCTTACAAGTTTTTAATCATTTCTGGAAACTATAATTGCGTATTTGAAGAGTTTGACCAGAATTAGAGAGTGTTCCTACAAGTATATACTGGAATCATCATCATTTTAACTGATTCACACAGAAAACGCCAGAGAAATTCGGCCTCCAATTATAAACATAAACAGTATAGTCCTCACTTCCAGTATTTTTACACAAATTTTGAGCTGTATAAACCTAATTCCTTATATTTGAAAGCAAATTCAAGTGAAAACGCTTCCTAAAGTAGATGGAGTTGTAAATATTATCAGTTTTCTGGTCATTTCCAAACTTTCCACTGGTAACCTCCGTGATTGAAAATGGCAGGAAATGTAGTAAGAGCCTATATCCTTTTATTTCAAGTGTTTCTTACAAGTTTTTAATCATTTCTGGAAACTATAATTGCGTATTTGAAGAGTTTGACCAGAATTAGAGAGAGTTCCCACAACTATATACTGGAATCGTCATCATTTTAACTGATTCACACAGAAACCGCCAGAGAAATTCGGCCTCCAATTGTAAACATAAACAGTATAGTCCTTACTTACAGTGTTTCTAAACAAATTTTGAGCTGTATAACCCTGAATTCCTAACATTTGAAAGCAAATTCATGTGAAAAAGCTTCCAAAAAGTACCAGGAGTTGTAAATATTATCAGTTTTCTGGTCATTTCCAAGCTTTCCACTGGTAACCTCCATGAATGAAAATGGCAGGAAATGTAGTAAGAGCCTATATCCTTTTATTTCAAGTGTTTCTTACAAGTTTTTAATCATTTCGGGAAACTATAATTGCGTATTTGAAGAGTTTTGCCACAATTAGAGAGAGTTCCCACACCTATATACTCGAATCGTCATCATTGTAACTTATCCACACAGAAAACGCCAGAGAAATTCGGCCCTCAATTGTAAACATAAACAGCATAGTCCTTACTTACAGTGTTTCTAAACAAATTTTGAGCTGTATAAATCTAATTCCTAATACTTGAAAGCAAATTCATGTGAAAACGCTTCCAAAAAGTAGCCGGAGTTGTAAATATTATCAGTGTTGTGGTCATTTCCGAACTTTCCACTGGTAACCTTCGCGATTGAAAATGGCAGGAAATGTAGTAAGAACCTATTTCCTTTTATTTCAAGTGTTTCTTACAAGTTTTTAATCATTTCTGGAAACTATAATTGCGTATTTGAAGAGTTTGACCAGAATTAGAGAGTGTTCCTACAAGTATGTACTGGAATCGTCATCATTTTAACTGATTCACACAGAAAACGCCAGAGAAATTCGGCCTCCAATTGTAAACATAAACAGTATAGTCCTTACTTACAGTGTTTCTATACAAATTTTGAGCTGAATAACCATGAATTCCTAATATTTGAAACAAATTGATTTCAAAACGCTCCCTAAATTAATCAGAGTTGTAAATATTATCAGTTTTCTGGTCATTTCCAAGCTTTCCACTGGTAACCTCCATGAATGAAAATGGCAGGAAATGTAGTAAGAGCCTATATCCTTTTATTTCAAGTGTTTCTTACAAGTTTTTAATCATTTCGGGAAACTATAATTGCGTATTTGAAGAGTTTTGCCACAATTAGAGAGAGTTCCCACAACTATATACTCGAATCGTCATCATTGTAACTTATCCACACAGAAAACGCCAGAGAAATTCGGCCTCCAATTATAAACATAAACAGTATAGCCCTCACTTACAGTCTTTCTACACAAGTTTTGAGCTGTATAAACCTAATTCCTAATATTTGAAACGAAATTCAAGTGAAAACGCTTCCAAAAAGTAGCCGGAGTTGTAAATATTATCAGTTTTCTGGTCATTTCCGAACTTTCCACTGGTAACCTCCGTGATTGAAAATGGCAGGAAATGTAGTAAGAACCTATATACTTTTATTTCAAGTGTTTCTTACAAGTTTTTATTCATTTCTGAAAACTATAATTGCGTATTTGAAGAGTTTGACCAGGATTAGACAGTGTTCCTACAAATATATTCTGGAATCGTCAGCATTTTAACTGATTCACACAGAAAACGCCAGAGAAATTCGGCCTCCAATTGTAAACATAAACAGTATAGTCCTTACTTACAGTGTTTTTAAACAAATTTTGAGCTGTATAAATCTAATTCCTAATATTTGAAAGCAAATTCATGTGAAAACGCTTCCAAAAAGTAGCCGGAGTTGTAAATATTATCAGTTTTCTGGTCATTTCCGAACTTTCCACTGGTAACCTCCGTGATTGAAAACGGCAGGAAATGTAGTAAGAACCTATTTCCTTTTATTTCAAGTGTTTCTTATAAGTTTTTAATCATTTCTGGAAACTATAATTGCGTATTTGAAGAGTTTTACCACAATTAGAGAGAGTTCCCACAACTATATACTGGAATCGTCATCATTTTAACTGATTCACACAGAAAACGCCAGAGAAATTCGGCCTCCAATTGTAAACATAAACAGTATAGTCCTTACTTACAGTGTTTCTAAACAAATTTTGAGCTGAATAACCCTGAATTCCTAATATTTGAAACAAATTGAATTCAAAACGATCCCTAAATTAATCGGAGTTGTAAATATTATCAGTTTTCTGGTCATTTCCAAGCTTTCCACTGGTAACCTCCATGAATGAAAATGGCAGAAAATGTAGTAAGAGCCTATATCCTTTTATTTCAAGTGTTTCTTACAAGTTTTTAATCATTTCGGGAAACTATAATTGCGTATTTGAAGAGTTTTGCCACAAGTAGAGAGAGTTCCCACAACTATATACTCGAACCGTCATCATTGTAACTTATCCACACAGAAAACGCCAGAGAAATTCGGCCTCCAATTATAAACATAAACAGTATAGTCCTCACTTACAGTCTTTCTACACAAGTTTTGAGCTGTATAAACCTAATTCCTAATATTTGAAACGAAATTCAAGTGAAAACGCTTCCAAAAAGTAGCCGGAGTTGTAAATATTATCAGTTTTCTGGTCATTTCCGAACTTTCCACTGGTAACCTCCGTGATTGAAAATGGCAGGAAATGTAGTAAGAACCTATATACTTTTATTTCAAGTGTTTCTTACAAGTTTTTATTCATTTCTGGAAACTATAATTGCGTATTTGAAGAGTTTGACCAGGATTAGACAGTGTTCCTACAAATATATACTGGAATCGTCAGCATTTTAACTGATTCACACAGAAAACGCCAGAGAAATTCGGCCTCCAATTGTAAACATAAACAGAATAGTCCTTACTTACAGTGTTTCTAAACAAATTTTGAGCTGTATAAATCTAATTCCTAATACTTGAAAGCAAATTCATGTGAAAACGCTTCCAAAAAGTAGCCGGAGTTGTAAATATTATCAGTGTTGTGGTCATTTCCGAACTTTCCACTGGTAACCTCCGTGATTGAAAATGGCAGGAAATGTAGTAAGAACCTATTTCCTTTTATTTCAAGTGTTTCTTACAAGTTTTTAATCATTTCTGGAAACTATAATTGCGTATTTGAAGAGTTTGACCAGAATTAGAGAGTGTTCCTACAAGTATATACTGGAATCGTCATCATTTTAACTGATTCACACAGAAAACGCCAGAGAAATTCGGCCTCCAATTGTAAACATAAACAGTATAGTCCTTACTTACAGTGTTTCTATACAAATTTTGAGCTGAATAACCATGAATTCCTAATATTTGAAACAAATTGATTTCAAAACGCTCCCTAAATTAATCAGAGTTGTAAATATTATCAGTTTTCTGGTCATTTCCAAGCTTTCCACTGGTAACCTCCATGAATGAAAATGGCAGGAAATGTAGTAAGAGCCTATATCCTTTTATTTCAAGTGTTTCTTACAAGTTTTTAATCATTTCGGGAAACTATAATTGCGTATTTGAAGAGTTTTGCCACAATTAGAGAGAGTTCCCACAACTATATACTGGAATCGTCATCATTTTAACTGATTCACACAGAAAACGCCAGAGAAATTCGGCCTCCAATTGTAAACATAAACAGTATAGTCCTTACTTACAGTGTTTCTAAACAAATTTTGAGCTGTATAAATCTAATTCCTAATATTTGAAAGCAAATTCATGTGAAAACGCTTCCAAAAAGTACCAGGAGTTGTAAATATTATCAGTTTTCTGGTCATTTCCAAGCTTTCCACTGGTAACCTCCATGAATGAAAATGGCAGGAAATGTAGTATGAATCTATTACCTTTTAATTCAAGTGTTTCTTACAAGTTTTTAATCATTTCGGGAAACTATAATTGCGTATTTGAAGAGTTTTGCCACAATTAGAGAGAGTTCCCACAACTATATACTCGAATCGTCATCATTGTAACTTATCCACACAGAAAACGCCAGAGAAATTCGGCCCTCAATTGTAAACATAAACAGCATAGTCCTTACTTACAGTGTTTCTAAACAAATTTTGAGCTGTATAAATCTAATTCCTAATACTTGAAAGCAAATTCATGTGAAAACGCTACCAAAAAGTAGCCGGAGTTGTAAATATTATCAGTGTTGTGGTCATTTCCGAACTTTCCACTGGTAACCTCCGTGATTGAAAATGGCAGCAAATGTAGTAAGAACCTATTTCCTTTTATTTCAAGTGTTTCTTACAAGTTTTTAATCATTTCTGGAAACTATAATTGCGTATTTGAAGAGTTTGACCAGAATTAGAGAGTGTTCCTACAAGTATATACTGGAATCGTCATCATTTTAACTGATTCACACAGAAAACGCCAGAGAAATTCGGCCTCCAATGGTAAACATAAACAGTATAGTCCTTACTTACAGTGTTTCTATACAAATTTTGAGCTGAATAACCATGAATTCCTAATATTTGAAACAAATTGATTTCAAAACGCTCCCTAAATTAATCAGAGTTGTAAATATTATCAGTTTTCTGGTCATTTCCAAGCTTTCCACTGGTAACCTCCATGAATGAAAATGGCAGGAAATGTAGTAAGAGCCTATATCCTTTTATTTCAAGTGTTTCTTACAAGTTTTTAATCATTTCGGGAAACTATAATTGCGTATTTGAAGAGTTTTGCCACAATTAGAGAGAGTTCCCACAACTATATACTCGAATCGTCATCATTGTAACTTATCCACACAGAAAACGCCAGAGAAATTCGGCCTCCAATTATAAACATAAACAGTATAGTCCTCACTTACAGTCTTTCTACACAAGTTTTGAGCTGTATAAACCTAATTCCTAATATTTGAAACGAAATTCAAGTGAAAACGCTTCCAAAAAGTAGCCGGAGTTGTAAATATTATCAGTTTTCTGGTCATTTCCGAACTTTCCACTGGTAACCTCCGTGATTGAAAATGGCAGGAAATGTAGTAAGAACCTATATACTTTTATTTCAAGTGTTTCTTACAAGTTTTTATTCATTTCTGGAAACTATAATTGCGTATTTGAAGAGTTTGACCAGGATTAGACAGTGTTCCTACAAATATATACTGGAATCGTCAGCATTTTAACTGATTCACACAGAAAACGCCAGAGAAATTCGGCCTCCAATTGTAAACATAAACAGTATAGTCCTTACTTACAGTGTTTTTAAACAAATTTTGAGCTGTATAAATCTAATTCCTAATATTTGAAAGCAAATTCATGTGAAAACGCTTCCAAAAAGTAGCCGGAGTTGTAAATATTATCAGTTTTCTGGTCATTTCCGAACTTTCCACTGGTAACCTCCGTGATTGAAAATGGCAGGAAATGTAGTTAGAGCCTATATCCTTTTATTTCAAGTGTTTCTTACAAGTTTTTAATCATTTCGGGAAACTATAATTGCGTATTTGAAGAGTTTTGCCACAAGTAGAGAGAGTTCCCACAACTATATACTCGAACCGTCATCATTGTAACTTATCCACACAGAAAACGCCAGAGAAATTCGGCCCCCAATTGTAAACATAAACAGTATAGTCCTTACTTACAGTGTTTCTAAACAAATTTTGAGCTGTATAAGTCTAATTCCTAATACTGGAAAGCAAATTCATGTGAAAACGCTTCCAAAAAGTAGCCGGAGTTGTAAATATTATCAGTGTTGTGGTCATTTCCGAACTTTCCACTGGTAACCTCCGTGATTGAAAACGGCAGGAAATATAGTAAGAACCTATTTCCTTTTATTTCAAGTGTTTCTTACAAGTTTTTAATCATTTCTGGAAACTATAATTGCGTATTTGAAGAGTTTGACCAGAATTAGAGAGTGTTCCTACAAGTATATACTGGAATCATCATCATTTTAACTGATTCACACAGAAAACGCCAGAGAAATTCGGCCTCCAATTATAAACATAAACAGTATAGTCCTCACTTCCAGTATTTTTACACAAATTTTGAGCTGTATAAACCTAATTCCTTATATTTGAAAGCAAATTCAAGTGAAAACGCTTCCTAAAGTAGATGGATTTGTAAATATTATCAGTTTTCTGGTCATTTCCAAACTTTCCACTGGTAACCTCCGTGATTGAAAATGGCAGGAAATGTAGTAAGAGCCTATATCCTTTTATTTCAAGTGTTTCTTACAAGTTTTTAATCATTTCTGGAAACTATAATTGCGTATTTGAAGAGTTTGACCAGAATAAGAGAGAGTTCCCACAACTATATACTGGAATCGTCATCATTTTAACTGATTCACACAGAAAACGCCAGAGAAATTCGGCCTCCAATTGTAAACATAAACAGTATAGTCCTTACTTACAGTGTTTCTAAACAAATTTTGAGCTGTATAAATCTAATTCCTAATATTTGAAAGCAAATTCATGTGAAAAAGCTTCCAAAAAGTACCAGGAGTTGTAAATATTATCAGTTTTCTGGTCATTTCCAAGCTTTCCACTGGTAACCTCCATGAATGAAAATGGCAGGAAATGTAGTAAGAGCCTATATCCTTTTATTTCAAGTGTTTCTTACAAGTTTTTAATCATTTCGGGAAACTATAATTGCGTATTTGAAGAGTTTTGCCACAATTACAGAGAGTTCCCACAACTATATACTCGAATCGTCATCATTGTAACTTATCCACACAGAAAACGCCAGAGAAATTCGGCCCCCAATTGTAAACATAAACAGTATAGTCCTTACTTACAGTGTTTCTAAACAAATTTTGAGCTGTATAAGTCTAATTCCTAATACTGGAAAGCAAATTCATGTGAAAACGCTTCCAAAAAGTAGCCGGAGTTGTAAATATTATCAGTGTTGTGGTCATTTCTGAACTTTCCACTGGTAACCTCCGTGATTGAAAACGGCAGGAAATATAGTAAGAACCTATTTCCTTTTATTTCAAGTGTTTCTTACAAGTTTTTAATCATTTCTGGAAACTATAATTGCGTATTTGAAGAGTTTGACCAGAATTAGAGAGTGTTCCTACAAGTATATACTGGAATCATCATCATTTTAACTGATTCACACAGAAAACGCCAGAGAAATTCGGCCTCCAATTATAAACATAAACAGTATAGTCCTCACTTCCAGTATTTTTACACAAATTTTGAGCTGTATAAACCTAATTCCTTATATTTGAAAGCAAATTCAAGTGAAAACGCTTCCTAAAGTAGATGGAGTTGTAAATATTATCAGTTTTCTGGTCATTTCCAAACTTTCCACTGGTAACCTCCGTGATTGAAAATGGCAGGAAATGTAGTAAGAGCCTATATCCTTTTATTTCAAGTGTTTCTTACAAGTTTTTAATCATTTCTGGAAACTATAATTGCGTATTTGAAGAGTTTGACCAGAATTAGAGAGAGTTCCCACAACTATATACTGGAATCGTCATCATTTTAACTGATTCACACAGAAAACGCCAGAGAAATTCGGCCTCCAATTGTAAACATAAACAGTATAGTCCTTACTTACAGTGTTTCTAAACAAATTTTGAGCTGTATAAATCTAATTCCTAATATTTGAAAGCAAATTCATGTGAAAAAGCTTCCAAAAAGTACCAGGAGTTGTAAATATTATCAGTTTTCTGGTCATTTCCAAGCTTTCCACTGGTAACCTCCATGAATGAAAATGGCAGGAAATGTAGTAAGAGCCTATATCCTTTTATTTCAAGTGTTTCTTACAAGTTTTTAATCATTTCGGGAAACTATAATTGCGTATTTGAAGAGTTTTGCCACAATTAGAGAGAGTTCCCACAACTATATACTCGAATCGTCATCATTGTAACTTATCCACACAGAAAACGCCAGAGAAATTCGGCCCTCAATTGTAAACATAAACAGCACAGTCCTTACTTACAGTGTTTCTAAACAAATTTTGAGCTGTATAAATCTAATTCCTAATACTTGAAAGCAAATTCATGTGAAAACGCTTCCAAAAAGTAGCCGGAGTTGTAAATATTATCAGTGTTGTGGTCATTTCCGAACTTTCCACTGGTAACCTTCGCGATTGAAAATGGCAGGAAATGTAGTAAGAACCTATTTCCTTTTATTTCAAGTGTTTCTTACAAGTTTTTAATCATTTCTGGAAACTATAATTGCGTATTTGAAGAGTTTGACCAGAATTAGAGAGTGTTCCTACAAGTATGTACTGGAATCGTCATCATTTTAACTGATTCACACAGAAAACGCCAGAGAAATTCGGCCTCCAATTGTAAACATAAACAGTATAGTCCTTACTTACAGTGTTTCTATACAAATTTTGAGCTGAATAACCATGAATTCCTAATATTTGAAACAAATTGATTTCAAAACGCTCCCTAAATTAATCAGAGTTGTAAATATTATCAGTTTTCTGGTCATTTCCAAGCTTTCCACTGGTAACCTCCATGAATGAAAATGGCAGGAAATGTAGTAAGAGCCTATATCCTTTTATTTCAAGTGTTTCTTACAAGTTTTTAATCATTTCGGGAAACTATAATTGCGTATTTGAAGAGTTTTGCCACAATTAGAGAGAGTTCCCACAACTATATACTCGAATCGTCATCATTGTAACTTATCCACACAGAAAACGCCAGAGAAATTCGGCCTCCAATTGTAAACATAAACAGTATAGTCCTCACTTACAGTCTTTCTACACAAGTTTTGAGCTGTATAAACCTAATTCCTAATATTTGAAACGAAATTCAAGTGAAAACGCTTCCAAAAAGTAGCCGGAGTTGTAAATATAATCAGTTTTCTGGACATTTCCGAACTTTCCACTGGTAACCTCCGTGATTGAAAATGGCAGGAAATGTAGTAAGAACCTATATACTTTTATTTCAAGTGTTTCTTACAAGTTTTTAGTCATTTCTGGAAACTATAATTGCGTATTTGAAGAGTTTGACCAGAATTAGACAGTGTTCCTACAAATATATACTGGAATCGTCAGCATTTTAACTGATTCACACAGAAAACGCCAGAGAAATTCGGCCCTCAATTGTAAACATAAACAGTATAGTCCTTACTTACAGTGTTTCTAAAAAATTTTGAGCTGTATAAATCTAATTCCTAATATTTGAAAGCAAATTCATGTGAAAACGCTTCCAAAAAGTAGCCGGAGTTGTAAATATTATCAGTTTTCTGGTCATTTCCGAACTTTCCACAGGTAACCTCTGTGATTGAAAATGGCAGGAAATGTACTAAGAACCTATTTCCTTTTATTTCAAGTGTTTCTTACAAGTTTTTAATCATTTCTGGAAACTATAATTGCGTATTTGAAGAGTTTGACCAGAATTAGAGAGTGTTCCTACAAGTATATACTGGAATCGTCAGCATTTTAACTGATTCACACAGAAAACGCCAGAGAAATTGGGCCTCCAATTGTAAACATAAAGAGTATAGTCCTTACTTACAGTGTTTTTAAACAAATTTTGAGCTGAATAACCCTGAATTCCTAATATTTGAAACAAATTGAATTCAAAACGCTCCCTAAATTAATCGGAGTTGTAAATATTATCAGTTTTCCGGTTATTTCCAAGCTTTCCACTGGTAAC
Source organism: Myotis daubentonii (assembly GCF_963259705.1). Classification (NCBI taxonomy): domain Eukaryota; kingdom Metazoa; phylum Chordata; class Mammalia; order Chiroptera; family Vespertilionidae; genus Myotis; species Myotis daubentonii. The sequence continues at coordinate 80,574,416 of NC_081861.1, read as the reverse complement.
CTCCATGAATGAAAATGGCAGAAAATGTAGTATGAATCTATTACCTTTTATTTCAAGTGTTTCTTACAAGTTTTTAATCATTTCGGGAAACTATAATTGCGAATTTGAAGAGTTTTACCACAATTAGAGAGAGTTCCTACAACTATATACTCGAATCGTCAGCATTGTAACTTATCCACACAGAAAACGCCAGAGAAATTCGGCCTCCAATTATAAACACAAACAGTATAGTCCTCTCTTCCAGTATTTCTACACAAATTTTGAGCTGTATAAACCTAATTCCTTATATTTGAAAGCAAATTCAAGTGAAAACGCTTCATAAAGTAGCTGGAGTTGTAAATATTATCAGTTTTCTGGTCATTTCCAAACTTTCCACTGGTAACCTCCGTGATTGAAAATGGCAGGAAATGTAGTAAGAGCCTATATCCTTTTATTTCAAGTGTTTCTTACAAGTTTTTAATCATTTCTGGAAACTATAATTGCGTTTTTGAAGAGTTTTACCACAATTAGAGAGAGTTCCCACAACTATATACTGGAATCATCATCATTTTAACTGATTCACACAGAAAACGCCAGAGAAATTCGGCCTCCAATTGTAAACATAAACAGTATAGTCCTTACTTACAGTGTTTTTAAACAAATTTTGAGCTGTATAAATCTAATTCCTAATATTTGAAAGCAAATTCATGTGAAAACGCTTCCAAAAAGTAGCCGGAGTTGTAAATATTATCAGTTTTCTGGTCATTTCCGAACTTTCCACTGGTAACCTCCGTGATTGAAAACGGCAGGAAATGTAGTAAGAACCTATTTCCTTTTATTTCAAGTGTTTCTTACAAGTTTTTAATCATTTCTAGAAACTATAATTGCGTATTTGAAGAGTTTGAACAGAATTAGAGAGAGTTCCCACAACTATATACTGGAATCGTCATCATTTTAACTGATTCACACAGAAAACGCCAGAGAAATTCGGCCTCCAATTGTAAACATAAACAGCATAGTCCTTACTTACAGTGTTTCTAAACAAATTTTGAGCTGAATAACCCTGAATTCCTAATATTTGAAACAAATTGAATTCAAAACGCTCCCTAAATTAATCAGAGTTGTAAATATTATCAGTTTTCTGGTCATTTCCAAGCTTTCCACTGGTAACCTCCATGAATGAAAATGGCAGGAAATGTAGTAAGAGCCTATATCCTTTTATTTCAAGTGTTTCTTACAAGTTTTTAATCATTTCGGGAAACTATAATTGCGTATTTGAAGAGTTTTGCCACAATTAGAGAGAGTTCCCACAACTATATACTCGAATCGTCATCATTGTAACTTATCCACACAGAAAACGCCAGAGAAATTCGGCCTCCAATTATAAACATAAACAGTATAGTCCTCACTTACAGTCTTTCTACACAAGTTTTGAGCTGTATAAACCTAATTCCTAATATTTGAAACGAAATTCAAGTGAAAACGCTTCCAAAAAGTAGCCGGAGTTGTAAATATTATCAGTTTTCTGGTCATTTCCGAACTTTCCACTGGTAACCTCCGTGATTGAAAATGGCAGGAAATGTAGTAAGAACCTATATACTTTTATTTCAAGTGTTTCTTACAAGTTTTTATTCATTTCTGGAAACTATAATTGCGTATTTGAAGAGTTTGACCAGGATTAGACAGTGTTCCTACAAATATATACTGGAATCGTCAGCATTTTAACTGATTCACACAGAAAACGCCAGAGAAATTCGGCCTCCAATTGTAAACATAAACAGTATAGTCCTTACTTACAGTGTTTTTAAACAAATTTTGAGCTGTATAAATCTAATTCCTAATATTTGAAAGCCAATTCATGTGAAAACGCTTCCAAAAAGTAGCCGGAGTTGTAAATATTATCAGTTTTCTGGTCATTTCCGAACTTTCCACAGGTAACCTCTGTGATTGAAAATGGCAGGAAATGTACTAAGAACCTATTTCCTTTTATTTCAAGTGTTTCTTACAAGTTTTTAATCATTTCTGGAAACTATAATTGCGTATTTGAAGAGTTTGACCAGAATTAGAGAGTGTTCCTACAAGTATATACTGGAATCGTCAGCATTTTAACTGATTCACACAGAAAACGCCAGAGAAATTGGGCCTCCAATTGTAAACATAAAGAGTATAGTCCTTACTTACAGTGTTTTTAAACAAATTTTGAGCTGAATAACCCTGAATTCCTAATATTTGAAACAAATTGAATTCAAAACGCTCCCTAAATTAATCGGAGTTGTAAATATTATCAGTTTTCCGGTTATTTCCAAGCTTTCCACTGGTAACCTCCATGAATGAAAATGGCAGAAAATGTAGTATGAATCTATTACCTTTTATTTCAAGTGTTTCTTACAAGTTTTTAATCATTTCGGGAAACTATAATTGCGAATTTGAAGAGTTTTACCACAATTAGAGAGAGTTCCTACAACTATATACTCGAATCGTCAGCATTGTAACTTATCCACACAGAAAACGCCAGAGAAATTCGGCCTCCAATTATAAACACAAACAGTATAGTCCTCTCTTCCAGTATTTCTACACAAATTTTGAGCTGTATAAACCTAATTCCTTATATTTGAAAGCAAATTCAAGTGAAAACGCTTCATAAAGTAGCTGGAGTTGTAAATATTATCAGTTTTCTGGTCATTTCCAAACTTTCCACTGGTAACCTCCGTGATTGAAAATGGCAGGAAATGTAGTAAGAGCCTATATCCTTTTATTTCAAGTGTTTCTTACAAGTTTTTAATCATTTCTGGAAACTATAATTGCGTTTTTGAAGAGTTTTACCACAATTAGAGAGAGTTCCCACAACTATATACTGGAATCATCATCATTTTAACTGATTCACACAGAAAACGCCAGAGAAATTCGGCCTCCAATTGTAAACATAAACAGTATAGTCCTTACTTACAGTGTTTTTAAACAAATTTTGAGCTGTATAAATCTAATTCCTAATATTTGAAAGCAAATTCATGTGAAAACGCTTCCAAAAAGTAGCCGGAGTTGTAAATATTATCAGTTTTCTGGTCATTTCCGAACTTTCCACTGGTAACCTCCGTGATTGAAAACGGCAGGAAATGTAGTAAGAACCTATTTCCTTTTATTTCAAGTGTTTCTTACAAGTTTTTAATCATTTCTAGAAACTATAATTGCGTATTTGAAGAGTTTGAACAGAATTAGAGAGAGTTCCCACAACTATATACTGGAATCGTCATCATTTTAACTGATTCACACAGAAAACGCCAGAGAAATTCGGCCTCCAATTGTAAACATAAACAGCATAGTCCTTACTTACAGTGTTTCTAAACAAATTTTGAGCTGAATAACCCTGAATTCCTAATATTTGAAACAAATTGAATTCAAAACGCTCCCTAAATTAATCAGAGTTGTAAATATTATCAGTTTTCTGGTCATTTCCAAGCTTTCCACTGGTAACCTCCATGAATGAAAATGGCAGGAAATGTAGTAAGAGCCTATATCCTTTTATTTCAAGTGTTTCTTACAAGTTTTTAATCATTTCGGGAAACTATAATTGCGTATTTGAAGAGTTTTGCCACAATTAGAGAGAGTTCCCACAACTATATACTCGAATCGTCATCATTGTAACTTATCCACACAGAAAACGCCAGAGAAATTCGGCCTCCAATTATAAACATAAACAGTATAGTCCTCACTTACAGTCTTTCTACACAAGTTTTGAGCTGTATAAACCTAATTCCTAATATTTGAAACGAAATTCAAGTGAAAACGCTTCCAAAAAGTAGCGGGAGTTGTAAATATTATCAGTTTTCTGGTCATTTCCGAACTTTCCACTGGTAACCTCCGTGATTGAAAATGGCAGGAAATGTAGTAAGAACCTATATACTTTTATTTCAAGTGTTTCTTACAAGTTTTTATTCATTTCTGGAAACTATAATTGCGTATTTGAAGAGTTTGACCAGGATTAGACAGTGTTCCTACAAATATATACTGGAATCGTCAGCATTTTAACTGATTCACACAGAAAACGCCAGAGAAATTCGGCCTCCAATTGTAAACATAAACAGTATAGTCCTTACTTACAGTGTTTTTAAACAAATTTTGAGCTGTATAAATCTAATTCCTAATATTTGAAAGCCAATTCATGTGAAAACGCTTCCAAAAAGTAGCCGGAGTTGTAAATATTATCAGTGTTCTGGTCATTTCCGAACTTTCCACAGGTAACCTCTGTGATTGAAAATGGCAGGAAATGTACTAAGAACCTATTTCCTTTTATTTCAAGTGTTTCTTACAAGTTTTTAATCATTTCTGGAAACTATAATTGCGTATTTGAAGAGTTTGACCAGAATTAGAGAGTGTTCCTACAAGTATATACTGGAATCGTCAGCATTTTAACTGATTCACACAGAAAACGCCAGAGAAATTGGGCCTCCAATTGTAAACATAAAGAGTATAGTCCTTACTTACAGTGTTTTTAAACAAATTTTGAGCTGAATAACCCTGAATTCCTAATATTTGAAACAAATTGAATTCAAAACGCTCCCTAAATTAATCGGAGTTGTAAATATTATCAGTTTTCCGGTTATTTCCAAGCTTTCCACTGGTAACCTCCATGAATGAAAATGGCAGAAAATGTAGTATGAATCTATTACCTTTTATTTCAAGTGTTTCTTACAAGTTTTTAATCATTTCGGGAAACTATAATTGCGAATTTGAAGAGTTTTACCACAATTAGAGAGAGTTCCTACAACTATATACTCGAATCGTCAGCATTGTAACTTATCCACACAGAAAACGCCAGAGAAATTCGGCCTCCAATTATAAACACAAACAGTATAGTCCTCTCTTCCAGTATTTCTACACAAATTTTGAGCTGTATAAACCTAATTCCTTATATTTGAAAGCAAATTCAAGTGAAAACGCTTCATAAAGTAGCTGGAGTTGTAAATATTATCAGTTTTCTGGTCATTTCCAAACTTTCCACTGGTAACCTCCGTGATTGAAAATGGCAGGAAATGTAGTAAGAGCCTATATCCTTTTATTTCAAGTGTTTCTTACAAGTTTTTAATCATTTCTGGAAACTATAATTGCGTTTTTGAAGAGTTTTACCACAATTAGAGAGAGTTCCCACAACTATATACTGGAATCATCATCATTTTAACTGATTCACACAGAAAACGCCAGAGAAATTCGGCCTCCAATTGTAAACATAAACAGTATAGTCCTTACTTACAGTGTTTTTAAACAAATTTTGAGCTGTATAAATCTAATTCCTAATATTTGAAAGCAAATTCATGTGAAAACGCTTCCAAAAAGTAGCCGGAGTTGTAAATATTATCAGTTTTCTGGTCATTTCCGAACTTTCCACTGGTAACCTCCGTGATTGAAAACGGCAGGAAATGTAGTAAGAACCTATTTCCTTTTATTTCAAGTGTTTCTTACAAGTTTTTAATCATTTCTAGAAACTATAATTGCGTATTTGAAGAGTTTGAACAGAATTAGAGAGAGTTCCCACAACTATATACTGGAATCGTCATCATTTTAACTGATTCACACAGAAAACGCCAGAGAAATTCGGCCTCCAATTGTAAACATAAACAGCATAGTCCTTACTTACAGTGTTTCTAAACAAATTTTGAGCTGAATAACCCTGAATTCCTAATATTTGAAACAAATTGAATTCAAAACGCTCCCTAAATTAATCAGAGTTGTAAATATTATCAGTTTTCTGGTCATTTCCAAGCTTTCCACTGGTAACCTCCATGAATGAAAATGGCAGGAAATGTAGTAAGAGCCTATATCCTTTTATTTCAAGTGTTTCTTACAAGTTTTTAATCATTTCGGGAAACTATAATTGCGTATTTGAAGAGTTTTGCCACAATTAGAGAGAGTTCCCACAACTATATACTCGAATCGTCATCATTGTAACTTATCCACACAGAAAACGCCAGAGAAATTCGGCCACCAATTATAAACATAAACAGTATAGTCCTCACTTACAGTCTTTCTACACAAGTTTTGAGCTGTATAAACCTAATTCCTAATATTTGAAACGAAATTCAAGTGAAAATGCTTCCAAAAATTAGCCGGAGTTGTAAATATTATCAGTTTTCTGGTCATTTCCGAACTTTCCACTGGTAACCTCCGTGATTGAAAATGGCAGGAAATGTAGTAAGAACCTATATACTTTTATTTCAAGTGTTTCTTACAAGTTTTTATTCATTTCTGGAAACTATAATTGCGTATTTGAAGAGTTTGACCAGGATTAGACAGTGTTCCTACAAATATATACTGGAATCGTCAGCATTTTAACTGATTCACACAGAAAACGCCAGAGAAATTCGGCCTCCAATTGTAAACATAAACAGTATAGTCCTTACTTACAGTGTTTTTAAACAAATTTTGAGCTGTATAAATCTAATTCCTAATATTTGAAAGCAAATTCATGTGAAAACGCTTCCAAAAAGTAGCCGGAGTTGTAAATATTATCAGTTTTCTGGTCATTTCCGAACTTTCCACTGGTAACCTCCGTGATTGAAAACGGCAGGAAATGTAGTAAGAACCTATTTCCTTTTATTTCAAGTGTTTCTTACAAGTTTTTAATCATTTCTAGAAACTATAATTGCGTATTTGAAGAGTTTGACCAGAATTAGAGAGAGTTCCCACAACTATATACTGGAATCGTCATCATTTTAACTGATTCACACAGAAAACGCCAGAGAAATTCGGCCTCCAATTGTAAACATAAACAGCATAGTCCTTACTTACAGTGTTTCTAAACAAATTTTGAGCTGAATAACCCTGAATTCCTAATATTTGAAACAAATTGAATTCAAAACGCTCCCTAAATTAATCAGAGTTGTAAATATTATCAGTTTTCTGGTCATTTCCAAGCTTTCCACTGGTAATCTCCATGAATGAAAATGGCAGGAAATGTAGTAGGAGCCTATATCCTTTTATTTCAAGTGTTTCTTACAAGTTTTTAATCATTTCTGGAAACTATAATTGCGTATTTGAAGAGTTTTGCCACAATTAGAGAGAGTTCCCACAACTATATACTCGAGTCGTCATCATTGTAACTTATCCACACAGAAAACGCCAGAGAAATTCGGCCTTCAATTATAAACATAAACAGTATAGTCCTCACTTACAGTCTTTCTACACAGGTTTTGAGCTGTATAAACCTAATTCCTAATATTTGAAACGAAATTCAAGTGAAAACGCTTCCAAAAAGTAGCAGGAGTTGTAAATATTATCAGTTTTCTGGTCATTTCCGAACTTTCCACTGGCAACGTCCGTGATTGAAAATGGCAGGAAATGTAGTAAGAACCTATATACTTTTATTTCAAGTGTTTCTTACAAGTTTTTATTCATTTCTGGAAACTATAATTGCGTATTTGAAGAGTTTGACCAGGATTAGACAGTGTTCCTACAAATATATACTGGAATCGTCAGCATTTTAACTGATTCACACAGAAAACGCCAGAGAAATTCGGCCTCCAATTGTAAACATAAACAGTATAGTCCTTACTTACAGTGTTTCTAAACAAATTTTGAGCTGCATTAATCTAATTCCTAATATTTGAAAGCAAATTCATGTGAAAACGCTTCCAAAAAGTAGCCGGAGTTGTAAATATTATCAGTTTTCTGGTCATTTCCGAACTTTCCACTGGTAACCTCCGTGATTGAAAATGGCAGGAAATGTAGTAAGAACCTATTTCCTTTTATTTCAAGTGTTTCTTACAAGTTTTTTTATCATTTCTGGAAACTATAATTGCGTATTTGAAGAGTTTGACCAGAATTAGAGAGAGTTCCCACAACTATATACTCGAATCGTCATCATTTTAACTGATTCACACAGAAAACGCCAGAGAAATTCGGCCTCCAATTGTAAACATAAACAGTATAGTCCTCACTTACAGTCTTTCTACACAAGTTTTGAGCTGTATAAACCTAATTCCTAATATTTGAAACGAAATTCAAGTGAAAACGCTTCCAAAAAGTAGCCGGAGTTGTAAATATAATCAGTTTTCTGGACATTTCCGAACTTTCCACTGGTAACCTCCGTGATTGAAAATGGCAGGAAATGTAGTAAGAACCTATATACTTTTATTTCAAGTGTTTCTTACAAGGTTTTAGTCATTTCTGGAAACTATAATTGCGTATTTGAAGAGTTTGACCAGAATTAGACAGTGTTCCTACAAATATATACTGGAATCGTCAGCATTTTAACTGATTCACACAGAAAACGCCAGAGAAATTCGGCCCTCAATTGTAAACATAAACAGTATAGTCCTTACTTACAGTGTTTCTAAAAAATTTTGAGCTGTATAAATCTAATTCCTAATATTTGAAAGCAAATTCATGTGAAAACGCTTCCAAAAAGTAGCCGGAGTTGTAAATGTTATCAGTTTTCTGGTCATTTCCGAACTTTCCACAGGTAACCTCTGTGATTGAAAATGGCAGGAAATGTACTAAGAACCTATTTCCTTTTATTTCAAGTGTTTCTTACAAGTTTTTAATCATTTCTGGAAACTATAATTGCGTATTTGAAGAGTTTGACCAGAATTAGAGAGTGTTCCTACAAGTATATACTGGAATCGTCAGCATTTTAACTGATTCACACAGAAAACGCCAGAGAAATTGGGCCTCCAATTGTAAACATAAAGAGTATAGTCCTTACTTACAGTGTTTTTAAACAAATTTTGAGCTGAATAACCCTGAATTCCTAATATTTGAAACAAATTGAATTCAAAACGCTCCCTAAATTAATCGGAGTTGTAAATATTATCAGTTTTCCGGTTATTTCCAAGCTTTCCACTGGTAACCTCCATGAATGAAAATGGCAGAAAATGTAGTATGAATCTATTACCTTTTATTTCAAGTGTTTCTTACAAGTTTTTAATCATTTCGGGAAACTATAATTGCGAATTTGAAGAGTTTTACCACAATTAGAGAGAGTTCCTACAACTATATACTCGAATCGTCAGCATTGTAACTTATCCACACAGAAAACGCCAGAGAAATTCGGCCTCCAATTATAAACATAAACAGTATAGTCCTCTCTTCCAGTATTTCTACACAAATTTTGAGCTGTATAAACCTAATTCCTTATATTTGAAAGCAAATTCAAGTGAAAACGCTTCCTAAAGTAGCTGGAGTTGTAAATATTATCAGTTTTCTGGTCATTTCCAAACTTTCCACTGGTAACCTCCGTGATTGAAAATGGCAGGAAATGTAGTAAGAGCCTATATCCTTTTATTTCAAGTGTTTCTTACAAGTTTTTAATCATTTCTGGAAACTATAATTGCGTTTTTGAAGAGTTTTACCACAATTAGAGAGAGTTCCCACAACTATATACTGGAATCATCATCATTTTAACTGATTCACACAGAAAACGCCAGAGAAATTCGGCCTCCAATTGTAAACATAAACAGTATAGTCGTTACTTACAGTGTTTCTAAACAAATTTTCAGCTGAATAACCCTGAATTCCTAATATTTGAAACAAATTGAATTCAAAACGCTCCCTAAATTAATCGGAGTTGTAAATATTATCAGTTTTCTGGTCATTTCCAAGCTTTCCACTGGTAACCTCCATGAATGAAAATGGCAGGAAATGTAGTAAGAGCCTATATCCTTTTATTTCAAGTGTTTCTTACAAGTTTTTATTCATTTCTGGAAACTATAATTGCGTATTTAAAGAGTTTTGCCACAATTAGAGAGAGTTCCCACAACTATATACTCGAATCATCATCATTGTAACTTATCCACACAGAAAACGCGAGAGAAATTCGGCCTCCAATTATAAACATAAACAGTATAGTCCTCACTTACAGTCTTTCTACACAAGTTTTGAGCTGTATAAACCTAATTCCTAATATTTGAAACGAAATTCAAGTGAAAACGCTTCCAAAAAGTAGCCGGAGTTGTAAATATAATCAGTTTTCTGGACATTTCCGAACTTTCCACTGGTAACCTCCGTGATTGAAAATGGCAGGAAATGTAGTAAGAACCTATATACTTTTATTTCAAGTGTTTCTTACAAGTTTTTAGTCATTTCTGGAAACTATAATTGCGTATTTGAAGAGTTTGACCAGAATTAGACAGTGTTCCTACAAATATATACTGGAATCGTCAGCATTTTAACTGATTCACACAGAAAACGCCAGAGAAATTCGGCCCTCAATTGTAAACATAAACAGTATAGTCCTTACTTACAGTGTTTCTAAAAAATTTTGAGCTGTATAAATCTAATTCCTAATATTTGAAAGCAAATTCATGTGAAAACGCTTCCAAAAAGTAGCCGGAGTTGTAAATATTATCAGTTTTCTGGTCATTTCCGAACTTTCCACAGGTAACCTCTGTGATTGAAAATGGCAGGAAATGTACTAAGAACCTATTTCCTTTTATTTCAAGTGTTTCTTACAAGTTTTTAATCATTTCTGGAAACTATAATTGCGTATTTGAAGAGTTTGACCAGAATTAGAGAGTGTTCCTACAAGTATATACTGGAATCGTCAGCATTTTAACTGATTCACACAGAAAACGCCAGAGAAATTGGGCCTCCAATTGTAAACATAAACAGTATACTCCTTACTTACAGTGTTTTTCAACAAATTTTGAGCTGAATAACCCTGAATTCCTAATATTTGAAACAAATTGAATTGGAAACGCTCCCTAAATTAATCGGAGTTGTAAATATTATCAGTTTTCTGGTCATTTCCAAGCTTTCCACTGGTAACCTCCATGAATGAAAATGGCAGAAAATGTAGTATGAATCTATTACCTTTTATTTCAAGTGTTTCTTACAAGTTTTTATTCATTTCTGGAAACTATAATTGCGTATTTGAAGAGTTTGACCAGAATTAGAGAGTGTTCCTACAACTATATACTGGAATCGTCAGCATTTTAACTGATTCACACAGAAAACGCCAGAGAAATTTGGCCTCCAATTGTAAACATAAACAGTATAGTCCTTACTTACAGTGTTTCTAAACAAATTTTGAGGTGTATAAATCTAATTCCTAATATTTGAAAGCAAATTCATGTGAAAACACTTCCAAAAAGTAGCCGGAGTTGTAAATATTATCAGTTTTCTGGTCATTTCCGAACATTCCACTGGTAACCTCCGTGATTGAAAATGGCAGGAAATGTAGTAAGAACCTATTTCCTTTTATTTAAAGTGTTTCATACAAGTTTTTAATCATTTCTGGAAACTATAATTGCGTATTTGAAGAGTTTTACCACAATTAGAGAGTGTTCCTACAAGTATATACTGGAATCGTCATCATTGTAACTTATCCACACAGAAAACACCAGAGAAATTCGGCCTCCAATTATAAACATAAACAGTATAGTCCTCACTTCCAGTATTTCTACACAAATTTTGAGCTGTATAAACCTAATTCCTTATATTTGAAAGCAAATTCAAGTGAAAACGCTTCCTAAAGTAGCTGGAGTTGTAAATATTATCAGTTTTCTGGTCATTTCCAAACTTTCCACTGGTCACCTCCGTGATTGAAAATGGCAGGAAATGTAGTAAGAGCCTATATCCTTTTATTTCAAGTGTTTCTTACAAGTTTTTAATCATTTCGGGAAACTATAATTGCGTATTTGAAGAGTTTTACCACAATTAGAGAGAGTTCCTACAACTATATACTCGAATCGTCAGCATTGTAACTTATCCACACAGAAAACGCCAGAGAAATTCGGCCTCCAATTGTAAACATAAACAGTATAGTCCTTACTTACAGTGTTTTTCAACAAATTTTGAGCTGAATAACCCTGAATTCCTAATATTTGAAACAAATTGAATTGGAAACGCTCCCTAAATTATTCGGAGTTGTAAATATTATAAGTTTTCTGGTCATTTCCAAGCTTTCCTCTGGTAACCTCCATGAATGAAAATGGCAGAAAATGTAGTATGAATCTATTACCTTTTATTTCAAGTGTTTCTTACAAGTTTTTAATCATTTCAGGAAACTATAATTGCGTATTTGAAGAGTTTGACCAGAATTAGAGAGTGTTCCTACAAGTATTTACTGGAATCCTCATCATTTTAACTGATTCACACAGAAAACGCCCGAGAAATTCTGCCTCCAATTGTAAACATAAACAGTATAGTCCTTACTTACAGTGTTTTTAAACAAATTTGGAGCTGAATAACCCTGAATTCCTAATATTTGAAACAAATTGAATGCAAAACGCTCCCTAAATTAATCGGAGTTGTAAATATTATCAGTTTTCTGGTCATTTCCAAGCTTTCCCCTGGTAACCTCCATGAATGAAAATGGCAGAAAATGTAGTATGAATCTATTACCTTTTATTTCAAGTGTTTCTTAGAAGTTTTTATTCATTTCTGGAAACTATAATTGCGTATTTGAAGAGTTTGACCAGAATTAGAGAGTGTTCCTACAAGTATATACTGGAATCGTCAGCATTTTAACTGATTCACACAGAAAACGCCAGAGAAATTCGGCCTCCAATTGTAAACATAAACAGTATATTCCTTACTTACAGTGTTTCTAAACAAATTTTGAGCTGTATAAATCTAATTCCTAATATTTGAAAGGAAATTCAAGTGAAAACGCTTCTAAAAAGTAGCCGGAGTTGTAAATATTATCATTTTTCTGGTCATTTCCGAACTTTCCACTGGTAACCTCCGTGATTGAAAATGGCAGGAAATGTAGTAAGAACCTATTTCCTTTGATTTAAAGTGTTTCATACAAGTATTTAATCATTTCTGGAAACTATAATTGCGTATTTGAAGAGTTTGACAGGATTAGAGAGTGTTCCTACAAGTATATACTGGAATCGTCATCATTTTAACTGATTCACACAGAAAACGCCAGAGAAATTCGGCCTCCAATTGTAAACATAAACAGTATAGTCCTTACTTACAGTGTTTTTAAACAAATTTGGAGCTGAATAACCCTGAATTCCTAATATTTGAAACAAATTGAATGCAAAACGCTCCCTAAATTAATCGGAGTTGTAAATATTATGAGTTTTCTGGTCATTTCCAAGCTTTCCCCTGGTAACCTCCATGAATGAAAATGGCAGAAAATGTAGTATGAATCTATTACCTTTTATTTCAAGTGTTTCTTAGAAGTTTTTATTCATTTCTGGAAACTATAATTGCGTATTTGAAGAGTTTGACCAGAATTAGAGAGTGTTCCTACAAGTATATACTGGAATCGTCAGCATTTTAACTGATTCACACAGAAAACGCCAGAGAAATTCGGCCTCCAATTGTAAACATAAACAGTATAGTCCTTACTTACAGTGTTTCTAAACAAATTTTGAGCTGTATAAATCTAATTCCTAATATTTGAAAGGAAATTCAAGTGAAAACGCTTCTAAAAAGTAGCCGGAGTTGTAAATATTATCATTTTTCTGGTCATTTCCGAACTTTCCACTGGTAACCTCCGTGATTGAAAATGGCAGGAAATGTAGTAAGAACCTATTTCCTTTGATTTAAAGTGTTTCATACAAGTTTTTAATCATTTCTGGAAACTATAATTGCGTATTTGAAGAGTTTGACCAGAATTAGAGAGTGTTCCTACAAGTATATACTGGAATCGTCATCATTTTAACTGATTCACACAGAAAACGCAAGAGAAATTCGGCCTCCAATTGTAAACATAAACAGTATAGTCCTTACTTACAGTGTTTTTAAACAAATTTTGAGCTGAATAACCCTGAATTCCTAATATTTGAAACAAATTGAATTGGAAACGCTCCCTAAATTAATCGGAGTTGTAAATATTACCAGTTTTCTGGTCATTTCCAAGCTTTCCACTGGTAACCTCCGTGATTGAAAATGGCAGGAAATGTAGTAAGAGCCTATATCCTTTTATTTCAAGTGTTTCTTACAAGTTTTTAATCATTTCTGGAAACTATAATTGCGTATTTGAAGAGTTTTACCACAGTTAGAGAGAGTTCCTACAACTATATACTCGAATCGTCAGCATTGTAACTTATCCACACAGAAAACGCCAGAGAAATTCGGCCTCCAATTATAAACATAAACAGAATAGTCCTCACTTCCAGTATTTCTACACAAATTTTGAGCTGTATAAACCTAATTCCTTATATTTGAAAGCAAATTCAAGTGAAAACGCTTCCTAAAGTAGCTGGAGTTTTAAATATTATCAGTTTTCTGGTCATTTCCAAACTTTCCACTAGTAACCTCCGGGATTGAAAATGGCAGGAAATGTAGTAAGAGCCTATATCCTTTTATTTCAAGTGTTTCTTACAAGTTTTTAATCATTTCGGGAAACTATAATTGCGTATTTGAAGAGTTTTACCACAATTAGAGAGAGTTCCCACAACTATATACTGGAATCATCATCATTTTAACTGATTCACACAGAAAACGCCAGAGAAATTCGGCCTCCAATTGTAAACATAAACAGTATACTCCTTACTTACAGTGTTTTTAAACAAATTTTGAGCTGAATAACCCTGAATTCCTAATATTTGAAACAAATTGAATTGGAAACGCTCCCTAAATTAATCGGAGTTGTAAATATTATCAGTTTTCTGGTCATTTCCAAGCTTTCCACTGGTAACCTCCATGAATGAAAATGGCAGAAAATGTAGTATGAATCTATTACCTTTTATTTCAAGTGTTTCTTACAAGTTTTTATTCATTTCTGGAAACTATAATTGCGTATTTGAAGAGTTTGACCAGAATTAGAGAGTGTTCCTACAACTATATACTGGAATCGTCAGCATTTTAACTGATTCACACAGAAAACGCCAGAGAAATTTGGCCTCCAATTGTAAACATAAACAGTATAGTCCTTACTTACAGTGTTTCTAAACAAATTTTGAGGTGTATAAATCTAATTCCTAATATTTGAAAGCAAATTCATGTGAAAACACTTCCAAAAAGTAGCCGGAGTTGTAAATATTATCAGTTTTCTGGTCATTTCCGAACATTCCACTGGTAACCTCCGTGATTGAAAATGGCAGGAAATGTAGTAAGAACCTATTTCCTTTTATTTAAAGTGTTTCATACAAGTTTTTAATCATTTCTGGAAACTATAATTGCGTATTTGAAGAGTTTGACCAGAATTAGAGAGTGTTCCTACAAGTATATACTGGAATCGTCATCATTGTAACTTATCCACACAGAAAACACCAGAGAAATTCGGCCTCCAATTATAAACATAAACAGTATAGTCCTCACTTCCAGTATTTCTACACAAATTTTGAGCTGTATAAACCTAATTCCTTATATTTGAAAGCAAATTCAAGTGAAAACGCTTCCTAAAGTAGCTGGAGTTGTAAATATTATCAGTTTTCTGGTCATTTCCAAACTTTCCACTGGTAACCTCCGTGATTGAAAATGGCAGGAAATGTAGTAAGAGCCTATATCCTTTTATTTCAAGTGTTTCTTACAAGTTTTTAATCATTTCGGGAAACTATAATTGCGTATTTGAAGAGTTTTACCACAATTAGAGAGAGTTCCTACAACTATATACTCGAATCGTCAGCATTGTAACTTATCCACACAGAAAACGCCAGAGAAATTCGGCCTCCAATTGTAAACATAAACAGTATAGTCCTTACTTACAGTGTTTTTCAACAAATTTTGAGCTGAATAACCCTGAATTCCTAATATTTGAAACAAATTGAATTGGAAACGCTCCCTAAATTATTCGGAGTTGTAAATATTATCAGTTTTCTGGTCATTTCCAAACTTTCCACTGGTCACCTCCGTGATTGAAAATGGCAGGAAATGTAGTAAGAGCCTATATCCTTTTATTTCAAGTGTTTCTTACAAGTTTTTAATCATTTCGGGAAACTATAATTGCGTATTTGAAGAGTTTTACCACAATTAGAGAGAGTTCCTACAACTATATACTCGAATCGTCAGCATTGTAACTTATCCACACAGAAAACGCCAGAGAAATTCGGCCTCCAATTGTAAACATAAACAGTATAGTCCTTACTTACAGTGTTTTTCAACAAATTTTGAGCTGAATAACCCTGAATTCCTAATATTTGAAACAAATTGAATTGGAAACGCTCCCTAAATTATTCGGAGTTGTAAATATTATAAGTTTTCTGGTCATTTCCAAGCTTTCCTCTGGTAACCTCCATGAATGAAAATGGCAGAAAATGTAGTATGAATCTATTACCTTTTATTTCAAGTGTTTCTTACAAGTTTTTAATCATTTCGGGAAACTATAATTGCGTATTTGAAGAGTTTGACCAGAATTAGAGAGTGTTCCTACAAGTATTTACTGGAATCGTCATCATTTTAACTGATTCACACAGAAAACGCCCGAGAAATTCTGCCTCCAATTGTAAACATAAACAGTATAGTCCTTACTTACAGTGTTTTTAAACAAATTTTGAGCTGAATAACCCTGAATTCCTAATATTTGAAACAAATTGAATTGGAAACGCTCCCTAAATTAATCGGAGTTGTAAATATTATCAGTTTTCTGGTCATTTCCAAGCTTTCCACTGGTAACCTCCGTGATTGAAAATGGCAGGAAATGTAGTAAGAGCCTATATCCTTTTATTTCAAGTGTTTCTTACAAGTTTTTAATCATTTCTGGAAACTATAATTGCGTATTTGAAGAGTTTTACCACAGTTAGAGAGAGTTCCTACAACTATATACTCGAATCGTCAGCATTGTAACTTATCCACACAGAAAACGCCAGAGAAATTCCGCCTCCAATTACAAACATAAACAGTATAGTCCTCACTTCCAGTATTTCTACACAAATTTTGAGCTGTATAAACCTAATTCCTTATATTTGAAAGCAAATTCAAGTGAAAACGCTTCCTAAAGTAGCTGGAGTTTTAAATATTATCAGTTTTCTGGTCATTTCCAAACTTTCCACTAGTAACCTCCGTGATTGAAAATGGCAGGAAATGTAGTAAGAGCCTATATCCTTTTATTTCAAGTGTTTCTTACAAGTTTTTAATCATTTCGGGAAACTATAATTGCGTATTTGAAGAGTTTTACCACAATTAGAGAGAGTTCCCACAACTATATACTGGAATCATCATCATTTTAACTGATTCACACAGAAAACGCCAGAGAAATTCGGCCTCCAATTGTAAACATAAACAGTATACTCCTTACTTACAGTGTTTTTAAACAAATTTTGAGCTGAATAACCCTGAATTCCTAATATTTGAAACAAATTGAATTGGAAACGCTCCCTAAATTAATCGGAGTTGTAAATATTATCAGTTTTCTGGTCATTTCCAAGCTTTCCACTGGTAACCTCCATGAATGAAAATGGCAGGAAATGTAGTAAGAGCCTATATCCTTTTATTTCAAGTGTTTCTTACAAGTTTTTAATCATTTCGGGAAACTATAATTGCGTATTTGAAGAGTTTTGCCACAATTAGAGAGAGTTCCCACAACTATATACTCGAATCGTCATCATTGTAACTTATCCACACAGAAAACGCCAGAGAAATTCGGCCCTCAATTGTAAACATAAACAGCATAGTCCTTACTTACAGTGTTTCTAAACAAATTTTGAGCTGTATAAATCTAATTCCTAATACTTGAAAGCAAATTCATGTGAAAACGCTTCCAAAAAGTTGCCGGAGTTGTAAATATTATCAGTGTTGTGGTCATTTCCGAACTTTCCACTGGTAACCTCCGTGATTGAAAATGGCAGGAAATGTAGTAATAACCTATTTCCTTTTATTTCAAGTGTTTCTTACAAGTTTTTATTCATTTCTGGAAACTATAATTGCGTATTTGAAGAGTTTGACCAGGATTAGACAGTGTTCCTACAAATATATACTGGAATCGTCATCATTTTAACTGATTCACACAGAAAACGCCAGAGAAATTCGGCCTCCAATTGTAAACATAAACAGTATAGTCCTTACTTACAGTGTTTCTAAACAAATTTTGAGCTGTATAAATCTAATTCCTAATATTTGAAAGCAAATTCATGTGAAAACGCTTCCAAAAAGTAGCCGGAGTTGTAAATATTATCAGTTTTCTGGTCATTTCCGAACTTTCCACTGGTAACCTCCGTGATTGAAAATGGCAGGAAATGTAGTAAGAACCTATTTCCTTTTATTTCAAGTGTTTCTTACAAGTTTTTAATCATTTCTGGAAACTATAATTGCGTATTTGAAGAGTTTGACCAGAATTAGAGAGAGTTCCCACAACTATATACTGGAATCGTCATCATTTTAACTGATTCACACAGAAAACGCCAGAGAAATTCGGCCTCCAATTGTAAACATAAACAGTATAGTCCTTACTTACAGTGTTTCTAAACAAATTTTGAGCTGAATAACCCTGAATTCCAAATATTTGAAACAAATTGAAATCAATACGCTCCCTAAATTAATCAGAGTTGTAAATATTATCAGTTTTCTGGTCATTTCCAAGCTATCCACTGGTAACCTCCATGAATGAAAATGGCAGGAAATGTAGTAAGAGCCTATATCCTTTTATTCCAAGTGTTTCTTACAAGTTTTTAATCATTTCGGGAAACTATAATTGCGTATTTGAAGAGTTTTGCCACAATTAGAGAGAGTTCCCACAACTATATACTCGAATCGTCATCATTGTAACTTATCCACACAGAAAACGCCAGAGAAATTCGGCCCTCAATTGTAAACATAAACAGCATAGTCCTTACTTACAGTCTTTCTACACAAGTTTTGAGCTGTATAAACCTAATACCTAATATTTGAAACGAAATTCAAGTGAAAACGCTTCCAAAAAGTAGCCGGAGTTGTAAATATTATCAGTTTTCTGGTCATTTCCGAACTTTCCACTGGTAACCTCCGTGACTGAAAACGGCAGGAAATGTAGTAAGAACCTATTTCCTTTTATTTCAAGTGTTTCTTACAAGTTTTTAATCATTTCTGGAAACTATATTTGCGTATTTGAAGAGTTTGACCAGAATTAGAGAGAGTTCCCACAATTATATACTGGAATCGTCATCATTTTAACCGATTCACACAGAAAACGCCTGAGAAATTCGGCCTCCAATTGTAAACATAAACAGTATAGTCCTTACTTACAGTGTTTCTAAACAAATTTTGAGCTGAATAACCCTGAATTCCTAATATTTGAAACAAATTGAATTCAAAACGCTCCCTAAATTAATCAGAGTTGTAAATATTATCAGTTTTCTGGTCATTTCCAAGCTTTCCACTGGTAACCTCCATGAATGAAAATGGCAGGAAATGTAGTAAGAGCCTATATCCTTTTATTTCAAGTGTTTCTTACAAGTTTTTAATCATTTCGGGAAACTATAATTGCGTATTTGAAGAGTTTTGCCACAATTAGAGAGAGTTCCCACAACTATATACTCGAATCGTCATCATTGTAACTTATCCACACAGAAAACGCCAAAGAAATTTGGCCCTCAATTGTAAACATAAACAGCATAGTCCTTACTTACAGTGTTTCTAAACAAATTTTGAGCTGTATAAATCTAATTCCTAATACTTGAAAGCAAATTCATGTGAAAACGCTTCCAAAAAGTAGCCGGAGTTGTAAATATTATCAGCGTTGTGGTCATTTCTGAACTTTCCACTGGTAACTTCTGTGATTGAAAATGGCAGGAAATGTAGTAAGAACCTATTTCCTTTTATTTCAAGTGTTTCTTACAAGTTTGTAATCATTTCTGGAAACTATAATTGCGTATTTGAAGAGTTTGAAAAGAATTAGAGAGTGTTCCTACAAGTATATACTGGAATCGTCATCATTTTAACTGATTCACCCAGAAAACGCCAGAGAAATTCGGCCTCCAATTGTAAACATAAACAGTATAGTCCTAAGTTACAGTGTTTTTAAACAAATTTTGAGCTGAATAACCCTGAATTCCTAATATTTGAAACAAATTGAATTCAAAACGCTCCCTAAATTAATCGGAGTGGTAAATATTATCAGTTTTCTGGTCATTTCCAAGCTTTCCACTGGAAACCTCCATGAATGAAAATGGCAGAAAATGTAGTATGAATCTATTACCTTTTATTTCAAGTGTTTCTTACAAGTTTTTAATCATTTCGGGAAACTATAATTGCGTATTTGAAGAGTTTTACCACAATTAGAGAGAGTTCCTACATCTATATACTCGAATAGTCAGCATTATAACTTATCCACACAGAAAACGCCAGAGAAATTTGGCCTCCAATTATAAACATAAACAGTATAGTCCTCACTTCCAGTATTTTTACACAAATTTTGAGCTGAATAAACCTAATTCCTTATATTTGAAAGCAAATTCAAGTGAAAACGCTTCCTAAAGTAGCCGGAGTTGTAAATATTATCAGTTTTCTGGTCATTTCCAAACTTTCCACTGGTAACCTCCGTGATTGAAAATGGCAGGAAATGTAGTAAGAGCCTATATCCTTTTATTTCAAGTGTTTCTTACAAGTTTTTAATCATTTCTGGAAACTATAATTGCGTATTTGAAGAGTTTTACCACAATTAGAGAGAGTTCCCACAACTATATACTGGAATCGTCATCATTTTAACTGATTCACACAGAAAACGCCAGAGAAATTCGGCCTCCAATTGTAAACATAAACAGTATAGTCCTTACTTACAGTGTTTCTAAACAAATTTTGAGCTGAATAACCCTGAATTCCTAATATTTGAAACAAATTGAATTCAAAACGCTCCCTAAATTAATCGGAGTTGTAAATATTATCAGTTTTCTGGTCATTTCCAAGCTTTCCACTGGTAACCTCCATGAATGAAAATGGCAGAAAATGTAGTGAAAGAATAAAAGAATGTTACAAACTGCACAGGCCCAGCTGCCAGGCCTAGCTGCCTGTTTTATCTCAACTCCCTAGGCTTCCCCCACTAGTGATAGGAACAGAGGGAATGACGCCCTCCCCAAGGCTATTACAGGAGATAGCCCCAACAAAGGATGGGTTGAGTAAACCCAGCTTCAATCAACCTTGAGAGGAACAGGCTGTAAAACACCAGGAAGGAGTGCCTTATCCCTATCAAGCTCCTCTTACCCTCCTGCATGCAACCCCTCCCTGATGTGTGATTTTTGCATATAATTAGCTGAAAAATTCCTTGCTGGGCACACAACTCCTCTGCTCTTGTGTGAGTACGGGTTGGGCCCCAGCGCGCTGGAATAAAGAATAAAGCCTCTTGCGTTTTGCATCAAGTGACGTCTCCTGCGGTTGATTGGGGTCGCCGTCGATCTGTGGGACAGAGTGAGGGTCCCTCTTCGGGGGTCTCACATTTGGGGGCTCGTCCGGGATTAGACGACCACCCCTCATCCGCGGAGCCGACCTTGGAGGTAAGAAGGGGTACCCCGAGTTGTTTGTCTCTGTCTTGTGTTTGTCAAGCGGTCTGGATTTGAGTGCGCGCTTTTGGTTTGGCAGCCGTTCGGCAACTCGTGAGAGTGGCCAAACAGTGGTCGGTAGACGTGCCTGGAGGACCACAGGTTGCAGCCCTGGGGGACGCCCCAAGGGTAGAGGAGGAGTCAAGGGATGCCTTGAGCCCCCATTTGGGGGGGTGTAAAAGCCCCCATTTGCTTTGTTTTCAGTTTTTCTTCCGCGGGGTCGGAAGGCTGTTCTTAGGTGTCTTTGTTTGTTTGGTGTCTGTGTTCTTTTGTTTGATTTTGTGGACTCACTGGACGGACGCTATGGGACAGACTCAAACTACTCCTTTAAGCATTATGGTCATTTTAAAGTCAAGGGCTGGGTCAAACCTGCTTGCCAGCCTCAGGTGTGGTTTTCCAGAACTGCTGAGAACTTAGGACCTTGAAGCTTACTGAATTCAAATGATAAAAAACTTATGTCTTGCATTTTTGAAGGTTATTCTTAAAAATGTTACTGATTGAGAAAAACTGTGTGTTGTGATAGCTAAATGCCTTTGCTGAATGAATGTCTGGTGAAAGTGTGCGAGTGTGGAGGGAGGGGGCCTGCCCTCTCCTCTCCTTTGTGTGGCTCCAAAACTTTGGTCAGACGGGTACCTGAGTGAAAATCTAGGAGGGAGAGCAGCTGAGGAAATGGTTAATACAGAAAAGAGGGGGGCCGTCGGCAGGGAAAGCAGACCAGAAGTTTTGTTGATTTTTACTTATCTGCTGGACTCAAGGCCGCAAGCTGCTAAGCTCAGTAAGTTTCTCTCTGCCCCGTTTTGTTCTCTTTAACCCTTTCAAGACTAAATTAGATGAATACAGTATACTTGAAATTGCATAAGGATGGAAGCACCTGGTTTTAGTAATCTAAGAAATACTGGCTGTTTACTTTATGGTAATCATTAAAGGATTGAGGTTTCTAAGAATAAGGAATTACTGAGTAGAAGGTCTGAGGCATGGTTATGCATTTTTAAAAGACATAGAAAGAAGGTTTAAAGGATAATTTGAAAGTATAAAATTTAGAAATGTTGTGTATGTGATAAGAAGGAGAAGAGAAATGTTGAAAGAAAATTAATCAAATGATACAGGCCAGTAAGTCAGAAAGAGTAAATAATTTACATTCTGCCTCCCTAAACAGAGGGTAAATAGTTATGCCAAAGTACTTAGGAAGAATGATAAAAGAAATCTAACAGTTACAAGGAAAATCAGAAGGTGTTAAGGCAGGTCAGTGGCTTTTTCTCCTTATGTAATTCCTCCGAAATTTGGCAATGCTTAATAAGTCATGGCAATACATTTCTTTGCATAAATTCAATAAGACCAGTTTCCAGTAGTGGTTTTATTTAATGAAAACTTTGACTGGAGTATCATGTTTTAAAGAAACCTGTCTGAGCTCTGAAGACTTGAAGCCAAAAAAAGGTGCCACAGGAAAAGCCTGGTATCCTGCTTGGGAGCCCTGAAGATGGCTGGCGCTGGACCGTCAGGCCCATGCCCTACCATCACTGGCGGTTGGTCAGAGTAGAAGGGGAGCAGTAAAGATGCCTCTGCATCCCTGCGGAACCCCCACACACTCTGGGCCGCAACGAGTAGGAGGTCTACTGAGATGGGCCTTAAAGCCTAGAGCGTGGGCTCAGGTGGAGTTGCTACAGGTGAGGGATTCACCTAACGCAGCAGATACAGCAGGCAGGCCTGATGGCAGCTGGATGGCTTGGCTTCCTGGCCCTACGGGGCACATTAAGATTCAATCATGAAATTCCAGCACAGGTAGTCAGTTACCATTCTTGTTGTATTTATGCAAACATCAGGCCAAATTGAATACAGTAGATAAATTGGTCTTGATTTGGCTTTTTGATAGCCATAGAGGAGTTTTAAGGAGAAAAATCCTATTTCAACAGAGGTTATTAAAACTGAAATGTTTTCTTTCCCTCCCACCGGACCATTTGTTACAGTTTGTCTCTGCCAGGTCACAAGCCCACCTCCTTCTGTGCCCAGGCCTCATCGTCCCTCTGACAGATAGCAAGGATCTCTTGGCTCTGAGAGAAACTTCTGTCCCTCCTCAGCACGAAGCAGCTACAGAAGAGAATTCAACGCCCATTTTCCCTGAAAGAATTCAGAGCCAGGATCCTTGAGGTAATATAATAAGCAGTTAGACAGACATGAGCAGAGCAAGGACGATGGGTCAACTGGCACTGACTCCCCAGAAGCAGGAGGGAACTAGGCTGCAGACAAAGCAGCCCAGGAGGCTGCCCTAAAACCAGTGGGGCCTTTACAGATTCTAGTGACTCTTCCAGACCCTGTACTACTCATCTCACCAGTTTACTCAAGTTCTTTCAGGTTTTACAGTCTACCCAGCAAGCAGACCAGAAGCACGTCCAAGATGATCTGCCTGTATCCGGTTCATCCCTTCCAACCTGGTGACACTGTTTGGGTAAAGAAATTTGCCACCCAAGGAATGAAAGGACCACCCCCACGGCGGTCAGGTCGACGGGATCCCGACGTGGCTTCATCACACCTGGCTTAAGACAGCCCAGGCAAAATAAAGAAGTCTAGGACTCAGTGGACCCTCATATCCACCCTTATGGGTCCTCTTATTATATTGCTTTTAATTCTTACTTTTGGGCCCTGTATCTTAAACCGACTGGTCACCTTTCAAGTACTAGTGCTCAGGCAGCAATACCAGTCTCTCCGCCAGAGAGATAGTTTCGAAGAGGAATGTCTAGAGACAGAAGTTCCATGATTAGAACTTACCAAAAAGCAAATGGGGGAATGAAAGAATAAAAGAATGTTACAAACTGCACAGGCCCAGCTGCCAGGCCTAGCTGCCTGTTTTATCTCAACTCCCTAGGCTTCCCCCACTAGAGATAGGAACAGAGGGAATGACGCCCTCCCCAAGGCTATTACAGGAGATAGCCCCAACAAAGGATGGGTTGAGTAAACCCAGCTTCAATCAACCTTGAGAGGAACAGGCTGTAAAACACCAGGAAGGAGTGCCTTATCCCTATCAAGCTCCTCTTACCCTCCTGCATGCAACCCCTCCCTGATGTGTGATTTTTGCATATAATTAGCTGAAAAATTCCTTGCTGGGCACACAACTCCTCTGCTCTTGTGTGAGTACGGGTTGGGCCCCAGCGCGCTGGAATAAAGAATAAAGCCTCTTGCGTTTTGCATCAAGTGACGTCTCCTGCGGTTGATTGGGGTCGCCGTCGATCTGTGGGACAGA
This sequence comes from Myotis daubentonii, assembly GCF_963259705.1. Taxonomy (NCBI): domain Eukaryota; kingdom Metazoa; phylum Chordata; class Mammalia; order Chiroptera; family Vespertilionidae; genus Myotis; species Myotis daubentonii. Next base: position 80,549,864 of record NC_081861.1, on the reverse strand, counting down.
GTGAGGGTCCCTCTTCGGGGGTCTCACAGTAGTATGAATCTATTACCTTTTATTTCAAGTGTTTCTTACAAGTTTTTAATCATTTCGGGAAACTATAATTGCGTATTTGAAGAGTTTTGCCACAATTAGAGAGAGTTCCCACAACTATATACTCGAATCGTCATCATTGTAACTTATCCACACAGAAAACGCCAGAGAAATTCGGCCCCCAATTGTAAACATAAACAGTATAGTCCTTACTTACAGTGTTTCTAAACAAATTTTGAGCTGTATAAATCTAATTCCTAATACTGGAAAGCAAATTCATGTGAAAACGCTTCCAAAAAGTAGCCGGAGTTGTAAATATTATCAGTGTTGTGGTCATGTCCGAACTTTCCACTGGTAACCTCCGTGATTGAAAATGGCAGGAAATGTAGTAAGAACCTATTTCCTTTTATTTCAAGTGTTTCTTACAAGTTTTTAATCATTTCTGGAAACTATAATTGCGTATTTGAAGAGTTTGACCAGAATTAGAGAGTGTTCCTACAAGTATATACTGGAATCGTCATCATTTTAACTGATTCACACAGAAAAAGCCAGAGAAATTCGGCCTCCAATTGTAAACATAAACAGTATAGTCCTTACTTACAGTGTTTCTATACAAATTTTGAGCTGAATAACCCTGAATTCCTAATATTTGAAACAAATTGATTTCAAAACGCTCCCTAAATTAATCGGAGTGGTAAATATTATCAGTTTTCTGGTCATTTCCAAAGCTTTCCACTGGTAACCTCCATGAATGAAAATGGCAGGAAATGTAGTAAGAGCCTATATCCTTTTATTTCAAGTGTTTCTTACAAGTTTTTAATCATTTCGGGAAACTATAATTGCGTATTTGAAGAGTTTTGCCACAATTAGAGAGAGTTCCCACAACTATATACTCGAATCGTCATCATTGTAACTTATCCACACAGAAAACGCCAGAGAAATTCGGCCTCCAATTATAAACATAAACAGTATAGTCCTCACTTACCGTCTTTCTACACAAGTTTTGAGCTGTATAAACCTAATTCCTAATATTTGAAACGAAATTCAAGTGAAAACGCTTCCAAAAAGTAGCCGGAGTTGTAAATATTATCAGTTTTCTGGTCATTTCCGAACTTTCCACTGGTAACCTCCGTGATTGAAAATGGCAGGAAATGTAGTAAGAACCTATATACTTTTATTTCAAGTGTTTCTTACAAGTTTTTATTCATTTCTGGAAACTATAATTGCGTATTTGAAGAGTTTGACCAGGATTAGACAGTGTTCCTACAAATATATACTGGAATCGTCAGCATTTTAACTGATTCACACAGAAAACGCCAGAGAAATTCGGCCTCCAATTGTAAACATAAACAGTATAGTCCTTACTTACAGTGTTTCTAAACAAATTTTGAGCTGTATAAATCTAATTCCTAATATTTGAAAGCAAATTCATGTGAAAACGCTTCCAAAAAGTAGCCGGAGTTGTAAATATTATCAGTTTTCTGGTCATTTCCGAACTTTCCACTGGTAACCTCCGTGATTGAAAATGGCAGGAAATGTAGTAAGAACCTATTTCCTTATATTTCAAGTGTTTCTTACAAGTTTTTAATCATTTCTGGAAACTATAATTGCGTATTTGAAGAGTTTGACCAGAATTAGAGAGAGTTCCCACAACTATATACTGGAATCGTCATCATTTTAACTGATTCACACAGAAAACGCCAGAGAAATTCGGCCTCCAATTGTAAACATAAACAGTATAGTCCTTACTTACAGTGTTTCTAAACAAATTTTGAGCTGAATAACCCTGAATTCCTAATATTTGAAACAAATTGAAATCAATACGCTCCCTAATTTAATCAGAGTTGTAAATATTATCAGTTTTCTGGTCATTTCCAAGCTATCCACTGGTAACCTCCATGAATGAAAATGGCAGGAAATGTAGTAAGAGCCTATATCCTTTTATTCCAAGTGTTTCTTACAAGTTTTTAATCATTTCGGGAAACTATAATTGCGTATTTGAAGAGTTTTGCCACAATTAGAGAGAGTTCCCACAACTATATACTCGAATCGTCATCATTGTAACTTATCCACACAGAAAACGCCAGAGAAATTCGGCCCTCAATTGTAAACATAAACAGCATAGTCCTTACTTACAGTCTTTCTACACAAGTTTTGAGCTGTATAAACCTAATACCTAATATTTGAAACGAAATTCAAGTGAAAACGCTTCCAAAAAGTAGCCGGAGTTGTAAATATTATCAGTTTTCTGGTCATTTCCGAACTTTCCACTGGTAACCTCCGTGACTGAAAACGGCAGGAAATGTAGTAAGAACCTATTTCCTTTTATTTCAAGTGTTTCTTACAAGTTTTTATTCATTTCTGGAAACTATAATTGCGTATTTGAAGAGTTTGACCAGAATTAGAGAGTGTTCCTACAACTATATACTGGAATCGTCAGCATTTTAACTGATTCACACAGAAAACGCCAGAGAAATTTGGCCTCCAATTGTAAACATAAACAGTATAGTCCTTACTTACAGTGTTTCTAAACAAATTTTGAGGTGTATAAATCTAATTCCTAATATTTGAAAGCAAATTCATGTGAAAACACTTCCAAAAAGTAGCCGGAGTTGTAAATAATATCAGTTTTCTGGTCATTTCCGAACATTCCACTGGTAACCTCCGTGATTGAAAATGGCAGGAAATGTAGTAAGAACCTATTTCCTTTTATTTAAAGTGTTTCATACAAGTTTTTAATCATTTCTGGAAACTATAATTGCGTATTTGAAGAGTTTGACCAGAATTAGAGAGTGTTCCTACAAGTATATACTGGAATCGTCATCATTGTAACTTATCCACACAGAAAACACCAGAGAAATTCGGCCTCCAATTATAAACATAAACAGTATAGTCCTCACTTCCAGTATTTCTACACAAATTTTGAGCTGTATAAACCTAATTCCTTATATTTGAAAGCAAATTCAAGTGAAAACGCTTCCTAAAGTAGCTGGAGTTGTAAATATTATCAGTTTTCTGGTCATTTCCAAACTTTCCACTGGTAACCTCCGTGATTGAAAATGGCAGGAAATGTAGTAAGAGCCTATATCCTTTTATTTCAAGTGTTTCTTACAAGTTTTTAATCATTTCGGGAAACTATAATTGCGTATTTGAAGAGTTTTACCACAATTAGAGAGAGTTCCTACAACTATATACTCGAATCGTCAGCATTGTAACTTATCCACACAGAAAACGCCCGAGAAATTCTGCCTCCAATTGTAAACATAAACAGTATAGTCCTTACTTACAGTGTTTTTAAACAAATTTGGAGCTGAATAACCCTGAATTCCTAATATTTGAAACAAATTGAATGCAAAACGCTCCCTAAATTAATCGGAGTTGTAAATATTATCAGTTTTCTGGTCATTTCCAAGCTTTCCACTGGTAACCTCCATGAATGAAAATGGCAGAAAATGTAGTATGAATCTATTACCTTTTATTTCAAGTGTTTCTTTCAAGTTTTTAATCATTTCGGGAAACTATAATTGCGTATTTGAAGAGTTTTGCCACAATTAGAGAGAGTTCCCACAACTATATACTCGAATCGTCATCATTATAACTTATCCACACAGAAAACGCCAGAGAAATTAGGCCCCCAATTGTAAACATAAACAGTATAGTCCTTACTTACAGTGTTTCTAAACAAATTTTGAGCTGTATAAATCTAATTCCTAATATTTGAAAGGAAATTCAAGTGAAAACGCTTCTAAAAAGTAGCCGGAGTTGTAAATATTATCATTTTTCTGGTCATTTCCGAACTTTCCACTGGTAACCTCCGTGATTGAAAATGGCAGGAAATGTAGTAAGAACCTATTTCCTTTGATTTAAAGTGTTTCATACAAGTTTTTAATCATTTCTGGAAACTATAATTGCGTATTTGAAGAGTTTGACCAGAATTAGAGAGTGTTCCTACAAGTATATACTGGAATCGTCATCATTTTAACTGATTCACACAGAAATCGCCAGAGAAATTCGGCCTCCAATTGTAAACATAAACAGTATAGTCCTTACTTACAGTGTTTTTAAACAAATTTTGAGCTGAATAACCCTGAATTCCTAATATTTGAAACAAACTGAATTGGAAACGCTCCCTAAATTAATCGGAGTTGTAAATATTATCAGTTTTCTGGTCATTTCCAAGCTTTCCACTGGTAACCTCCGTGATTGAAAATGGCAGGAAATGTAGTAAGAGCCTATATCCTTTTATTTCAAGTGTTTCTTACAAGTTTTTAATCATTTCTGGAAACTATAATTGCGTATTTGAAGAGTTTTACCACAGTTAGAGAGAGTTCCTACAACTATATACTCGAATCGTCAGCATTGTAACTTATCCACACAGAAAACGCCAGAGAAATTCCGCCTCCAATTACAAACATAAACAGTATAGTCCTCACTTCCAGTATTTCTACACAAATTTTGAGCTGTATAAACCTAATTCCTTATATTTGAAAGCAAATTCAAGTGAAAACGCTTCCTAAAGTAGCTGGAGTTGTAAATATTATCAGTTTTCTGGTCATTTCCAAACTTTCCACTGGTAACCTCCGTGATTGAAAATGGCAGGAAATGTAGTAAGAGCCTATATCCTTTTATTTCAAGTGTTTCTTACAAGTTTTTAATCATTTCGGGAAACTATAATTGCGTATTTGAAGAGTTTTACCACAATTAGAGAGAGTTCCCACAACTATATACTGGAATCATCATCATTTTAACTGATTCAAACAGAAAACGCCAGAGAAATTCGGCCTCCAATTGTAAACATAAACAGTATACTCCTTACTTACAGTGTTTTTAAACAAATTTTGAGCTGAATAACCCTGAATTCCTAATATTTGAAACAAATTGAATTGGAAACGCTCCCTAAATTAATCGGAGTTGTAAATATTATCAGTTTTCTGGTCATTTCCAAGCTTTCCACTGGTAACCTCCATGAATGAAAATGGCAGAAAATGTAGTATGAATCTATTACCTTTTATTTCAAGTGTTCCTTACAAGTTTTTATTCATTTCTGGAAAGTATAATTGCGTATTTGAAGAGTTTGACCAGAATTAGAGAGTGTTCCTACAACTATATACTGGAATCGTCAGCATTTTAACTGATTCACACAGAAAACGCCAGAGAAATTTGGCCTCCAATTGTAAACATAAACAGTATAGTCCTTACTTACAGTGTTTCTAAACAAATTTTGAGGTGTATAAATCTAATTCCTAATATTTGAAAGCAAATTCATGTGAAAACACTTCCAAAAAGTAGCCGGAGTTGTAAATATTATCAGTTTTCTGGTCATTTCCAAGCTTTCCCCTGGTAACCTCCATGAATGAAAATGGCAGAAAATGTAGTATGAATCTATTACCTTTTATTTCAAGTGTTTCTTAGAAGTTTTTATTCATTTCTGGAAACTATAATTGCGTATTTGAAGAGTTTGACCAGAATTAGAGAGTGTTCCTACAAGTATATACTGGAATCGTCAGCATTTTAACTGATTCACACAGAAAACGCCAGAGAAATTCGGCCTCCAATTGTAAACATAAACAGTATAGTCCTTACTTACAGTGTTTCTAAACAAATTTTGAGCTGTATAAATCTAATTCCTAATATTTGAAAGGAAATTCAAGTGAAAACGCTTCTAAAAAGTAGCCGGAGTTGTAAATATTATCATTTTTCTGGTCATTTCCGAACTTTCCACTGGTAACCTCCGTGATTGAAAATGGCAGGAAATGTAGTAAGAACCTATTTCCTTTGATTTAAAGTGTTTCATACAAGTTTTTAATCATTTCTGGAAACTATAATTGCGTATTTGAAGAGTTTGACCAGAATTAGAGAGTGTTCCTACAAGTATATACTGGAATCGTCATCATTTTAACTGATTCACACAGAAAACGCAAGAGAAATTCGGCCTCCAATTGTAAACATAAACAGTATAGTCCTTACTTACAGTGTTTTTAAACAAATTTTGAGCTGAATAACCCTGAATTCCTAATATTTGAAACAAATTGAATTGGAAACGCTCCCTAAATTAATCGGAGTTGTAAATATTATCAGTTTTCTGGTCATTTCCAAGCTTTCCACTGGTAACCTCCGTGATTGAAAATGGCAGGAAATGTAGTAAGAGCCTATATCCTTTTATTTCAAGTGTTTCTTACAAGTTTTTAATCATTTCTGGAAACTATAATTGCGTATTTGAAGAGTTTTACCACAGTTAGAGAGAGTTCCTACAACTATATACTCGAATCGTCAGCATTGTAACTTATCCACACAGAAAACGCCAGAGAAATTCCGCCTCCAATTACAAACATAAACAGTATAGTCCTCACTTCCAGTATTTCTACACAAATTTTGAGCTGTATAAACCTAATTCCTTATATTTGAAAGCAAATTCAAGTGAAAACGCTTCCTAAAGTAGCTGGAGTTTTAAATATTATCAGTTTTCTGGTCATTTCCAAACTTTCCACTGGTAACCTCCGTGATTGAAAATGGCAGGAAATGTAGTAAGAGCCTATATCCTTTTATTTCAAGTGTTTCTTACAAGTTTTTAATCATTTCGGGAAACTATAATTGCGTATTTGAAGAGTTTTACCACAATTAGAGAGAGTTCCCACAACTATATACTGGAATCATCATCATTTTAACTGATTCACACAGAAAACGCCAGAGAAATTCGGCCTCCAATTGTAAACATAAACAGTATACTCCTTACTTACAGTGTTTTTCAACAAATTTTGAGCTGAATAACCCTGAATTCCTAATATTTGAAACAAATTGAATTGGAAATGCTCCCTAAATTAATCGGAGTTGTAAATATTATCAGTTTTCTGGTCATTTCCAAGCTTTCCACTGGTAACCTCCATGAATGAAAATGGCAGAAAATGTAGTATGAATCTATTACCTTTTATTTCAAGTGTTTCTTACAAGTTTTTATTCATTTCTGGAAACTATAATTGCGTATTTGAAGAGTTTGACCAGAATTAGAGAGTGTTCCTACAACTATATACTGGAATCGTCAGCATTTTAACTGATTCACACAGAAATCGCCAGAGAAATTTGGCCTCCAATTGTAAACATAAACAGTATAGTCCTTACTTACAGTGTTTCTAAACAAATTTTGAGGTGTATAAATCTAATTCCTAATCTTTGAAAGCAAATTCATGTGAAAACACTTCCAAAAAGTAGCCGGAGTTGTAAATATTATCAGTTTTCTGGTCATTTCCGAACATTCCACTGGTAACCTCCGTGATTGAAAATGGCAGGAAATGTAGTAAGAGCCTATTTCCTTTTATTTAAAGTGTTTCATACAAGTTTTTAATCATTTCTGGAAACTATAATTGCGTATTTGAAGAGTTTGACCAGAATTAGAGAGTGTTCCTACAAGTATATACTGGAATCGTCATCATTGTAACTTATCCACACAGAAAACACCAGAGAAATTCGGCCTCCAATTATAAACATAAACAGTATAGTCCTCACTTCCAGTATTTCTACACAAATTTTGAGCTGTATAAACCTAATTCCTTATATTTGAAAGCAAATTCAAGTGAAAACGCTTCCTAAAGTAGCTGGAGTTGTAAATATTATCAGTTTTCTGGTCATTTCCAAACTTTCCACTGGTAACCTCCGTGATTGAAAATGGCAGGAAATGTAGTAAGAGCCTATATCCTTTTATTTCAAGTGTTTCTTACAAGTTTTTAATCATTTCGGGAAACTATAATTGCGTATTTGAAGAGTTTTACCACAATTAGAGAGAGTTCCTACAACTATATACTCGAATCCTCAGCATTGTAACTTATCCACACAGAAAACGCCAGAGAAATTCGGCCTCCAATTGTAAACATAAACAGTATAGTCCTTACTTACAGTGTTTTTCAACAAATTTTGAGCTGAATAACCCTGAATTCCTAATATTTGAAACAAATTGAATTGGAAACGCTCCCTAAATTAATCGGAGTTGTAAATATTATCAGTTTTCTGGTCATTTCCAAGCTTTCCACTGGTAACCTCCATGAATGAAAATGGCAGAAAATGTAGTATGAATCTATTACCTTTTATTTCAAGTGTTTCTTACAAGTTTTTATTCATTTCTGGAAAGTATAATTGCGTATTTGAAGAGTTTGACCAGAATTAGAGAGTGTTCCTACAACTATATACTGGAATCGTCAGCATTTTAACTGATTCACACAGAAAACGCCAGAGAAATTTGGCCTCCAATTGTAAACATAAACAGTATAGTCCTTACTTACAGTGTTTCTAAACAAATTTTGAGGTGTATAAATCTAATTCCTAATATTTGAAAGCAAATTCATGTGAAAACACTTCCAAAAAGTAGCCGGAGTTGTAAATATTATCAGTTTTCTGGTCATTTCCAAGCTTTCCCCTGGTAACCTCCATGAATGAAAATGGCAGAAAATGTAGTATGAATCTATTACCTTTTATTTCAAGTGTTTCTTAGAAGTTTTTATTCATTTCTGGAAACTATAATTGCGTATTTGAAGAGTTTGACCAGAATTAGAGAGTGTTCCTACAAGTATATACTGGAATCGTCAGCATTTTAACTGATTCACACAGAAAACGCCAGAGAAATTCGGCCTCCAATTGTAAACATAAACAGTATAGTCCTTACTTACAGTGTTTCTAAACAAATTTTGAGCTGTATAAATCTAATTCCTAATATTTGAAAGGAAATTCAAGTGAAAACGCTTCTAAAAAGTAGCCGGAGTTGTAAATATTATCATTTTTCTGGTCATTTCCGAACTTTCCACTGGTAACCTCAGTGATTGAAAATGGCAGGAAATGTAGTAAGAACCTATTTCCTTTGATTTAAAGTGTTTCATACAAGTTTTTAATCATTTCTGGAAACGATAATTGCGTATTTGAAGAGTTTGACCAGAATTAGAGAGTGTTCCTACAAGTATATACTGGAATCGTCATCATTTTAACTGATTCACACAGAAAACGCAAGAGAAATTCGGCCTCCAATTGTAAACATAAACAGTATAGTCCTTACTTACAGTGTTTTTAAACAAATTTTGAGCTGAATAACCCTGAATTCCTAATATTTGAAACAAATTGAATTGGAAACGCTCCCTAAATTAATCGGAGTTGTAAATATTATCAGTTTTCTGGTCATTTCCAAGCTTTCCACTGGTAACCTCCGTGATTGAAAATGGCAGGAAATGTAGTAAGAGCCTATATCCTTTTATTTCAAGTGTTTCTTACAAGTTTTTAATCATTTCAAGAAACTATAATTGCGTATTTGAAGAGTTTTACCACAGTTAGAGAGAGTTCCTACAACTATATACTCGAATCGTCAGCATTGTAACTTATCCACACAGAAAACGCCAGAGAAATTCCGCCTCCAATTACAAACATAAACAGTATAGTCCTCACTTCCAGTATTTCTACACAAATTTTGAGCTGTATAAACCTAATTCCTTATATTTGAAAGCAAATTCAAGTGAAAACGCTTCCTAAAGTAGCTGGAGTTTTAAATATTATCAGTTTTCTGGTCATTTCCAAACTTTCCACTGGTAACCTCCGTGATTGAAAATGGCAGGAAATGTAGTAAGAGCCTATATCCTTTTATTTCAAGTGTTTCTTACAAGTTTTTAATCATTTCGGGAAACTATAATTGCGTATTTGAAGAGTTTTACCACAATTAGAGAGAGTTCCCACAACTATATACTGGAATCATCATCATTTTAACTGATTCACACAGAAAACGCCAGAGAAATTCGGCCTCCAATTGTAAACATAAACAGTATACTCCTTACTTACAGTGTTTTTAAACAAATTTTGAGCTGAATAACCCTGAATTCCTAATATTTGAAACAAATTGAATTGGAAACGCTCCCTAAATTAATCGGAGTTGTAAATATTATCAGTTTTCTGGTCATTTCCAAGCTTTCCACTGGTAACCTCCATGAATGAAAATGGCAGAAAATGTAGTATGAATCTATTACCTTTTATTTCAAGTGTTTCTTACAAGTTTTTATTCATTTCTGGAAACTATAATTGCGTATTTGAAGAGTTTGACCAGAATTAGAGAGTGTTCCTACAACTATATACTGGAATCGTCAGCATTTTAACTGATTCACACAGAAATCGCCAGAGAAATTTGGCCTCCAATTGTAAACATAAACAGTATAGTCCTTACTTACAGTGTTTCTAAACAAATTTTGAGGTGTATAAATCTAATTCCTAATATTTGAAAGCAAATTCATGTGAAAACACTTCCAAAAAGTAGCCGGAGTTGTAAATATTATCAGTTTTCTGGTCATTTCCGAACATTCCACTGGTAACCTCCGTGATTGAAAATGGCAGGAAATGTAGTAAGAACCTATTTCCTTTTATTTAAAGTGTTTCATACAAGTTTTTAATCATTTCTGGAAACTATAATTGCGTATTTGAAGAGTTTGACCAGAATTAGAGAGTGTTCCTACAAGTATATACTGGAATCGTCATCATTGTAACTTATCCACACAGAAAACACCAGAGAAATTCGGCCTCCAATTATAAACATAAACAGTATAGTCCTCACTTCCAGTATTTCTACACAAATTTTGAGCTGTATAAACCTAATTCCTTATATTTGAAAGCAAATTCAAGTGAAAACGCTCCTAAAGTAGCTGGAGTTGTAAATATTATCAGTTTTCTGGTCATTTCCAAACTTTCCACTGGTAACCTCCGTGATTGAAAATGGCAGGAAATGTAGTAAGAGCCTATATCCTTTTATTTCAAGTGTTTCTTACAAGTTTTTAATCATTTCGGGAAACTATAATTGCGTATTTGAAGAGTTTTACCACAATTAGAGAGAGTTCCCACAACTATATACTAGAATCATCATCATTTTAACTGATTCACACAGAAAACGCCAGAGAAATTCGGCCTCCAATTGTAAACATAAACAGTATACTCCTTACTTACAGTGTTTTTAAACAAATTTTGAGCTGAATAACCCTGAATTCCTAATATTTGAAACAAATTGAATTGGAAACGCTCCCTAAATTAATCGGAGTTGTAAATATTATCAGTTTTCTGGTCATTTCCAAGCTTTCCACTGGTAACCTCCATGAATGAAAATGGCAGAAAATGTAGTATGAATCTATTACCTTTTATTTCAAGTGTTTCTTACAAGTTTTTATTCATTTCTGGAAACTATAATTGCGTATTTGAAGAGTTTGACCAGAATTAGAGAGTGTTCCTACAACTATATACTGGAATCGTCAGCATTTTAACTGATTCACACAGAAATCGCCAGAGAAATTTGGCCTCCAATTGTAAACATAAACAGTATAGTCCTTACTTACAGTGTTTCTAAACAAATTTTGAGGTGTATAAATCTAATTCCTAATATTTGAAAGCAAATTCATGTGAAAACACTTCCAAAAAGTAGCCGGAGTTGTAAATATTATCAGTTTTCTGGTCATTTCCGAACATTCCACTGGTAACCTCCGTGATTGAAAATGGCAGGAAATGTAGTAAGAACCTATTTCCTTTTATTTAAAGTGTTTCATACAAGTTTTTAATCATTTCTGGAAACTATAATTGCGTATTTGAAGAGTTTGACCAGAATTAGAGAGTGTTCCTACAAGTATATACTGGAATCGTCATCATTGTAACTTATCCACACAGAAAACACCAGAGAAATTCGGCCTCCAATTATAAACATAAACAGTATAGTCCTCACTTCCAGTATTTCTACACAAATTTTGAGCTGTATAAACCTAATTCCTTATATTTGAAAGCAAATTCAAGTGAAAACGCTTCCTAAAGTAGCTGGAGTTGTAAATATTATCAGTTTTCTGGTCATTTCCAAACTTTCCACTGGTAACCTCCGTGATTGAAAATGGCAGGAAATGTAGTAAGAGCCTATATCCTTTTATTTCAAGTGTTTCTTACAAGTTTTTAATCATTTCGGGAAACTATAATTGCGTATTTGAAGAGTTTTACCACAATTAGAGAGAGTTCCTACAACTATATACTCGAATCGTCAGCATTGTAACTTATCCACACAGAAAACGCCAGAGAAATTCGGCCTCCAATTGTAAACATAAACAGTATAGTCCTTACTTACAGTGTTTTTCAACAAATTTTGAGCTGAATAACCCTGAATTCCTAATATTTGAAACAAATTGAATTGGAAACGCTCCCTAAATTATTCGGAGTTGTAAATATTATAAGTTTTCTGGTCATTTCCAAGCTTTCCTCTGGTAACCTCCATGAATGAAAATGGCAGAAAATGTAGTATGAATCTATTACCTTTTACTTCAAGTGTTTCTTACAAGTTTTTAATCATTTCGGGAAACTATAATTGCGTATTTGAAGAGTTTGACCAGAATTAGAGAGTGTTCCTACAAGTATTTACTGGAATCGTCATCATTTTAACTGATTCACACAGAAAACGCCCGAGAAATTCTGCCTCCAATTGTAAACATAAACAGTATAGTCCTTACTTACAGTGTTTTTAAACAAATTTGGAGCTGAATAACCCTGAATTCCTAATATTTGAAACAAATTGAATGCAAAACGCTCCCTAAATTAATCGGAGTTGTAAATATTATCAGTTTTCTGGTCATTTCCAAGCTTTCCCCTGGTAACCTCCATGAATGAAAATGGCAGAAAATGTAGTATGAATCTATTACCTTTTATTTCAAGTCTTTCTTAGAAGTTTTTATTCATTTCTGGAAACTATAATTGCGTATTTGAAGAGTTTGACCAGAATTAGAGAGTGTTCCTACAAGTATATACTGGAATCGTCAGCATTTTAACTGATTCACACAGAAAACGCCACAGAAATTTGGCCTCCAATTGTAAACATAAACAGTATATTCCTTACTTACAGTGTTTCTAAACAAATTTTGAGCTGTATAAATCTAATTCCTAATATTTGAAAGGAAATTCAAGTGAAAACGCTTCTAAAAAGTAGCCGGAGTTGTAAATATTATCATTTTTCTGGTCATTTCCGAACTTTCCACTGGTAACCTCCGTGATTGAAAATGGCAGGAAATGTAGTAAGAACCTATTTCCTTTGATTTAAAGTGTTTCATACAAGTTTTTAATCATTTCTGGAAACTATAATTGCGTATTTGAAGAGTTTGACCAGAATTAGAGAGTGTTCCTACAAGTATATACTGGAATCGTCATCATTTTAACTGATTCACACAGAAATCGCCAGAGAAATTCGGCCTCCAATTGTAAACATAAACAGTATAGTCCTTACTTACAGTGTTTTTAAACAAATTTTGAGCTGAATAACCCTGAATTCCTAATATTTGAAACAAACTGAATTGGAAACGCTCCCTAAATTAATCGGAGTTGTAAATATTATCAGTTTTCTGGTCATTTCCAAGCTTTCCACTGGTAACCTCCGTGATTGAAAATGGCAGGAAATGTAGTAAGAGCCTATATCCTTTTATTTCAAGTGTTTCTTACAAGTTTTTAATCATTTCTGGAAACTATAATTGCGTATTTGAAGAGTTTTACCACAGTTAGAGAGAGTTCCTACAACTATATACTCGAATCGTCAGCATTGTAACTTATCCACACAGAAAACGCCAGAGAAATTCCGCCTCCAATTACAAACATAAACAGTATAGTCCTCACTTCCAGTATTTCTACACAAATTTTGAGCTGTATAAACCTAATTCCTTATATTTGAAAGCAAATTCAAGTGAAAACGCTTCCTAAAGTAGCTGGAGTTTTAAATATTATCAGTTTTCTGGTCATTTCCAAACTTTCCACTGGTAACCTCCGTGATTGAAAATGGCAGGAAATGTAGTAAGAGCCTATATCCTTTTATTTCAAGTGTTTCTTACAAGTTTTTAATCATTTCGGGAAACTATAATTGCGTATTTGAAGAGTTTTACCACAATTAGAGAGAGTTCCCACAACTATATACTGGAATCATCATCATTTTAACTGATTCACACAGAAAACGCAAGAGAAATTCGGCCTCCAATTGTAAACATAAACAGTATACTCCTTACTTACAGTGTTTTTAAACAAATTTTGAGCTGAATAACCCTGAATTCCTAATATTTGAAACAAATTGAATTGGAAACGCTCCCTAAATTAATCGGAGTTGTAAATATTATCAGTTTTCTGGTCATTTCCAAGCTTTCCACTGGTAACCTCCATGAATGAAAATGGCAGAAAATGTAGTATGAATCTATTACCTTTTATTTCAAGTGTTTCTTACAAGTTTTTATTCATTTCTGGAAACTATAATTGCGTATTTGAAGAGTTTGACCAGAATTAGAGAGTGTTCCTACAACTATATACTGGAATCGTCAGCATTTTAACTGATTCACACAGAAATCGCCAGAGAAATTTGGCCTCCAATTGTAAACATAAACAGTATAGTCCTTACTTACAGTGTTTCTAAACAAATTTTGAGGTGTATAAATCTAATTCCTAATATTTGAAAGCAAATTCATGTGAAAACACTTCCAAAAAGTAGCCGGAGTTGTAAATATTATCAGTTTTCTGGTCATTTCCGAACATTCCACTGGTAACCTCCGTGATTGAAAATGGCAGGAAATGTAGTAAGAAACTATTTCCTTTTATTTAAAGTGTTTCATACAAGTTTTTAATCATTTCTGGAAACTATAATTGCGTATTTGAAGAGTTTGACCAGAATTAGAGAGTGTTCCTACAAGTATATACTGGAATCGTCATCATTGTAACTTATCCACACAGAAAACACCAGAGAAATTCGGCCTCCAATTATAAACATAAACAGTATAGTCCTCACTTCCAGTATTTCTACACAAATTTTGAGCTGTATAAACCTAATTCCTTATATTTGAAAGCAAATTCAAGTGAAAACGCTTCCTAAAGTAGCTGGAGTTGTAAATATTATCAGTTTTCTGGTCATTTCCAAACTTTCCACTGGTAACCTCCGTGATTGAAAATGGCAGGAAATGTAGTAAGAGCCTATATCCTTTTATTTCAAGTGTTTCTTACAAGTTTTTAATCATTTCGGGAAACTATAATTGCGTATTTGAAGAGTTTTACCACAATTAGAGAGAGTTCCTACAACTATATACTCGAATCGTCAGCATTGTAACTTATCCACACAGAAAACGCCAGAGAAATTCGGCCTCCAATTGTAAACATAAACAGTATAGTCCTTACTTACAGTGTTTTTCAACAAATTTTGAGCTGAATAACCCTGAATTCCTAATATTTGAAACAAATTGAATTGGAAACGCTCCCTAAATTATTCGGAGTTGTAAATATTATAAGTTTTCTGGTCATTTCCAAGCTTTCCTCTGGTAACCTCCATGAATGAAAATGGCAGAAAATGTAGTATGAATCTATTACCTTTTATTTCAAGTGTTTCTTACAAGTTTTTAATCATTTCGGGAAACTATAATTGCGTATTTGAAGAGTTTGACCAGAATTAGAGAGTGTTCCTACAAGTATTTACTGGAATCGTCATCATTTTAACTGATTCACACAGAAAACGCCCGAGAAATTCTGCCTCCAATTGTAAACATAAACAGTATAGTCCTTACTTACAGTGTTTTTAAACAAATTTGGAGCTGAATAACCCTGAATTCCTAATATTTGAAACAAATTGAATGCAAAACGCTCCCTAAATTAATCGGAGTTGTAAATATTATCAGTTTTCTGGTCATTTCCAAGCTTTCCCCTGGTAACCTCCATGAATGAAAATGGCAGAAAATGTAGTATGAATCTATTACCTTTTATTTCAAGTGTTTCTTAGAAGTTTTTATTCATTTCTGGAAACTATAATTGCGTATTTGAAGAGTTTGACCAGAATTAGAGAGTGTTCCTACAAGTATATACTGGAATCGTCAGCATTTTAACTGATTCACACAGAAAACGCCAGAGAAATTTGGCCTCCAATTGTAAACATAAACAGTATAGTCCTTACTTACAGTGTTTCTAAACAAATTTTGAGCTGTATAAATCTAATTCCTAATATTTGAAAGGAAATTCAAGTGAAAACGCTTCTAAAAAGTAGCCGGAGTTGTAAATATTATCATTTTTCTGGTCATTTCCGAACTTTCCACTGGTAACCTCCGTGATTGAAAATGGCAGGAAATGTAGTAAGAACCTATTTCCTTTGATTTAAAGTGTTTCATACAAGTTTTTAATCATTTCTGGAAACTATAATTGCGTATTTGAAGAGTTTGACCAGAATTAGAGAGTGTTCCTACAAGTATATACTGGAATCGTCATCATTGTAACTTATCCACACAGAAAACACCAGAGAAATTCGGCCTCCAATTATAAACATAAACAGTATAGTCCTCACTTCCAGTATTTCTACACAAATTTTGAGCTGTATAAACCTAATTCCTTATATTTGAAAGCAAATTCAAGTGAAAACGCTTCCTAAAGTAGCTGGAGTTGTAAATATTATCAGTTTTCTGGTCATTTCCAAACTTTCCACTGGTAACCTCCGTGATTGAAAATGGCAGGAAATGTAGTAAGAGCCTATATCCTTTTATTTCAAGTGTTTCTTACAAGTTTTTAATCATTTCGGGAAACTATAATTGCGTATTTGAAGAGTTTTACCACAATTAGAGAGAGTTCCTACAACTATATACTCGAATCGTCAGCATTGTAACTTATCCACACAGAAAACGCCAGAGAAATTCGGCCTCCAATTGTAAACATAAACAGTATAGTCCTTACTTACAGTGTTTTTAAACAAATTTTGAGCTGAATAACCCTGAATTCCTAATATTTGAAACAAATTGAATTGGAAACGCTCCCTAAATTATTCGGAGTTGTAAATATTATAAGTTTTCTGGTCATTTCCAAGCTTTCCTCTGGTAACCTCCATGAATGAAAATGGCAGAAAATGTAGTATGAATCTATTACCTTTTATTTCAAGTGTTTCTTACAAGTTTTTAATCATTTCGGGAAACTATAATTGCGTATTTGAAGAGTTTGACCAGAATTAGAGAGTGTTCCTACAAGTATTTACTGGAATCGTCATCATTTTAACTGATTCACACAGAAAACGCCCGAGAAATTCTGCCTCCAATTGTAAACATAAACAGTATAGTCCTTACTTACAATGTTTTTAAACAAATTTGGAGCTGAATAACCCTGAATTCCTAATATTTGAAACAAATTGAATGCAAAACGCTCCCTAAATTAATCGGAGTTGTAAATATTATCAGTTTTCTGGTCATTTCCAAGCTTTCCCCTGGTAACCTCCATGAATGAAAATGGCAGAAAATGTAGTATGAATCTATTACCTTTTATTTCAAGTCTTTCTTCGAAGTTTTTATTCATTTCTGGAAACTATAATTGCGTATTTGAAGAGTTTGACCAGAATTAGAGAGTGTTCCTACAAGTATATACTGGAATCGTCAGCATTTTAACTGATTCACACAGAAAACGCCAGAGAAATTTGGCCTCCAATTGTAAACATAAACAGTATAGTCCTTACTTACAGTGTTTCTAAACAAATTTTGAGCTGTATAAATCTAATTCCTAATATTTGAAAGGAAATTCAAGTGAAAACGCTTCTAAAAAGTAGCCGGAGTTGTAAATATTATCATTTTTCTGGTCATTTCCGAACTTTCCACTGGTAACCTCCGTGATTGAAAATGGCAGGAAATGTAGTAAGAACCTATTTCCTTTGATTTAAAGTGTTTCATACAAGTTTTTAATCATTTCTGGAAACTATAATTGCGTATTTGAAGAGTTTGACCAGAATTAGAGAGTGTTCCTACAAGTATATACTGGAATCGTCATCATTTTAACTGATTCACACAGAAAACGCCAGAGAAATTCGGCCTCCAATTGTAAACATAAACAGTATAGTCCTTACTTACAGTGTTTTTAAACAAATTTTGAGCTGAATAACCCTGAATTCCTAATATTTGAAACAAACTGAATTGGAAACGCTCCCTAAATTAATCGGAGTTGTAAATATTATCAGTTTTCTGGTCATTTCCAAGCTTTCCACTGGTAACCTCCGTGATTGAAAATGGCAGGAAATGTAGTAAGAGCCTATATCCTTTTATTTCAAGTGTTTCTTACAAGTTTTTAATCATTTCTGGAAACTATAATTGCGTATTTGAAGAGTTTTACCACAGTTAGAGAGAGTTCCTACAACTATATACTCGAATCGTCAGCATTGTAACTTATCCACACAGAAAACGCCAGAGAAATTCCGCCTCCAATTACAAACATAAACAGTATAGTCCTCACTTCCAGTATTTCTACACAAATTTTGAGCTGTATAAACCTAATTCCTTATATTTGAAAGCAAATTCAAGTGAAAACGCTTCCTAAAGTAGCTGGAGTTGTAAATATTATCAGTTTTCTGGTCATTTCCAAGCTTTCCCCTGGTAACCTCCATGAATGAAAATGGCAGAAAATGTAGTATGAATCTATTACCTTTTATTTCAAGTGTTTCTTAGAAGTTTTTATTCATTTCTGGAAACTATAATTGCGTATTTGAAGAGTTTGACCAGAATTAGAGAGTGTTCCTACAAGTATATACTGGAATCGTCAGCATTTTAACTGATTCACACAGAAAACGCCAGAGAAATTCGGCCTCCAATTGTAAACATAAACAGTATAGTCCTTACTTACAGTGTTTCTAAACAAATTTTGAGCTGTATAAATCTAATTCCTAATATTTGAAAGGAAATTCAAGTGAAAACGCTTCTAAAAAGTAGCCGGAGTTGTAAATATTATCATTTTTCTGGTCATTTCCGAACTTTCCACTGGTAACCTCCGTGATTGAAAATGGCAGGAAATGTAGTAAGAACCTATTTCCTTTGACTTAAAGTGTTTCATACAAGTTTTTAATCATTTCTGGAAACTATAATTGCGTATTTGAAGAATTTGACCAGAATTAGAGAGTGTTCCTACAAGTATATACTGGAATCGTCATCATTTTAACTGATTCACACAGAAAACGCAAGAGAAATTCGGCCTCCAATTGTAAATATAAACAGTATAGTCCTTACTTACAGTGTTTTTAAACAAATTTTGAGCTGAATAACCCTGAATTCCTAATATTTGAAACAAATTGAATTGGAAACGCTCCCTAAATTAATCGGAGTTGTAAATATTATCAGTTTTCTGGTCATTTCCAAGCTTTCCACTGGTAACCTCCGTGATTGAAAATGGCAGGAAATGTAGTAAGAGCCTATATCCTTTTATTTCAAGTGTTTCTTACAAGTTTTTAATCATTTCTGGAAACTATAATTGCGTATTTGAAGAGTTTTACCACAGTTAGAGAGAGTTCCTACAACTATATACTCGAATCGTCAGCATTGTAACTTAACCACACAGAAAACGCCAGAGAAATTCCGCCTCCAATTACAAACATAAACAGTATAGTCCTCACTTCCAGTATTTCTACACAAATTTTGAGCTGTATAAACCTAATTCCTTATATTTGAAAGCAAATTCAAGTGAAAACGCTTCCTAAAGTAGCTGGAGTTTTAAATATTATCAGTTTTCTGGTCATTTCCAAACTTTCCACTGGTAACCTCCGTGATTGAAAATGGCAGGAAATGTAGTAAGAGCCTATATCCTTTTATTTCAAGTGTTTCTTACAAGTTTTTAATCATTTCGGGAAACTATAATTGCGTATTTGAAGAGTTTTACCACAATTAGAGAGAGTTCCCACAACTATATACTGGAATCATCATCATTTTAACTGATTCACACAGAAAACGCCAGAGAAATTCGGCCTCCAATTGTAAACATAAACAGTATACTCCTTACTTACAGTGTTTTTAAACAAATTTTGAGCTGAATAACCCTGAATTCCTAATATTTGAAACAAATTGAATTGGAAACGCTCCCTAAATTAATCGGAGTTGTAAATATTATCAGTTTTCTGGTCATTTCCAAGCTTTCCACTGGTAACCTCCATGAATGAAAATGGCAGAAAATGTAGTATGAATCTATTACCTTTTATTTCAAGTGTTTCTTACAAGTTTTTATTCATTTCTGGAAACTATAATTGCGTATTTGAAGAGTTTGACCAGAATTAGAGAGTGTTCCTACAACTATATACTGGAATCGTCAGCATTTTAACTGATTCACACAGAAAACGCCAGAGAAATTTGGCCTCCAATTGTAAACATAAACAGTATCGTCCTTACTTACAGTGTTTCTAAACAAATTTTGAGCTGTATAAATCTAATTCCTAATATTTGAAAGGAAATTCAAGTGAAAACGCTTCTAAAAAGTAGCCGGAGTTGTAAATATTATCATTTTTCTGGTCATTTCCGAACTTTCCACTGGTAACCTCCGTGATTGAAAATGGCAGGAAATGTAGTAAGAACCTATTTCTTTTGATTTAAAGTGTTTCATACAAGTTTTTAATCATTTCTGGAAACTATAATTGCGTATTTGAAGAGTTTGACCAGAATTAGAGAGTGTTCCTACAAGTATTTACTGGAATCGTCATCATTTTAACTGATTCACACAGAAAACGCCCGAGAAATTCTGCCTCCAATTGTAAACATAAACAGTATAGTCCTTACTTACAGTGTTTTTAAACAAATTTTGAGCTGAATAACCCTGAATTCCTAATATTTGAAATAAACTGAATTGGAAACGCTCCCTAAATTAATCGGAGTTGTAAATATTATCAGTTTTCTGGTCATTTCCAAGCTTTCCACTGGTAACCTCCGTGATTGAAAATGGCAGGAAATGTAGTAAGAGCCTATATCCTTTTATTTCAAGTGTTTCTTACAAGTTTTTAATCATTTCTGGAAACTATAATTGCGTATTTGAAGAGTTTTACCACAGTTAGAGAGAGTTCCTACAACTATATACTCGAATCGTCAGCATTGTAACTTATCCACACAGAAAACGCCAGAGAAATTCCGCCTCCAATTACAAACATAAACAGTATAGTCCTCACTTCCAGTATTTCTACACAAATTTTGAGCTGTATAAACCTAATTCCTTATATTTGAAAGCAAATTCAAGTGAAAACGCTTCCTAAAGTAGCTGGAGTTGTAAATATTATCAGTTTTCTGGTCATTTCCAAGCTTTCCCCTGGTAACCTCCAGGAATGAAAATGGCAGAAAATGTAGTATGAATCTATTACCTTTTATTTCAAGTGTTTCTTAGAAGTTTTTATTCATTTCTGGAAACTATAATTGCGTATTTGAAGAGTTTGACCAGAATTAGAGAGTGTTCCTACAAGTATATACTGGAATCGTCAGCATTTTAACTGATTCACACAGAAAACGCCAGAGAAATTCGGCCTCCAATTGTAAACATAAACAGTATAGTCCTTACTTACAGTGTTTCTAAACAAATTTTGAGCTGTATAAATCTAATTCCTAATATTTGAAAGGAAATTCAAGTGAAAACGCTTCTAAAAAGTAGCCGGAGTTGTAAATATTATCATTTTTCTGGTCATTTCCGAACTTTCCACTGGTAACCTCCGTGATTGAAAATGGCAGGAAATGTAGTAAGAACCTATTTCCTTTGATTTATAGTGTTTCATACAAGTTTTTAATCATTTCTGGAAACTATAATTGCGTATTTGAAGAGTTTGACCAGAATTAGAGAGTGTTCCTACAAGTATATACTGGAATCGTCATCATTTTAACTGATTCACACAGAAAACGCAAGAGAAATTCGGCCTCCAATTGTAAACATAAACAGTATAGTCCTTACTTACAGTGTTTTTAAACAAATTTTGAGCTGAATAACCCTGAATTCCTAATATTTGAAACAAATTGAATTGGAAACGCTCCCTAAATTAATCGGAGTTGTAAATATTATCAGTTTTCTGGTCATTTCCAAGCTTTCCACTGGTAACCTCCGTGATTGAAAATGGCAGGAAATGTAGTAAGAACCTATTTCCTTTTATTTAAAGTGTTTCATACAAGTTTTTAATCATTTCTGGAAACTATAATTGCGTATTTGAAGAGTTTGACCAGAATTAGAGAGTGTTCCTACAAGTATATACTGGAATCGTCATCATTGTAACTTATCCACACAGAAAACACCAGAGAAATTCGGCCTCCAATTATAAACATAAACAGTATAGTCCTCACTTCCAGTATTTCTACACAAATTTTGAGCTGTATAAACCTAATTCCTTATATTTGAAAGCAAATTCAAATGAAAACGCTTCCTAAAGTAGCTGGAGTTGTAAATATTATCAGTTTTCTGGTCATTTCCAAACTTTCCACTGGTAACCTCCGTGATTGAAAATGGCAGGAAATGTAGTAAGAGCCTATATCCTTTTATTTCAAGTGTTTCTTACAAGTTTTTAATCATTTCGGGAAACTATAATTGCGTATTTGAAGAGTTTTACCACAATTAGAGGGAGTTCCTACAACTATATACTCGAATCGTCAGCATTGTAACTTATCCACACAGAAAACGCCAGAGAAATTCGGCCTCCAATTGTAAACATAAACAGTATAGTCCTTACTTACAGTGTTTTTCAACAAATTTTGAGCTGAATAACCCTGAATTCCTAATATTTGAAACAAATTGAATTGGAAACGCTCCCTAAATTATTCGGAGTTGTAAATATTATAAGTTTTCTGGTCATTTCCAAGCTTTCCTCTGGTAACCTCCATGAATGAAAATGGCAGAAAATGTAGTATGAATCTATTACCTTTTATTTCAAGTGTTTCTTACAAGTTTTTAATCATTTCGGGAAACTATAATTGCGTATTTGAAGAGTTTGACCAGAATTAGAGAGTGTTCCTACAAGTATTTACTGGAATCGTCATCATTTTAACTGATTCACACAGAAAACGCCCGTGAAATTCTGCCTCCAATTGTAAACATAAACAGTATAGTCCTTACTTACAGTGTTTTTAAACAAATTTGGAGCTGAATAACCCTGAATTCCTAATATTTGAAACAAATTGAATGCAAAACGCTCCCTAAATTAATCGGAGTTGTAAATATTATCAGTTTTCTGGTCATTTCCAAGCTTTCCCCTGGTAACCTCCATGAATGAAAATGGCAGAAAATGTAGTATGAATCTATTACCTTTTATTTCAAGTCTTTCTTAGGAGTTTTTATTCATTTCTGGAAACTATAATTGCGTATTTGAAGAGTTTGACCAGAATTAGAGAGTGTTCCTACAAGTATATACTGGAATCGTCAGCATTTTAACTGATTCACACAGAAAACGCCAGAGAAATTTGGCCTCCAATTGTAAACATAAACAGTATAGTCCTTACTTACAGTGTTTCTAAACAAATTTTGAGCTGTATAAATCTAATTCCTAATATTTGAAAGGAAATTCAAGTGAAAACGCTTCTAAAAAGTAGCCGGAGTTGTAAATATTATCATTTTTCTGGTCATTTCCGAACTTTCCACTGGTAACCTCCGTGATTGAAAATGGCAGGAAATGTAGTAAGAACCTATTTCCTTTGATTTAAAGTGTTTCATACAAGTTTTTAATCATTTCTGGAAACTATAATTGCGTATTTGAAGAGTTTGACCAGAATTAGAGAGTGTTCCTACAAGTATATACTGGAATCGTCATCATTTTAACTGATTCACACAGAAATCGCCAGAGAAATTCGGCCTCCAATTGTAAACATAAACAGTATAGTCCTTACTTACAGTGTTTTTAAACAAATTTTGAGCTGAATAACCCTGAATTCCTAATATTTGAAACAAACTGAATTGGAAACGCTCCCTAAATTAATCGGAGTTGTAAATATTATCAGTTTTCTGGTCATTTCCAAGCTTTCCACTGGTAACCTCCGTGATTGAAAATGGCAGGAAATGTAGTAAGAGCCTATATCCTTTTATTTCAAGTGTTTCTTACAAGTTTTTAATCATTTCGGGAAACTATAATTGCGTATTTGAAGAGTTTTACCACAGTTAGAGAGAGTTCCTACAACTATATACTCGAATCGTCAGCATTGTAACTTATCCACACAGAAAACGCCAGAGAAATTCCGCCTCCAATTACAAACATAAACAGTATAGTCCTCACTTCCAGTATTTCTACACAAATTTTGAGCTGTATAAACCTAATTCCTTATATTTGAAAGCAAATTCAAGTGAAAACGCTTCCTAAAGTAGCTGGAGTTGTAAATATTATCAGTTTTCTGGTCATTTCCAAACTTTCCACTGGTAACCTCCGTGATTGAAAATGGCAGGAAATGTAGTAAGAGCCTATATCCTTTTATTTCAAGTGTTTCTTACAAGTTTTTAATCATTTCGGGAAACTATAATTGCGTATTTGAAGAGTTTTACCACAATTAGAGAGAGTTCCCACAACTATATACTGGAATCATCATCATTTTAACTGATTCACACAGAAAACGCCAGAGAAATTCGGCCTCCAATTGTAAACATAAACAGTATACTCCTTACTTACAGTGTTTTTAAACAAATTTTGAGCTGAATAACCCTGAATTCCTAATATTTGAAACAAATTGAATTGGAAACGCTCCCTAAATTAATCGGAGTTGTAAATACTATAAGTTTTCTGGTCATTTCCAAGCTTTCCCCTGGTAACCTCCATGAATGAAAATGGCAGAAAATGTAGTATGAATCTATTACCTTTTATTTCAAGTGTTTCTTACAAGTTTTTATTCATTTCTGGAAAGTATAATTGCGTATTTGAAGAGTTTGACCAGAATTAGAGAGTGTTCCTACAACTATATACTGGAATCGTCAGCATTTTAACTGATTCACACAGAAAACGCCAGAGAAATTTGGCCTCCAATTGTAAACATAAACAGTATAGTCCTTACTTACAGTGTTTCTAAACAAATTTTGAGGTGTATAAATCTAATTCCTAATATTTGAAAGCAAATTCATGTGAAAACACTTCCAAAAAGTAGCCGGAGTTGTAAATATTATCAGTTTTCTGGTCATTTCCGAACATTCCACTGGTAACCTCCGTGATTGAAAATGGCAGGAAATGTAGTAAGAACCTATTTCCTTTTATTTAAAGTGTTTCATACAAGTTTTTAATCATTTCTGGAAACTATAATTGCGTATTTGAAGAGTTTGACCAGAATTAGAGAGTGTTCCTACAAGTATATACTGGAATCGTCATCATTGTAACTTATCCACACAGAAAACACCAGAGAAATTCGGCCTCCAATTATAAACATAAACAGTATAGTCCTCACTTCCAGTATTTCTACACAAATTTTGAGCTGTATAAACCTAATTCCTTATATTTGAAAGCAAATTCAAGTGAAAACGCTTCCTAAAGTAGCTGGAGTTGTAAATATTATCAGTTTTCTGGTCATTTCCAAACTTTCCACTGGTAACCTCCGTGATTGAAAATGGCAGGAAATGTAGTAAGAGCCTATATCCTTTTATTTCAAGTGTTTCTTACAAGTTTTTAATCATTTCGGGAAACTATAATTGCGTATTTGAAGAGTTTTACCACAATTAGAGAGAGTTCCTAAAACTATATACTCGAATCGTCAGCATTGTAACTTATCCACACAGAAAACGCCAGAGAAATTCGGCCTCCAATTGTAAACATAAACAGTATAGTCCTTACTTACAGTGTTTTTAAACAAATTTTGAGCTGAATAACCCTGAATTCCTAATATTTGAAACAAATTGAATTGGAAACGCTCCCTAAATTATTCGGAGTTGTAAATATTATAAGTTTTCTGGTCATTTCCAAGCTTTCCTCTGGTAACCTCCATGAATGAAAATGGCAGAAAATGTAGTATGAATCTATTACCTTTTATTTCAAGTGTTTCTTACAAGTTTTTAATCATTTCGGGAAACTATAATTGCGTATTTGAAGAGTTTGACCAGAATTAGAGAGTGTTCCTACAAGTATTTACTGGAATCGTCATCATTTTAACTGATTCACACAGAAAACGCCCGAGAAATTCTGCCTCCAATTGTAAACATAAACAGTATAGTCCTTACTTACAGTGTTTTTAAACAAATTTGGAGCTGAATAACCCTGAATTCCTAATATTTGAAACAAATTGAATGC
Organism: Myotis daubentonii; assembly: GCF_963259705.1. Taxonomy (NCBI): domain Eukaryota; kingdom Metazoa; phylum Chordata; class Mammalia; order Chiroptera; family Vespertilionidae; genus Myotis; species Myotis daubentonii. Next base: position 80,523,871 of record NC_081861.1, on the reverse strand, counting down.
AAAACGCTCCCTAAATTAATCGGAGTTGTAAATATTATCAGTTTTCTGGTCATTTCCAAGCTTTCCCCTGGTAACCTCCATGAATGAAAATGGCAGAAAATGTAGTATGAATCTATTACCTTTTATTTCAAGTCTTTCTTCGAAGTTTTTAATCATTTCGGGAAACTATAATTGCGTATTTGAAGAGTTTTACCACAGTTAGAGAGAGTTCCTACAAGTATATACTGGAATCGTCACCATTTTAACTGATTCACACAGAAAACGCCAGAGAAATTTGGCCTCCAATTGTAAACATAAACAGTATAGTCCTTACTTACAGTGTTTCTAAACAAATTTTGAGCTGTATAAATCTAATTCCTAATATTTGAAAGGAAATTCAAGTGAAAACGCTTCTAAAAAGTAGCCGGAGTTGTAAATATTATCATTTTTCTGGTCATTTCCGAACTTTCCACTGGTAACCTCCGTGATTGAAAATGGCAGGAAATGTAGTAAGAACCTATTTCCTTTGATTTAAAGTGTTTCATACAAGTTTTTAATCATTTCTGGAAACTATAATTGCGTATTTGAAGAGTTTGACCAGAATTAGAGAGTGTTCCTACAAGTATATACTGGAATCGTCATCATTTTAACTGATTCACACAGAAAACGCCAGAGAAATTCGGCCTCCAATTGTAAACATAAACAGTATAGTCCTTACTTACAGTGTTTTTAAACAAATTTTGAGCTGAATAACCCTGAATTCCTAATATTTGAAACAAACTGAATTGGAAACGCTCCCTAAATTAATCGGAGTTGTAAATATTATCAGTTTTCTGGTCATTTCCAAGCTTTCCACTGGTAACCTCCGTGATTGAAAATGGCAGGAAATGTAGTAAGAGCCTATATCCTTTTATTTCAAGTGTTTCTTACAAGTTTTTAATCATTTCTGGAAACTATAATTGCGTATTTGAAGAGTTTTACCACAGTTAGAGAGAGTTCCTACAACTATATACTCGAATCGTCAGCATTGTAACTTATCCACACAGAAAACGCCAGAGAAATTCCGCCTCCAATTACAAACATAAACAGTATAGTCCTCACTTCCAGTATTTCTACACAAATTTTGAGCTGTATAAACCTAATTCCTTATATTTGAAAGCAAATTCAAGTGAAAACGCTTCCTAAAGTAGCTGGAGTTGTAAATATTATCAGTTTTCTGGTCATTTCCAAACTTTCCACTGGTAACCTCCGTGATTGAAAATGGCAGGAAATGTAGTAAGAGCCTATATCCTTTTATTTCAAGTGTTTCTTACAAGTTTTTAATCATTTCGGGAAACTATAATTGCGTATTTGAAGAGTTTTACCACAATTAGAGAGAGTTCCCACAACTATATACTGGAATCATCATCATTTTAACTGATTCACACAGAAAACGCCAGAGAAATTCGGCCTCCAATTGTAAACATAAACAGTATACTCCTTACTTACAGTGTTTTTAAACAAATTTTGAGCTGAATAACCCTGAATTCATAATATTTGAAACAAATTGAATTCAAAACGCTCCCTAAATTAATCGGAGTTGTAAATATTATCAGTTTTCTGGTCATTTCCAAGCTTTCCACTGGTAACCTCCATGAATGAAAATGGCAGAAAATGTAGTATGAATCTATTACCTTTTATTTCAAGTGTTTCTTACAAGTTTTTATTCATTTCTGGAAACTATAATTGCGTTTTTGAAGAGTTTGACCAGAATTAAAGAGTGTTCCTACAACTATATACTGGAATCGTCAGCATTTTAACTGATTCACACAGAAAACGCCAGAGAAATTTGGCCTCCAATTGTAAACATAAACAGTATAGTCCTTACTTACAGTGTTTCTAAACAAATTTTGAGGTGTATAAATCTAATTCCTAATATTTGAAAGCAAATTCATGTGAAAACACTTCCAAAAAGTAGCCGGAGTTGTAAATATTATCAGTTTTCTGGTCATTTCCGAACATTTCACTGGTAACCTCCGTGATTGAAAATGGCAGGAAATGTAGTAAGAACCTATTTCCTTTTATTTAAAGTGTTTCATACAAGTTTTTAATCATTTCTGGAAACTATAATTGCGTATTTGAAGAGTTTGACCAGAATTAGAGAGTGTTCCTACAAGTATATACTGGAATCGTCATCATTGTAACTTATCCACACAGAAAACACCAGAGAAATTCGGCCTCCAATTATAAACATAAACAGTATAGTCCTCACTTCCAGTATTTCTACACAAATTTTGAGCTGTATAAACCTAATTCCTTATATTTGAAAGCAAATTCAAGTGAAAACGCTTCCTAAAGTAGCTGGAGTTGTAAATATTATCAGTTTTCTGGTCATTTCCAAACTTTCCACTGGTAACCTCCGTGATTGAAAATGGCAGGAAATGTAGTAAGAGCCTATATCCTTTTATTTCAAGTGTTTCTTACAAGTTTTTAATCATTTCGGGAAACTATAATTGCGTATTTGAAGAGTTTTACCACAATTAGAGAGAGTTCCTACAACTATATACTCGAATCGTCAGCATTGTAACTTATCCACACAGAAAACGCCAGAGAAATTCGGCCTCCAATTGTAAACATAAACAGTATAGTCCTTACTTACAGTGTTTTTAAACAAATTTTGAGCTGAATAACCCTGAATTCCTAATATTTGAAACAAATTGAATTGGAAACGCTCCCTAAATTATTCGGAGTTGTAAATATTATAAGTTTTCTGGTCATTTCCAAGCTTTCCTCTGGTAACCTCCATGAATGAAAATGGCAGAAAATGTAGTATGAATCTATTACCTTTTATTTCAAGTGTTTCTTACAAGTTTTTAATCATTTCGGGAAACTATAATTGCGTATTTGAAGAGTTTGACCAGAATTAGAGAGTGTTCCTACAAGTATTTACTGGAATCGTCATCATTGTAACTGATTCACACAGAAAACGCCTGAGAAATTCTGCCTCCAATTGTAAACATAAACAGTATAGTCCTTACTTACAGTGTTTTTAAACAAATTTGGAGCTGAATAACCCTGAATTCCTAATATTTGAAACAAATTGAATGCAAAACGCTCCCTAAATTAATCGGAGTTGTAAATATTATCAGTTTTCTGGTCATTTCCAAACTTTCCCCTGGTAACCTCCATGAATGAAAATGGCAGAAAATGTAGTATGAATCTATTACCTTTTATTTCAAGTGTTTCTTAGAAGTTTTTATTCATTTCTGGAAACTATAATTGCGTATTTGAAGAGTTTGACCAGAATTAGAGAGTGTTCCTACAAGTATATACTGGAATCGTCAGCATTTTAACTGATTCACACAGAAAACGCCAGAGAAATTCGGCCTCCAATTGTAAACATAAACAGTATAGTCCTTACTTACAGTGTTTCTAAACAAATTTTGAGCTGTATAAATCTAATTCATAATATTTGAAAGGAAATTCAAGTGAAAACGCTTCTAAAAAGTAGCCGGAGTTGTAAATATTATCATTTTTCTGGTCATTTCCGAACTTTCCACTGGTAACCTCCGTGATTGAAAATGGCAGGAAATGTAGTAAGAACCTATTTCCTTTGATTTAAAGTGTTTCATACAAGTTTTTAATCATTTCTGGAAACTATAATTGCGTATTTGAAGAGTTTGACCAGAATTAGAGAGTGTTCCTACAAGTATATACTGGAATCGTCATCATTTTAACTGATTCACACAGAAAACGCCAGAGAAATTCGGCCTCCAATTGTAAACATAAACAGTATAGTCCTTACTTACAGTGTTTTTAAACAAATTTTGAGCTGAATAACCCTGAATTCCTAATATTTGAAACAAATTGAATTCAAAACGCTCCCTAAATTAATCGGAGTTGTAAATATTATCAGTTTTCTGATCATTTCCAAGCTTTCCACTGGTAACTTCCATGAATGAAAATGGCAGAAAATGTAGTATGAATCTATTACCTTTTATTTCAAGTGTTTCTTACACGTTTTTAATCATTTCGGGAAACTATAATTGCGTATTTGAAGAGTTTTACCACAATTAGAGAGAGTTCCTACAATGATATACTCGAATCGTCAGCATTGTAACTTATCCACACAGAAAACGCCAGAGAAATTCCGCCTCCAATTATAAACATAAACAGTATAGTCCTCACTTCCAGTATTTCTACACAAATTTTGAGCTGTATAAACCTAATTCCTAATATTTGAAAGGAAATTCAAGTGAAAACGCTTCTAAAAAGTAGCCGGAGTTGTAAATATTATCATTTTTCTGGTCATTTCCGAACTTTCCACTGGTAACCTCCGTGATTGAAAATGGCAGGAAATGTAGGAAGAACCTATTTCCTTTAATTTAAAGTGTTTCATACAAGTTTTTAATCATTTCTGGAAACTATAATTGCGTATTTGAAGAGTTTGACCAGAATTAGAGAGTGTTCCTACAGGTATATACTGGAATCGTCATCATTTTAACTGATTCACAAAGAAAACGCCAGAGAAATTCGGCCTCCAATTGTAAACATAAACAGTGTAGTCCTTACTTACAGTGTTTCTAAACAAATTTTGAGCGGAATAACCCTGAATTCCTAATATTTGAAACAAATTGAATTCAAAACGCTCCCTAAATTAATCGGAGTTGTAAATATTATCAGTTTTCTGATCATTTCGAAGCTTTCCACTGGTAACCTCCATGAATGAAAATGGCAGAAAATGTAGTATGAATCTATTACCTTTTATTGCAAGTGCTTCTTACAAGTTTTTAGTCATTTCGGGAAACTATAATTGCGTATTTGAAGAGTTTTACCACAATTAGAGAGAGTTCCTACAACTATATACTCGAATCGTCAGCATTGTAACTTATCCACACAGAAAACGCCAGAGAAATTTGGCCTCCAATTATAAACATAAACAGTATAGTCCTCACTTCCAGTATTTCTAGACAAATTTTGAGCTGTATAAACATAATTCCTTATATTTGAAAGCAAATTCATGTGAAAACGCTTCCTAAAGTAGCTGGAGTTGTAAATATTATCAGTTTTCTGGTCATTTCCAAACTTTCCACTGGTAACCTCCGTGATTGAAAATGGCAGGAAATGTAGTAAGAGCCTATATCCTTTTATTTCAAGTGTTTCTTACAAGTTTTTAATCATTTCGGGAAACTATAAATGCGTATTTGAAGAGTTTTACCACAATTAGAGAGAGTTCCCACAACTATATACTGGAATCGTCGTCATTTTAACTGATTCACACAGAAAACGCCAGAGAAATTCGACCTCCAATTGTAAACATAAAGAGTATAGTCCTTACTTACAGTGTTTTTAAACAAATTTTGAGCTGAATAACCCTGAATTCCTAATATTTGAAACAAATTGAATTGGAAACGCTCCCTAAATTATTCGGAGTTGTAAATGTTATCAGTTTTCTCGTCATTTCCAAGCTTTCCTCATGTAACCTCCGTGATTGAAAACGGCAGGAAATGTAGTAAGAACCTATTTCCTTTTATTTCAAGTATTTCATACAAGTTTTTAATCATTTCTGGAAACTATAATTGCGTATTTGAAGAGTTTGACCAGAATTAGAGAGTGTTCCTACAAGTATTTACTGGAATCGTCATCATTTTAACTGATTCACACAGAAAACGCCCGAGAAATTCTGCCTCCAATTGTAAACATAAACAGTATAGTCCTTACTTACAGTGTTTTTAAACAAATTTGGAGCTGAATAACCCTGAATTCCTAATATTTGAAACAAATTGAATGCAAAACGCTCCCTAAATTAATCGGAGTTGTAAATATTATCAGTTTTCTGGTCATTTCCAAGCTTTCCCCTGGTAACCTCCATGAATGAAAATGGCAGAAAATGTAGTATGAATCTATTACCTTTTATTTCAAGTGTTTCTTAGAAGTTTTTATTCATTTCTGGAAACTATAATTGCGTATTTGAAGAGTTTGACCAGAATTAGAGAGTGTTCCTACAAGTATATACTGGAATCGTCAGCATTTTAACTGATTCACACAGAAAACGCCAGAGAAATTCGGCCTCCAATTGTAAACATAAACAGTATAGTCCTTACTTACAGTGTTTCTAAACAAATTTTGAGCTGTATAAATCTAATTCCTAATATTTGAAAGGAAATTCAAGTGAAAACGCTTCTAAAAAGTAGCCGGAGTTGTAAATATTATCATTTTTCTGGTCATTTCCGAACTTTCCACTGGTAACCTCCGTGATTGAAAATGGCAGGAAATGTAGTAAGAACCTATTTCCTTTGATTTAAAGTGTTTCATACAAGTATTTAATCATTTCTGGAAACTATAATTGCGTATTTGAAGAGTTTGACCAGAATTAGAGAGTGTTCCTACAAGTATATACTGGAATCGTCATCATTTTAACTGATTCACACAGAAAACGCCAGAGAAATTCGGCCTCCAATTGTAAACATAAACAGTATAGTCCTTACTTACAGTGTTTCTAAACAAATTTTGAGCTGAATAACCCTAAATTCCTAATATTTGAAACAAATTGAATTCAAAACGCTCCCTAAATTAATCGGAGTTGTAAATATTATCAGTTTTCTGGTCATTTCCAAGCTTTCCACTGGTAACCTCCATGAATGAAAATGGCAGAAAATGTAGTATGAATTATGAATCTATTACCTTTTATTGCAAGTGCTTCTTACAAGTTTTTAGTCATTTCGGGAAACTATAATTGCGTATTTGAAGAGTTTTACCACAATTAGAGAGAGTTCCTACAACTATATACTCGAATCGTCAGCATTGTAACTTATCCACACAGAAAACGCCAGAGAAATTCGGCCTCCAATTATAAACATAAACAGTATAGTCCTCACTTCCAGTATTTCTAGACAAATTTTGAGCTGTATAAACATAATTCCTTATATTTGAAAGCAAATTCAAGTGAAAACGCTTCCTAAAGTAGCTGGAGTTGTAAATATTATCAGTTTTCTGGTCATTTCCAAACTTTCCACTGGTAACCTCCGTGATTGAAAATGGCAGGAAATGTAGTAAGAGCCTATATCCTTTTATTTCAAGTGTTTCTTACAAGTTTTTAATCATTTCGGGAAACTATAAATGCGTATTTGAAGAGTTTTACCACAATTAGAGAGAGTTCCCACAACTATATACTGGAATCGTCATCATTTTAACTGATTCACACAGAAAACGCCAGAGAAATTCGACCTCCAATTGTAAACATAAAGAGTATAGTCCTTACTTACAGTGTTTTTAAACAAATTTTGAGCTGAATAACCCTGAATTCCTAATATTTGAAACAAATTGAATTCAAAACGCTCCCTAAATTAATCGAAGTTGTAAATGTTATCAGTTTTCTCGTCATTTCCAAGCTTTCCTCATGTAACCTCCGTGATTGAAAACGGCAGGAAATGTAGTAAGAACCTATTTCCTTTTATTTCAAGTGTTTCATACAAGTTTTTAATCATTTCTGGAAACTATAATTGCGTATTTGAAGAGTTTGACCAGAATTAGAGAGTGTTCCCACAAGTATTTACTGGAATCGTCATCATTTTAACTGATTCACACAGAAAACGCCCGAGAAATTCTGCCTCCAATTGTAAACATAAACAGTATAGTCCTTACTTACAGTGTTTTTAAACAAATTTGGAGCTGAATAACCCTGAATTCCTAATATTTGAAACAAATTGAATGCAAAACGCTCCCTAAATTAATCGGAGTTGTAAATATTATCAGTTTTCTGGTCATTTCCAAGCTTTCCCCTGGTAACCTCCATGAATGAAAATGGCAGAAAATGTAGTATGAATCTATTACCTTTTATTTCAAGTGTTTCTTAGAAGTTTTTATTCATTTCTGGAAACTATAATTGCGTATTTGAAGAGTTTGACCAGAATTAGAGAGTGTTCCTACAAGTATATACTGGAATCGTCAGCATTTTAACTGATTCACACAGAAAACGCCAGAGAAATTCGGCCTCCAATTGTAAACATAAACAGTATAGTCCTTACTTACAGTGTTTCTAAACAAATTTTGAGCTGTATAAATCTAATTCCTAATATTTGAAAGGAAATTCAAGTGAAAACGCTTCTAAAAAGTAGCCGGAGTTGTAAATATTATCATTTTTCTGGTCATTTCCGAACTTTCCACTGGTAACCTCCGTGATTGAAAATGGCAGGAAATGTAGTAAGAACCTATTTCCTTTGATTTAAAGTGTTTCATACAAGTTTTTAATCATTTCTGGAAACTATAATTGCGTATTTGAAGAGTTTGACCAGAATTAGAGAGTGTTCCTACAAGTATATACTGGAATCGTCATCATTTTAACTGATTCACACAGAAAACGCCAGAGAAATTCGGCCTCCAATTGTAAACATAAACAGTATAGTCCTTACTTACAGTGTTTTTAAACAAATTTTGAGCTGAATAACCCTGAATTCCTAATATTTGAAACAAATTGAATTCAAAACGCTCCCTAAATTAATCGGAGTTGTAAATATTATCAGTTTTCTGATCATTTCCAAGCTTTCCACTGGTAACTTCCATGAATGAAAATGGCAGAAAATGTAGTATGAATCTATTACCTTTTATTTCAAGTGTTTCTTACACGTTTTTAATCATTTCGGGAAACTATAATTGCGTATTTGAAGAGTTTTACCACAGTTAGAGAGAGTTCCTACAATGATATACTCGAATCGTCAGCATTGTAACTTATCCACACAGAAAACGCCAGAGAAATTCGGCCTCCAATTATAAACATAAACAGAATAGTCCTCACTTCCAGTATTTCTACACAAATTTTGAGCTGTATAAACCTAATTCCTTATATTTGAAAGCAAATTCAAGTGAAAACGCTTCCTAAAGTAGCTGGAGTTGTAAATATTATCAGTTTTCTGGTCATTTCCAAACTTTCCACTGGTAACCTCCGTCATTGAAAATGGCAGGAAATGTAGTAAGAGCCTATATCCTTTTATTTCAAGTGTTTCTTACAAGTTTTTAATCATTTCTGGAAACTATAATTGCGTATTTGAAGAGTTTGACCAGAATTAGAGAGTGTTCCTACAAGTATATACTGGAATCGTCAGCATTTTAACTGATTCACACAGAAAACGCCAGAGAAATTCGGCCTCCAATTGTAAACATAAACAGTATAGTCCTTACTTACAGTGTTTCTAAACAAATTTTGAGCTGTATAAATCTAATTCATAATATTTGAAAGGAAATTCAAGTGAAAACGCTTCTAAAAAGTAGCCGGAGTTGTAAATATTATCATTTTTCTGGTCATTTCCGAACTTTCCACTGGTAACCTCCGTGATTGAAAATGGCAGGAAATGTAGTAAGAACCTATTTCCTTTGATTTAAAGTGTTTCATACAAGTTTTTAATCATTTCTGGAAACTATAATTGCGTATTTGAAGAGTTTGACCAGAATTAGAGAGTGTTCCTACAAGTATATACTGGAATCGTCATCATTTTAACTGATTCACACAGAAAACGCCAGAGAAATTCGGCCTCCAATTGTAAACATAAACAGTATAGTCCTTACTTACAGTGTTTTTAAACAAATTTTGAGCTGAATAACCCTGAATTCCTAATATTTGAAACAAATTGAATTCAAAACGCTCCCTAAATTAATCGGAGTTGTAAATATTATCAGTTTTCTGATCATTTCCAAGCTTTCCACTGGTAACTTCCATGAATGAAAATGGCAGAAAATGTAGTATGAATCTATTACCTTTTATTTCAAGTGTTTCTTACACGTTTTTAATCATTTCGGGAAACTATAATTGCGTATTTGAAGAGTTTTACCACAGTTAGAGAGAGTTCCTACAATGATATACTCGAATCGTCAGCATTGTAACTTATCCACACAGAAAACGCCAGAGAAATTCGGCCTCCAATTATAAACATAAACAGAATAGTCCTCACTTCCAGTATTTCTACACAAATTTTGAGCTGTATAAACCTAATTCCTTATATTTGAAAGCAAATTCAAGTGAAAACGCTTCCTAAAGTAGCTGGAGTTGTAAATATTATCAGTTTTCTGGTCATTTCCAAACTTTCCACTGGTAACCTCCGTCATTGAAAATGGCAGGAAATGTAGTAAGAGCCTATATCCTTTTATTTCAAGTGTTTCTTACAAGTTTTTAATCATTTCTGGAAACTATAATTGCGTATTTGAAGAGTTTGACCAGAATTAGAGAGTGTTCCTACAAGTATATACTGGAATCGTCAGCATTTTAACTGATTCACACTGAAAACGCCAGAGAAATTCGGCCTCCAATTGTAAACATAAACAGTATAGTCCTTACTTACAGTGTTTCTAAACAAATTTTGAGCTGTATAAATCTAATTCCTAATATTTGAAAGCAAATTCATGTGAAAACGCTTCGAAAAAGTAGCCGGAGTTGTAAATATTATCAGTTTTCTTGTCATTTCCGAACTTTCCACTGGTAACCTCCGTGATTGAAAATGGCAGGAAATGTAGTAAGAACCTATATCCTTTTATTTCAAGTGTTTCATACAAGTTTTTAATCATTTCTGGAAACTATAATTGCGTATTTGAAGAGTTTGACCAGAATTAGAGAATGTCCCTACAAGTATATACTGGAATCGTCATCATTGTAACTTATCCACACAGAAAACGCCAGAGAAATTCGGCCTCCAATTGTAAACATAAACAGTATAGTCCTTACTTACAGTGTTTTTAAACAAATTGTGAGCTGAGTAACCCTGAATTCCTAATATTTGAAACAAATTGAATTCAAAACGCTCCCTAAATTAATCGGAGTTGTAAATATTATCAGTTTTCTGGTCATTTCCAAGCTTTCCTCTGGTAACCTCCATGAATGAAAATGGCAGAAAATGTAGTATGAATCTATTACCTTTTATTGCAAGTGCTTCTTACAAGTTTTTAGTCATTTCGGGAAACTATAATTGCGTATTTGAAGAGTTTTACCACAACTAGAGAGAGTTCCTACAACTATATACTCAAATCGTCAGCATTGTATCTTATCCACACAGAAAACGCCAGAGAAATTCAGCCTCCAATTATAAACATAAACAGTATAGTCCTCACTTCCAGTATTTCTACACAAATTTTGAGCTGTATAAACCTAATTCCTAATATTTGAAAGGAAATTCAAGTGAAAACGCTTCTAAAAAGTAGCCGGAGTTGTAAATATTATCATTTTTCTGGTCATTTCCGAACTTTCCACTGGTAACCTCCGTGATTGAAAATGGCAGGAAATGTAGTAAGAACCTATTTCCTTCGATTTAAAGTGTTTCATACAAGTTTTTAATCATTTCTGGAAACTATAATTGCGTATTTGAAGAGTTTGACCAGAATTAGAGAGTGTTCCTACAAGTATATACTGGAATCGTCATCATTTTAACTGATTCACACAGAAAACGCCAGAGAAATTCGGCCTCCAATTGTAAACATAAAGAGTATAGTCCTTACTTACAGTGTTTTTAAACAAATTTTGAGCTGAATAACCCTGAATTCCTAATATTTGAAACAAATTGAATTCAAAACGCTCCCTAAATTAATCGGAGTTGTAAATGTTATCAGATTTCTCGTCATTTCCAAGCTTTCCTCATGTAACCTCCGTGATTGAAAACAGCAGGAAATGTAGTAAGAACCTATTTCCTTTTATTTCAAGTGTTTCATACAAGTTTTTAATCTTTTCTGGAAACTATAATTGCGTATTTGAAGAGTTTGACCAGAATTAGAGAGTGTTCCTACAAGTATTTACTGGAATCGTCATCATTTTAACTGATTCACACAGAAAACGCCAGAGAAATTCTGCCTCCAATTGTAAACATAAACAGTATAGTCCTCACTTCCAGTATTTCTAGAAAATTTTGAGCTGTATAAACATAATTCCTTATATTTGAAAGCAAATTCAAGTGAAAACGCTTCCTAAAGTAGCTGGAGTTGTAAATATTATCAGTTTTCTGGTCATTTCCAAACTTTCCACTGGTAACCTCCGTGATTGAAAATGGCAGGAAATGTAGTAAGAGCCTATATCCTATTATTTCAAGTGTTTCTTACAAGTTTTTAATCATTTCGGGAAACTATAAATGCGTATTTGAAGAGTTTTACCACAATTAGAGAGAGTTCCCACAACTATATACTGGAATCGTCATCATTTTAACTGATTCACACAGAAAACGCCAGAGAAATTCGGCCTCCAATTGTAAACATAAACAGTATAGTCCTTACTTACAGTGTTTTTAAACAAATTTTGAGCTGAATAACCCTGAATTCCTAATATTTGAAACAAATTGAATTCAAAACGCTCCCTAAATTAATCGGAGTTGTAAATGTTATCAGTTTTCTCGTCATTTCCAAGCTTTCCTCATGTAGCCTCCGTGATTGAAAACGGCAGGAAATGTAGTAAGAACCTATTTCCTTTTATTTCAAGTGTTTCATACAAGTTTTTAATCATTTCTGGAAACTATAATTGCGTATTTGAAGAGTTTGACCAGAATTAGAGAGTGTTCCTACAAGTATTTACTGGAATCGTCATCATTTTAACTGATTCACACAGAAAACGCCCGAGAAATTCTGCCTCCAATTGTAAACATAAACAGTATAGTCCTTACTTACAGTGTTTTTAAACAAATTTGGAGCTGAATAACCCTGAATTCCTAATATTTGAAACAAATTGAATGCAAAACGCTCCCTAAATTAATCGGAGTTGTAAATATTATCAGTTTTCTGGTCATTTCCAAGCTTTCCCCTGGTAACCTCCATGAATGAAAATGGCAGAAAATGTAGTATGAATCTATTACCTTTTATTTCAAGTGTTTCTTAGAAGTTTTTATTCATTTCTGGAAACTATAATTGCGTATTTGAAGAGTTTGACCAGAATTAGAGAGTGTTCCTACAAGTATATACTGGAATCGTGAGCATTTTAACTGATTCACACAGAAAACGCCAGAGAAATTCGGCCTCCAATTGTAAACATAAACAGTATAGTCCTTACTTACAGTGTTTCTAAACAAATTTTGAGCTGTATAAATCTAATTCCTAATATTTGAAAGGAAATTCAAGTGAAAACGCTTCTAAAAAGTAGCCGGAGTTGTAAATATTATCATTTTTCTGGTCATTTCCGAACTTTCCACTGGTAACCTCCGTGATTGAAAATGGCAGGAAATGTAGTAAGAACCTATATCCTTTTATTTCAAGTGTTTCATACAAGTTTTTAATCATTTCTGGAAACTATAATTGCGTATTTGAAGAGTTTGACCAGAATTAGAGAGTGTTCCTACAAGTATATACTGGAATCGTCATCATTTTAACTGATTCACACAGAAAACGCCAGAGAAATTCGGCCTCCAATTGTAAACATAAACAGTATAGTCCTTACTTACAGTGTTTTTAAACAAATTGTGAGCTGAATAACCCTGAATTCTTATATTTGAAACAAATTGAATTCAAAACTCTCCCTAAATAAATCGGAGTTGTAAATATTATCAGTTTTCTGGTCATTTCCAAGCTTTCCTCTGGTAACCTCCATGAATGAAAATGGCAGAAAATGTAGTATGAATCTATTACCTTTTATTTCAAGTGTTTCTTACACGTTTTTAATCATTTCGGGAAACTATAATTGCGTATTTGAAGAGTTTTACCACAGTTAGAGAGAGTTCCTACAATGATATACTCGAATCGTCAGCATTGTAACTTATCCACACAGAAAACGCCAGAGAAATTCAGCCTCCAATTATAAACATAAACAGTATAGTCTTCACTTCCAGTATTTCTACACAAATTTTGAGCTGTATAAACCTAATTCCTAATATTTGAAAGGAAATTCAAGTGAAAACGCTTCTAAAAAGTAGCCTGAGTTGTAAATATTATCATTTTTCTGGTCATTTCCGAACTTTCCACTGGTAACCTCCGTGATTGAAAATGGCAGGAAATGTAGTAAGAACCTATTTCCTTTAATTTAAAGTGTTTCATACAAGTTTTTAATCATTTCTGGAAACTATAATTGCGTATTTGAAGAGTTTGACCAGAATTAGAGAGTGTTCCTACAAGTATATACTGGAATCGTCATCATTTTAACTGATTCACACAGAAAACGCCAGAGAAATTCGGCCTCCAATTGTAAACATAAACAGTATAGTCCTTACTTACAGTGTTTCTAAACAAATTTTGAGCTGAATAACCCTGAATTCCTAATATTTGAAACAAATTGAATTCAAAACGCTCCCTAAATTAATCGGAGTTGTAAATATTATCAGTTTTCTGGTCATTTCCAAGCTTTCCACTGGTAACCTCCATGAATGAAAATGGCAGAAAATGTAGTATGAATCTATTACCTTTTATTGCAAGTGCTTCTTACAAGTTTTTAGTCATTTCGGGAAACTATAATTGCGTATTTGAAGAGTTTTACCACAATTAGAGAGAGTTCCTACAACTATATACTCGAATCGTCAGCATTGTAACTTATCCACACAGAAAACGCCAGAGAAATTCGGCCTCCAATTATAAACATAAACAGTATAGTCCTCACTTCCAGTATTTCTAGACAAATTTTGAGCTGTATAAACATAATTCCTTATATTTGAAAGCAAATTCAAGTGAAAACGCTTCCTAAAGTAGCTGGAGTTGTAAATATTATCAGTTTTCTGGTCATTTCCAAACTTTCCACTGGTAACCTCCGTGATTGAAAATGGCAGGAAATGTAGTAAGAGCCTATATCCTTTTATTTCAAGTGTTTCTTACAAGTTTTTAATCATTTCGGGAAACTATAAATGCGTATTTGAAGAGTTTTACCACAATTAGAGAGAGTTCCCACAACTATATACTGGAATCGTCATCATTTTAACTGATTCACACAGAAAACGCCAGAGAAATTCGACCTCCAATTGTAAACATAAAGAGTATAGTCCTTACTTACAGTGTTTCTAAACAAATTTTGAGCTGAATAACCCTGAATTCCTAATATTTGAAACAAATTGAATTCAAAACGCTCCCTAAATTAATCGGAGTTGTAAATGTTATCAGTTTTCTCGTCATTTCCAAGCTTTCCTCATGTAACCTCCGTGATTGAAAATGGCAGGAAATGTAGTATGAACCTATTTCCTTTTATTTCAAGTGTTTCATACAAGTTTCTAATCATTTCTGGAAACTATAATTGCGTATTTGAAGAGTTTGACCAGAATTAGAGAGTGTTCCTACAAGTATTTACTGGAATCGTCATCATTTTAACTGATTCACACAGAAAACGCCCGAGAAATTCTGCCTCCAATTGTAAACATAAACAGTATAGTCCTTACTTACAGTGTTTTTAAACAAATTTGGAGCTGAATAACCCTGAATTCCTAATATTTGAAACAAATTGAATGCAAAACGCTCCCTAAATTAATCGGAGTTGTAAATATTATCAGTTTTCTGGTCATTTCCAAGCTTTCCCCTGGTAACCTCCATGAATGAAAATGGCAGAAAATGTAGTATGAATCTATTACCTTTTATTTCAAGTGTTTCTTAGAAGATTTTATTCATTTCTGGAAACTATAATTGCGTATTTGAAGAGTTTGACCAGAATTAGAGAGTGTTCCTACAAGTATATACTGGAATCGTCAGCATTTTAACTGATTCACACAGAAAACGCCAGAGAAATTCGGCCTCCAATTGTAAACATAAACAGTATAGTCCTTACTTACAGTGTTTTTAAACAAATTGTGAGCTGAATAACCCTGAATTCTTATATTTGAAACAAATTGAATTCAAAACTCTCCCTAAATAAATCGGAGTTGTAAATATTATCAGTTTTCTGGTCATTTCCAAGCTTTCCTCTGGTAACCTCCATGAATGAAAATGGCAGAAAATGTAGTATGAATCTATTACCTTTTATTTCAAGTGTTTCTTACACGTTTTTAATCATTTCGGGAAACTATAATTGCGTATTTGAAGAGTTTTACCACAGTTAGAGAGAGTTCCTACAATGATATACTCGAATCGTCAGCATTGTAACTTATCCACACAGAAAACGCCAGAGAAATTCAGCCTCCAATTATAAACATAAACAGTATAGTCTTCACTTCCAGTATTTCTACACAAATTTTGAGCTGTATAAACCTAATTCCTAATATTTGAAAGGAAATTCAAGTGAAAACGCTTCTAAAAAGTAGCCTGAGTTGTAAATATTATCATTTTTCTGGTCATTTCCGAACTTTCCACTGGTAACCTCCGTGATTGAAAATGGCAGGAAATGTAGTAAGAACCTATTTCCTTTAATTTAAAGTGTTTCATACAAGTTTTTAATCATTTCTGGAAACTATAATTGCGTATTTGAAGAGTTTGACCAGAATTAGAGAGTGTTCCTACAAGTATATACTGGAATCGTCATCATTTTAACTGATTCACACAGAAAACGCCAGAGAAATTCGGCCTCCAATTGTAAACATAAACAGTATAGTCCTTACTTACAGTGTTTCTAAACAAATTTTGAGCTGAATAACCCTGAATTCCTAATATTTGAAACAAATTGAATTCAAAACGCTCCCTAAATTAATCGGAGTTGTAAATATTATCAGTTTTCTGGTCATTTCCAAGCTTTCCACTGGTAACCTCCATGAATGAAAATGGCAGAAAATGTAGTATGAATCTATTACCTTTTATTGCAAGTGCTTCTTACAAGTTTTTAGTCATTTCGGGAAACTATAATTGCGTATTTGAAGAGTTTTACCACAATTAGAGAGAGTTCCTACAACTATATACTCGAATCGTCAGCATTGTAACTTATCCACACAGAAAACGCCAGAGAAATTCGGCCTCCAATTATAAACATAAACAGTATAGTCCTCACTTCCAGTATTTCTAGACAAATTTTGAGCTGTATAAACATAATTCCTTATATTTGAAAGCAAATTCAAGTGAAAACGCTTCCTAAAGTAGCTGGAGTTGTAAATATTATCAGTTTTCTGGTCATTTCCAAACTTTCCACTGGTAACCTCCGTGATTGAAAATGGCAGGAAATGTAGTAAGAGCCTATATCCTTTTATTTCAAGTGTTTCTTACAAGTTTTTAATCATTTCGGGAAACTATAAATGCGTATTTGAAGAGTTTTACCACAATTAGAGAGAGTTCCCACAACTATATACTGGAATCGTCATCATTTTAACTGATTCACACAGAAAACGCCAGAGAAATTCGACCTCCAATTGTAAACATAAAGAGTATAGTCCTTACTTACAGTGTTTCTAAACAAATTTTGAGCTGAATAACCCTGAATTCCTAATATTTGAAACAAATTGAATTCAAAACGCTCCCTAAATTAATCGGAGTTGTAAATGTTATCAGTTTTCTCGTCATTTCCAAGCTTTCCTCATGTAACCTCCGTGATTGAAAATGGCAGGAAATGTAGTAAGAACCTATTTCCTTTTATTTCAAGTGTTTCATACAAGTTTCTAATCATTTCTGGAAACTATAATTGCGTATTTGAAGAGTTTGACCAGAATTAGAGAGTGTTCCTACAAGTATTTACTGGAATCGTCATCATTTTAACTGATTCACACAGAAAACGCCCGAGAAATTCTGCCTCCAATTGTAAACATAAACAGTATAGTCCTTACTTACAGTGTTTTTAAACAAATTTGGAGCTGAATAACCCTGAATTCCTAATATTTGAAACAAATTGAATGCAAAACGCTCCCTAAATTAATCGGAGTTGTAAATATTATCAGTTTTCTGGTCATTTCCAAGCTTTCCCCTGGTAACCTCCATGAATGAAAATGGCAGAAAATGTAGTATGAATCTATTACCTTTTATTTCAAGTGTTTCTTAGAAGATTTTATTCATTTCTGGAAACTATAATTGCGTATTTGAAGAGTTTGACCAGAATTAGAGAGTGTTCCTACAAGTATATACTGGAATCGTCAGCATTTTAACTGATTCACACAGAAAACGCCAGAGAAATTCGGCCTCCAATTGTAAACATAAACAGTATAGTCCTTACTTACAGTGTTTCTAAACAAATTTTGAGCTGTATAAATCTAATTCCTAATATTTGAAAGGAAATTCAAGTGAAAACGCTTCTAAAAAGTAGCCGGAGTTGTAAATATTATCATTTTTCTGGTCATTTCCGAACTTTCCACTGGTAACCTCCGTGATTGAAAATGGCAGGAAATGTAGTAAGAACCTATTTCCTTTGATTTAAAGTGTTTCATACAAGTTTTTAATCATTTCTGGAAACTATAATTGCGTATTTGAAGAGTTTGACCAGAATTAGAGAGTGTTCCTACAAGTATATACTGGAATCGTCATCATTTTAACTGATTCACACAGAAAACGCCAGAGAAATTCGGCCTCCAATTGTAAACATAAACAGTATAGTCCTTACTTACAGTGTTTTTAAACAAATTTTGAGCTGAATAACCCTGAATTCCTAATATTTGAAACAAATTGAATTCAAAACGCTCCCTAAATTAATCGGAGTTGTAAATATTATCAGTTTTCTGATCATTTCCAAGCTTTCCACTGGTAACTTCCATGAATGAAAATGGCAGAAAATGTAGTATGAATCTATTACCTTTTATTTCAAGTGTTTTTTACACGTTTTTAATCATTTCAGGAAACTATAATTGCGTATTTGAAGAGTTTTACCACAGTTAGAGAGAGTTCCTACAATGATATACTCGAATCGTCAGCATTGTAACTTATCCACACAGAAAACGCCAGAGAAATTCGGCCTCCAATTATAAACATAAACAGAATAGTCCTCACTTCCAGTATTTCTACACAAATTTTGAGCTGTATAAACCTAATTCCTTATATTTGAAAGCAAATTCAAGTGAAAACGCTTCCTAAAGTAGCTGGAGTTGTAAATATTATCAGTTTTCTGGTCATTTCCAAACTTTCCACTGGTAACCTCCGTCATTGAAAATGGCAGGAAATGTAGTAAGAGCCTATATCCTTTTATTTCAAGTGTTTCTTACAAGTTTTTAATCATTTCTGGAAACTATAATTGCGTATTTGAAGAGTTTGACCAGAATTAGAGAGTGTTCCTACAAGTATATACTGGAATCGTCAGCATTTTAACTGATTCACACTGAAAACGCCAGAGAAATTCGGCCTCCAATTGTAAACATAAACAGTATAGTCCTTACTTACAGTGTTTCTAAACAAATTTTGAGCTGTATAAATCTAATTCCTAATATTTGAAAGCAAATTCATGTGAAAACGCTTCGAAAAAGTAGCCGGAGTTGTAAATATTATCAGTTTTCTTGTCATTTCCGAAATTTCCACTGGTAACCTCCGTGATTGAAAATGGCAGGAAATGTAGTAAGAACCTATATCCTTTTATTTCAAGTGTTTCATACAAGTTTTTAATCATTTCTGGAAACTATAATTGCGTATTTGAAGAGTTTGACCAGAATTAGAGAATGTCCCTACAAGTATATACTGGAATCATCATCATTGTAACTTCTCCACACAGAAAACGCCAGAGAAATTCGGCCTCCAATTGTAAACATAAACAGTATAGTCCTTACTTACAGTGTTTTTAAACAAATTGTGAGCTGAGTAACCCTGAATTCCTAATATTTGAAACAAATTGAATTCAAAACGCTCCCTAAATTAATCGGAGTTGTAAATATTATCAGTTTTCTGGTCATTTCCAAGCTTTCCTCTGGTAACCTCCATGAATGAAAATGGCAGAAAATGTAGTATGAATCTATTACCTTTTATTTCAAGTGTTTCTTACAAGTTTTTAATCATTTTGGGAAACTATAATTGCGTATTTGAAGAGTTTTACCACAACTAGAGAGAGTTCCTACAACTATATACTCAAATCGTCAGCATTGTATCTTATCCACACAGAAAACGCCAGAGAAATTCAGCCTCCAATTATAAACATAAACAGTATAGTCATCACTTCCAGTATTTCTACACAAATTTTGAGCTGTATAAACCTAATTCCTAATATTTGAAAGGAAATTCAAGTGAAAACGCTTCTAAAAAGTAGCCGGAGTTGTAAATATTATCATTTTTCTGGTCATTTCCGAACTTTCCACTGGTAACCTCCGTGATTGAAAATGGCAGGAAATGTAGTAAGAACCTATTTCCTTCGATTTAAAGTGTTTCATACAAGTTTTTAATCATTTCTGGAAACTATAATTGCGTATTTGAAGAGTTTGACCAGAATTAGAGAGTGTTCCTACAAGTATATACTGGAATCGTCATCATTTTAACTGATTCACACAGAAAACGCCAGAGAAATTCGGCCTCCAATTGTAAACATAAACAGTATAGTCCTTACTTACAGTGTTTTTAAACAAATTTTGAGCTGAATAACCCTGAATTCCTAATATTTGAAACAAATTGAATGCAAAACGCTCCCTAAATTAATCGGAGTTGTAAATATTATCAGTTTTCTGGTCATTTCCAAGCTTTCCCCTGGTAACCTCCATGAATGAAAATGGCAGAAAATGTAGTATGAATCTATTACCTTTTATTTCAAGTGTTTCTTAGAAGTTTTTATTCATTTCTGGAAACTATAATTGCGTATTTGAAGAGTTTGACCAGAATTAGAGAGTGTTCCTACAAGTATATACTGGAATCGTCAGCATTTTAACTGATTCACACAGAAAACGCCAGAGAAATTCGGCCTCCAATTATAAACATAAACAGAATAGTCCTCACTTCCAGTATTTCTACACAAATTTTGAGCTGTATAAACCTAATTCCTTATATTTGAAAGCAAATTCAAGTGAAAACGCTTCCTAAAGTAGCAGGAGTTGTAAATATTATCAGTTTTCTGGTCATTTCCAAACTTTCCACTGGTAACCTCCGTGATTGAAAATGGCAGGAAATGTAGTAAGAGCCTATATCCTTTTATTTCAAGTGTTTCTTACAAGTTTTTAATCATTTCTGGAAACTATAATTGCGTATTTGAAGAGTTTGACCAGAATTAGAGAGTGTTCCTACAAGTATATACTGGAATCGTCAGCATTTTAACTGATTCACACTGAAAACGCCAGAGAAATTCGGCCTCCAATTGTAAACATAAACAGTATAGTCCTTACTTACAGTGTTTCTAAACAAATTTTGAGCTGTATAAATCTAATTCCTAATATTTGAAAGCAAATTCATGTGAAAACGCTTCGAAAAAGTAGCCGGAGTTGTAAATATTATCAGTTTTCTTGTCATTTCCGAACTTTCCACTGGTAACCTCCGTGATTGAAAATGGCAGGAAATGTAGTAAGAACCTATATCCTTTTATTTCAAGTGTTTCATACAAGTTTTTAATCATTTCTGGAAACTATAATTGCGTATTTGAAGAGTTTGACCAGAATTAGAGAATGTCCCTATAAGTATATACTGGAATCGTCATCATTGTAACTTATCCACACAGAAAACGCCAGAGAAATTCGGCCTCCAAATGTAAACATAAACAGTATAGTCCTTACTTACAGTGTTTTTAAACAAATTGTGAGCTGAGTAACCCTGAATTCCTAATATTTGAAACAAATTGAATTCAAAACGCTCCCTAAATTAATCGGAGTTGTAAATATTATCAGTTTTCTGGTCATTTCCAAGCTTTCCTCTGGTAACCTCCATGAATTAAAATGGCAGAAAATGTAGTATGAATCTATTACCTTTTATTTCAAGTGTTTCTTACAAGTTTTTAATCATTTTGGGAAACTATAATTGCGTATTTGAAGAGTTTTACCACAACTAGAGAGAGTTCCTACAACTATATACTCAAATCGTCAGCATTGTATCTTATCCACACAGAAAACGCCAGAGAAATTCAGCCTCCAATTATAAACATAAACAGTATAGTCCTCACTTCCAGTATTTCTACACAAATTTTGAGCTGTATAAACCTAATTCCTAATATTTGAAAGGAAATTCAAGTGAAAACGCTTCTAAAAAGTAGCCGGAGTTGTAAATATTATCATTTTTCTGGTCATTTCCGAACTTTCCACTGGTAACCTCCGTGATTGAAAATGGCAGGAAATGTAGTAAGAACCTATGTCCTTCGATTTAAAGTGTTTCATACAAGTTTTTAATCATTTCTGGAAACTATAATTGCGTATTTGAAGAGTTTGACCAGAATTAGAGAGTGTTCCTACAAGTATATACTGGAATCGTCATCATTTTAACTGATTCACACAGAAAACGCCAGAGAAATTCGGCCTCCAATTGTAAACATAAACAGTATAGTCCTTACTTACAGTGTTTTTAAACAAATTTTGAGCTGAATAACCCTGAATTCCTAATATTTGAAACAAATTGAATTCAAAACGCTCCCTAAATTAATCGGAGTTGTAAATATTATCAGTTTTCTGATGATTTCCAAGCTTTCCACTGGTAACTTCCATGAATGAAAATGGCAGAAAATGTAGTATGAATCTATTACCTTTTATTTCAAGTGTTTCTTACAAGTTTTTAATCATTTCGGGAAACTATAATTGCGTATTTGAAGAGTTTGACCAGAATTAGAGAGTGTTCCTACAACGATATACTCGAATCGTCAGCATTGTAACTTATCCACACAGAAAACGCCAGAGAAATTCGGCCTCCAATTATAAACATAAACAGAATAGTCCTCACTTCCAGTATTTCTACACAAATTTTGAGCTGTATAAACCTAATTCCTTATATTTGAAAGCAAATTCAAGTGAAAACGCTTCCTAAAGTAGCTGGAGTTGTAAATATTATCAGTTTTCTGGTCATTTCCAAACTTTCCACTGGTAACCTCCGTCATTGAAAATGGCAGGAAATGTAGTAAGAGCCTATATCCTTTTATTTCAAGTGTTTCTTACAAGTTTTTAATCATTTCTGGAAACTATAATTGCGTATTTGAAGAGTTTGACCAGAATTAGAGAGTGTTCCTACAAGTATATACTGGAATCGTCAGCATTTTAACTGATTCACACTGAAAACGCCAGAGAAATTCGGCCTCCAATTGTAAACATAAACAGTATAGTCCTTACTTACAGTGTTTCTAAACAAATTTTGAGCTGTATAAATCTAATTCCTAATATTTGAAAGCAAATTCATGTGAAAACGCTTCGAAAAAGTAGCCGGAGTTGTAAATATTATCAGTTTTCTTGTCATTTCTGAAATTTCCACTGGTAACCTCCGTGATTGAAAATGGCAGGAAATGTAGTAAGAACCTATATCCTTTTATTTCAAGTGTTTCATACAAGTTTTTAATCATTTCTGGAAACTATAATTGCGTATTTGAAGAGTTTTACCACAATTAGAGAGAGTTCCTACAACTATATACTCGAATAGTCAGCATTATAACTTATCCACACAGAAAACGCCAGAGAAATTCGGCCTCCAATTATAAACATAAACAGAATAGTCCTCACTTCCAGTATTTCTACACAAATTTTGAGCTGTATAAACCTAATTCCTTATATTTGAAAGCAAATTCAAGTGAAAACGCTTCCTAAAGTAGCTGGAGTTGTAAATATTATCAGTTTTCTGGTCATTTCCAAACTTTCCACTGGTAACCTCCGTGATTGAAAATGGCAGGAAATGTAGTAAGAGCCTATATCCTTTTATTTCAAGTGTTTCTTACAAGTTTTTAATCATTTCTGGAAACTATAATTGCGTATTTGAAGAGTTTGACCAGAATTAGAGAGTGTTCCTACAAGTATATACTGGAATCGTCAGCATTTTAACTGATTCACACTGAAAACGCCAGAGAAATTCGGCCTCCAATTGCAAACATAAACAGTATAGTCCTTACTTACAGTGTTTCTAAACAAATTTTGAGCTGTATAAATCTAATTCCTAATATTTGAAAGCAAATTCATGTGAAAACGCTTCGAAAAAGTAGCCGGAGTTGTAAATATTATCAGTTTTCTTGTCATTTCCGAACTTTCCACTGGTAACCTCCGTGATTGAAAATGGCAGGAAATGTAGTAAGAACCTATATCCTTTTATTTCAAGTGTTTCATACAAGTTTTTAATCATTTCTGGAAACTATAATTGCGTATTTGAAGAGTTTGACCAGAATTAGAGAATGTTCCTACAAGTATATACTGGAATCGTCATCATTGTAACTTATCCACACAGAAAACGCCAGAGAAATTCGGCCTCCAATTGTAAACATAAACAGTATAGTCCTTACTTACAGTGTTTTTAAACAAATTGTGAGCTGAGTAACCCTGAATTCCTAATATTTGAAACAAATTGAATTCAAAACGCTCCCTAAATTAATCGGAGTTGTAAATATTATCAGTTTTCTGGTCATTTCCAAGCTTTCCTCTGGTAACCTCCATGAATTAAAATGGCAGAAAATGTAGTATGAATCTATTACCTTTTATTTCAAGTGTTTCTTACAAGTTTTTAATCATTTTGGGAAACTATAATTGCGTATTTGAAGAGTTTTACCACAACTAGAGAGAGTTCCTACAACTATATACTCAAATCGTCAGCATTGTAACTTATCCACACAGAAAACGCCAGAGAAATTCAGCCTCCAATTATAAACATAAACAGTATAGTCCTCACTTCCAGTATTTCTACACAAATTTTGAGCTGTATAAATCTAATTCCTAATATTTGAAAGGAAATTCAAGTGAAAACGCTTCTAAAAAGTAGCTGGAGTTGTAAATATTATCAGTTTTCTGGTCATTTCCAAACTTTCCACTGGTAACCTCCGTGATTGAAAATGGCAGGAAATGTAGTAAGAACCTATTTCCTTTAATTTAAAGTGTTTCATACAAGTTTTTAATCATTTCTGGAAACTATAATTGCGTATTTGAAGAGTTTGACCAGAATTAGAGAGTGTTCCTACAAGTATATACTGGAATCGTCATCATTTTAACTGATTCACACAGAAAACGCCAGAGATATTCGGCCTCCAATTGTAAACATAAACAGTATAGTCCTTACTTACATTGTTTTTAAACAAATTTTGAGCTGAATAACCCTGAATTCCTAATATTTGAAACAAATTGAATTCAAAACGCTCCCTAAATTAATCGGAGTTGTAAATATTATCAGTATTCTGATCATTTCCAAGCTTTCCACTGGTAACTTCCATGAATGAAAATGGCAGAAAATGTAATATGAATCTATTACCTTTTATTTCAAGTGTTTCTTACAAGTTTTTAATCATTTCGGGAAACTATAATTGCGTATTTGAAGAGTTTTACCACAATTAGAGAGAGTTCCTACAACTATATACTCGAATCGTCAGCATTGTAACTTATCCACACAGAAAACGCCAGAGAAATTCGGCCTCCAATTATAAACATAAACAGTATAGTCCTCACTTCCAGTATTTCTACACAAATTTTGAGCTGTATAAACCTAATTCCTTATATCTGAAAGCAAATTCAAGTGAAAACGCTTCCTAACGTAGCTGGAGTTGTAAATATTATCAGTTTTCCGGTCATTTCCAAACTTTCCACTGGTAACCTCCGTGATTGAAAATGGCAGGAAATGTAGTAAGAGCCTATATCCTTTTATTTCAAGTGTTTCTTACAAGTTTTTAATCATTTCTGGAAACTATAATTGCGTATTTGAAGAGTTTTACCACAATTAGAGAGAGTTCCCACAACTATATACTGGAATCGTCATCATTTTAACTGATTCACACAGAAAACGCCAGAGAAATTTGGCCTCCAATTGTAAACATAAACAGTATAGTCCTTACTTACAGTGTTTCTAAACAAATTTTGAGCTGAATAACCCTGAATTCCTAATATTTGAAACAAATTGAATTCAAAACGCTCCCTAAATTAATCAGAGTTGTAAATATTATCAGTTTTCTGGTCATTTCCATGCTTTCCCCTGGTAACCTCCATGAATGAAAATGGCAGAAAATGCAGTATGAATCTATTACCTTTTATTTTAAGTGTTTCTTACAAGTTTTTAATCATTTCGGAAAACTATAATTGCGTATTTGAAGAGTTTAACCACAACTAGAGAGAGTTCCTACAACTATATACTCGAATCGTCAGCATTGTAACTTATCCACACAGAAAACGCCAGAGAAATTCAGCCTCCAATTATAAACATAAACTGTATAGTTCTCACTTCCAGTATTTCTACACAAATTTTGAGCTGTATAAACCTAATTCCTAATATTTGAAAGGAAATTCAAGTGAAAACGCTTCTAAAAAGTAGCAGGAGTTGTAAATATTATCAGTTTTCTGGTCAATTCCGAACTTTCCACTGGTAACCTCCGTGATTGAAAATGGCAGGAAATGTAGTAAAAACCTATTTCCTTCGATTTAAAGTGTTTCATACAAGTTTTTAATCATTTCTGGAAACTATAATTGCGTATTTGAAGAGTTTGACCAGAATTAGAGAGTGTTCCTACAAGTATATACTGGAATCGTCAGCATTTTAACTGATTCACACAGAAAACGCCAGAGAAATTCGGCCTCCAATTGTAAACATAAACAGTATAGTCCTTACTTACAGTGTTTCTAAACAAATTTTGAGCTGTATAAATCTAATTCCTAATATTTGAAAGCAAATTCATGTGAAAACGGTTCGAAAAAGTAGCCGGAGTTGTAAATATTATCAGTTTTCTTGTCATTTCCGAAATTTCCACTGGTAACCTCCGTGATTGAAAATGGCAGGAAATGTAGTAAGAACCTATATCCTTTTATTTCAAGTGTTTCATACAAGTTTTTAATCATTTCTGGAAACTATAATTGCGTATTTGAAGAGTTTTACCACAATTAGAGAGAGTTCCTACAACTATATACTCGAATAGTCAGCATTATAACTTATCCACACAGAAAACGCCAGAGAAATTCGGCCTCCAATTATAAACATAAACAGAATAGTCCTCACTTCCAGTATTTCTACACAAATTTTGAGCTGTATAAACCTAATTCCTTATATTTGAAAGCAAATTCAAGTGAAAACGCTTCCTAAAGTAGCTGGAGTTGTAAATATTATCAGTTTTCTGGTCATTTCCAAACTTTCCACTGGTAACCTCCGTGATTGA
Organism: Myotis daubentonii; assembly: GCF_963259705.1. NCBI lineage: Eukaryota > Metazoa > Chordata > Mammalia > Chiroptera > Vespertilionidae > Myotis > Myotis daubentonii. The sequence goes on along the minus strand of NC_081861.1, from coordinate 80,496,948 downwards.
AAATGGCAGGAAATGTAGTAAGAGCCTATATCCTTTTATTTCAAGTGTTTCTTACAAGTTTTTAATCATTTCTGGAAACTATAATTGCGTATTTGAAGAGTTTGACCAGAATTAGAGAGTGTTCCTACAAGTATATACTGGAATCGTCAGCATTTTAACTGATTCACACTGAAAACGCCAGAGAAATTCGGCCTCCAATTGTAAACATAAACAGTATAGTCCTTACTTACAGTGTTTTTAAACAAATTGTGAGCTGAGTAACCCTGAATTCCTAATATTTGAAACAAATTGAATTCAAAACGCTCCCTAAATTAATCGGAGTTGTAAATATTATCAGTTTTCTGGTCATTTCCAAGCTTTCCTCTGGTAACCTCCATGAATTAAAATGGCAGAAAATGTAGTATGAATCTATTACCTTTTATTTCAAGTGTTTCTTACAAGTTTTTAATCATTTTGGGAAACTATAATTGCGTATTTGAAGAGTTTTACCACAACTAGAGAGAGTTCCTACAACTATATACTCAAATCGTCAGCATTGTAACTTATCCACACAGAAAACGCCAGAGAAATTCAGCCTCCAATTATAAACATAAACAGTATAGTCCTCACTTCCAGTATTTCTACACAAATTTTGAGCTGTATAAATCTAATTCCTAATATTTGAAAGGAAATTCAAGTGAAAACGCTTCTAAAAAGTAGCTGGAGTTGTAAATATTATCATTTTTCTGGTCATTTCCGAACTTTCCACTGGTAACCTCCGTGATTGAAAATGGCAGGAAATGTAGTAAGAACCTATTTCCTTTAATTTAAAGTGTTTCATACAAGTTTTTAATCATTTCTGGAAACTATAATTGCGTATTTGAAGAGTTTGACCAGAATTAGAGAGTGTTCCTACAAGTATATACTGGAATCGTCATCATTTTAACTGATTCACACAGAAAACGCCAGAGATATTCGGCCTCCAATTGTAAACATAAACAGTATAGTCCTTACTTACAGTGTTTTTAAACAAATTTTGAGCTGAATAACCCTGAATTCCTAATATTTGAAACAAATTGAATTCAAAACGCTCCCTAAATTAATCGGAGTTGTAAATATTATCAGTATTCTGATCATTTCCAAGCTTTCCACTGGTAACTTCCATGAATGAAAATGGCAGAAAATGTAATATGAATCTATTACCTTTTATTTCAAGTGTTTCTTACAAGTTTTTAATCATTTCGGGAAACTATAATTGCGTATTTGAAGAGTTTTACCACAATTAGAGAGAGTTCCTACAACTATATACTCGAATCGTCAGCATTGTAACTTATCCACACAGAAAACGCCAGAGAAATTCGGCCTCCAATTATAAACATAAACAGTATAGTCCTCACTTCCAGTATTTCTACACAAATTTTGAGCTGTATAAACCTAATTCCTTATATCTGAAAGCAAATTCAAGTGAAAACGCTTCCTAACGTAGCTGGAGTTGTAAATATTATCAGTTTTCCGGTCATTTCCAAACTTTCCACTGGTAACCTCCGTGATTGAAAATGGCAGGAAATGTAGTAAGAGCCTATATCCTTTTATTTCAAGTGTTTCTTACAAGTTTTTAATCATTTCTGGAAACTATAATTGCGTATTTGAAGAGTTTTACCACAATTAGAGAGAGTTCCCACAACTATATACTGGAATCGTCATCATTTTAACTGATTCACACAGAAAACGCCAGAGAAATTTGGCCTCCAATTGTAAACATAAACAGTATAGTCCTTACTTACAGTGTTTCTAAACAAATTTTGAGCTGAATAACCCTGAATTCCTAATATTTGAAACAAATTGAATTCAAAACGCTCCCTAAATTAATCAGAGTTGTAAATATTATCAGTTTTCTGGTCATTTCCATGCTTTCCCCTGGTAACCTCCATGAATGAAAATGGCAGAAAATGCAGTATGAATCTATTACCTTTTATTTTAAGTGTTTCTTACAAGTTTTTAATCATTTCGGAAAACTATAATTGCGTATTTGAAGAGTTTAACCACAACTAGAGAGAGTTCCTACAACTATATACTCGAATCGTCAGCATTGTAACTTATCCACACAGAAAACGCCAGAGAAATTCAGCCTCCAATTATAAACATAAACTGTATAGTTCTCACTTCCAGTATTTCTACACAAATTTTGAGCTGTATAAACCTAATTCCTAATATTTGAAAGGAAATTCAAGTGAAAACGCTTCTAAAAAGTAGCAGGAGTTGTAAATATTATCAGTTTTCTGGTCAATTCCGAACTTTCCACTGGTAACCTCCGTGATTGAAAATGGCAGGAAATGTAGTAAAAACCTATTTCCTTCGATTTAAAGTGTTTCATACAAGTTTTTAATCATTTCTGGAAACTATAATTGCGTATTTGAAGAGTTTGACCAGAATTAGAGAGTGTTCCTACAAGTATATACTGGAATCGTCAGCATTTTAACTGATTCACACAGAAAACGCCAGAGAAATTCGGCCTCCAATTGTAAACATAAACAGTATAGTCCTTACTTACAGTGTTTTTAAACAAATTTTGAGCTGAATAACCCTGAATTCCTAATATTTGAAACAAATTGAATTCAAAACGCTCCCTAAATTAATCGGAGTTGTAAATATTATCAGTTTTCTGATCATTTCCAAGCTTTCCACTGGTAACTTCCATGAATGAAAATGGCAGAAAATGTAGTATGAATCTATTACCTTTTATTTCAAGTGTTTCTTACAAGTTTTTAAGCATTTCGGGAAACTATAATTGCGTATTTGAAGAGTTTTACCACAGTTAGAGAGAGTTCCTACAACGATATACTCGAATCGTCAGCATTGTAACTTATCCACACAGAAAACGCCAGAGAAATTCGGCCTCCAATTATAAACATAAACAGAATAGTCCTCACTTCCAGTATTTCTACACAAATTTTGAGCTGTATAAACCTAATTCCTTATATTTGAAAGCAAATTCAAGTGAAAACGCTTCCTAAAGTAGCTGGAGTTGTAAATATTATCAGTTTTCTGGTCATTTCCAAACTTTCCACTGGTAACCTCCGTCATTGAAAATGGCAGGAAATGTAGTAAGAGCCTATATCCTTTTATTTCAAGTGTTTCTTACAAGTTTTTAATCATTTCTGGAAACTATAATTGCGTATTTGAAGAGTTTGACCAGAATTAGAGAGTGTTCCTACAAGTATATACTGGAATCGTCAGCATTTTAACTGATTCACACTGAAAACGCCAGAGAAATTCGGCCTCCAATTGTAAACATAAACAGTATAGTCCTTACTTACAGTGTTTCTAAACAAATTTTGAGCTGTATAAATCTAATTCCTAATATTTGAAAGCAAATTCATGTGAAAACGCTTCGAAAAAGTAGCCGGAGTTGTAAATATTATCAGTTTTCTTGTCATTTCCGAACTTTCCACTGGTAACCTCCGTGATTGAAAATGGCAGGAAATGTAGTAAGAACCTATATCCTTTTATTTCAAGTGTTTCATACAAGTTTTTAATCATTTCTGGAAACTATAATTGCGTATTTGAAGAGTTTGACCAGAATTAGAGAATGTTCCTACAAGTATATACTGGAATCGTCATCATTGTAACTTATCCACACAGAAAACGCCAGAGAAATTCGGCCTCCAATTGTAAACATAAACAGTATAGTCCTTACTTACAGTGTTTTTAAACAAATTGTGAGCTGAGTAACCCTGAATTCCTAATATTTGAAACAAATTGAATTCAAAACGCTCCCTAAATTAATCGGAGTTGTAAATATTATCAGTTTTCTGGTCATTTCCAAGCTTTCCTCTGGTAACCTCCATGAATGAAAATGGCAGAAAATGTAGTATGAATCTATTACCTTTTAATTCAAGTGTTTCTTACAAGTTTTTAATCATTTTGGGAAACTATAATTGCGTATTTGAAGAGTTTTACCACAACTAGAGAGAGTTCCTACAACTATATACTCAAATCGTCAGCATTGTAACTTATCCACACAGAAAACGCCAGAGAAATTCAGCCTCCAATTATAAACATAAACAGTATAGTCCTCACTTCCAGTATTTCTACACAAATTTTGAGCTGTATAAATCTAATTCCTAATATTTGAAAGGAAATTCAAGTGAAAACGCTTGTAAAAGGTAGCCGGAGTTGTAAATATTATCACTTTTCTGGTCATTTCCGAACTTTCCACTGGTAACCTCCTGATTGAAAATGGCAGGAAATGTAGTAAGAGCCTATATCCTATTATTTCAAGTGTTTGCTACAAGGTTTTAATCATTTCGGGAAACTATAATTGCGTATTTGAAGAGTTTTACCACAATTAGAGAGAGTTCCTACAACTATATACTCGAATCGTCAGCATTTTAACTTATCCACACAGAAAACGCCAGAGTAATTCGGCCTCCAATTGTAAACATAAACAGTATAGTCCTTACTTACAGTGTTTTTAAACAAATTGTGAGCTGAATAACCCTGAATTCTTATATTTGAAACAAATTGAATTCAAAACTCTCCCTAAATTAATCGGAGTTGTAAATATTATCAGTTTTCTGGTCATTTCCAAGCTTTCCTCTGGTAACCTCCATGAATGAAAATGGCAGAAAATGTAGTATGAATCTATTACCTTTTATTTCAAGTGTTTCTTACAAGTTTTTAATCATTTCGGGAAACTATAATTGCGAATTTGAAGAGTTTTACCACAGTTAGAGAGAGTTCCTACAACGATATACTGGAATCGTCAGCATTGTAACTTATCCACACAGAAAACGCCAGAGAAATTCGGCCTCCAATTATAAACATAAACAGAATAGTCCTCACTTCCAGTATTTCTACACAAATTTTGAGCTGTATAAACCTAATTCCTTATATTTGAAAGCAAATTCAAGTGAAAACGCTTCCTAAAGTAGCTGGAGTTGTAAATATTATCAGTTTTCTGGTCATTTCCAAACTTTCCACTGGTAACCTCCGTGATTGAAAATGGCAGGAAATGTAGTAAGAGCCTATATCCTTTTATTTCAAGTGTTTCTTACAAGTTTTTAATCATTTCTGGAAACTATAATTGCGTATTTGAAGAGTTTGACCAGAATTAGAGAGTGTTCCTACAAGTATATACTGGAATCGTCAACATTTTAACTGATTCACACAGAAAACGCCAGAGAAATTCGGCCTCCAATTGTAAACATAAACAGTATAGTCCTTACTTACAGTGTTTCTAAACAAATTTTGAGCTGTATAAATCTAATTCCTAATATTTGAAAGCAAATTCATGTGAAAACGCTTCGAAAAAGTAACCGGAGTTGTAAATATTATCAGTTTTCTTGTCATTTCCGAACTTTCCACTGGTAACCTCCGTGATTGAAAATGGCAGGAAATGTAGTAAGAACCTGTATCCTTTTATTTCAAGTGTTTCATACAAGTTTTTAATCATTTCTGGAAACTATAATTGCGTATTTGAAGAGTTTGACCAGAATTAGAGAATGTTCCTACAAGTATATACTGGAATCGTCATCATTGTAACTTATCCACACAGAAAACTCCAGAGAAATTCGGCCTCCAATTGTAAACATAAACAGTATAGTCCTTACTTACAGTGTTTTTAAACAAATTGTGAGCTGAGCAACCCTGAATTCCTAATATTTGAAACAAATTGAATTCAAAACGCTCCCTAAATTAATCGGAGTTGTAAATATTATCAGTTTTCTGGTCATTTCCAAGCTTTCCTCTGGTAACCTCCATGAATGAAAATGGCAGAAAATGTAGTATGAATCTATTACCTTTTATTTCAAGTGTTTCTTACAAGTTTTTAATCATTTTGGGAAACTATAATTGCGTATTTGAAGAGTTTTACCACAACTAGAGAGAGTTCCTACAACTATATACTCAAATCGTCAGCATTGTAACTTATCCACACAGAAAACGCCAGAGAAATTCAGCCTCCAATTATAAACATAAACAGTATAGTCCTCACTTCCAGTATTTCTACACAAATTTTGAGCTGTATAAACCTAATTCCTAATATTTGAAAGGAAATTCAAGTGAAAACGCTTCTAAAAAGTAGCCGGAGTTGTAAATATTATCATTTTTCTGGTCATTTCCGAACTTTCCACTGGTAACCTCCGTGATTGAAAATGGCAGGAAATGTAGTAAGAACCTATTTCCTTCGATTTAAAGTGTTTCATACAAGTTTTTAATCATTTCTGGAAACTATAATTGCGTATTTGAAGAGTTTTACCACAATTAGAGAGAGTTCCTACAACTATATACTGGAATCGTCATCATTTTAACTGATTCACACAGAAAACGCCAGAGAAATTCGGCCTCCAATTGTAAACATAAACAGTATAGTCCTTACTTACAGTGTTTTTAAACAAATTTTGAGCTGAATAACCCTGAATTCCTAATATTTGAAACAAATTGAATTCAAAACGCTCCCTAAATTAATCGGAGTTGTAAATATTATCAGTTTTCTGATCATTTCCAAGCTTTCCACTGGTAACTTCCATGAATGAAAATGGCAGAAAATGTAGTATGAATCTATTACCTTTTATTTCAAGTGTTTCTTACAAGTTTTTAATCATTTCGGGAAACTATAATTGCGTATTTGAAGATTTTTACCACAGTTAGAGAGAGTTCCTACAACGATATACTCGAATCGTCAGCATTGTAACTTATCCACACAGAAAACGCCAGAGAAATTCGGCCTCCAATTATAAACATAAACAGAATAGTCCTCACTTCCAGTATTTCTACACAAATTTTGAGCTGTATAAACCTAATTCCTTATATTTGAAAGCAAATTCAAGTGAAAACGCTTCCTAAAGTAGCTGGAGTTGTAAATATTATCAGTTTTCTGGTCATTTCCAAACTTTCAACTGGTAACCTCCGTCATTGAAAATGGCAGGAAATGTAGTAAGAGCCTATATCCTTTTATTTCAAGTGTTTCTTACAAGTTTTTAATCATTTCTGGAAACTATAATTGCGTATTTGAAGAGTTTGACCAGAATTAGAGAGTGTTCCTACAAGTATATACTGGAATCGTCAGCATTTTAACTGATTCACACTGAAAACGCCAGAGAAATTCGGCCTCCAATTGTAAACATAAACAGTATAGTCCTTACTTACAGTGTTTCTAAACAAATTTTGAGCTGTATAAATCTAATTCCTAATATTTGAAAGCAAATTCATGTGAAAACGCTTCGAAAAAGTAGCCGGAGTTGTAAATATTATCAGTTTTCTTGTCATTTCCGAACTTTCCACTGGTAACCTCCGTGATTGAAAATGGCAGGAAATGTAGTAAGAACCTATATCCTTTTATTTCAAGTGTTTCATACAAGTTTTTAATCATTTCTGGAAACTATAATTGCGTATTTGAAGAGTTTGACCAGAATTAGAGAGTGTTCCTACAAGTATTTACTGGAATCGTCATCATTTTAACTGATTAACACAGAAAACGCCAGAGAAATTCGGCCTCCAATTGTAAACATAAACAGTATAGTCCTTACTTACGGTGTTTTTAAACAAATTTTGAGCTGAATAACCCTGGATTCCTAATATTTGAAACAAATTGAATCCAAAACGCTCCCTAAATTAATCGGAGTTGTAAATATTATCAGTTTTCTGGTCATTTCCAAGCTTTCCACTGGTAACCTCCATGAATGAAAATGGCAGAAAATGTAGTATGAATCTATTACCTTTTATTGCAAGTGTTTCTTACAATTTTTTAATCATTTCGGGAAACTATAATTGCGTATTTGAAGATTTTTACCACAATTAGAGAGAGTTCCTACAACTATATACTAGAATCGTCAGCATTGTAACTTATCCACACAGAAAACGCCAGAGAAATTCGGCCTCCAATTATAAACATAAACAGTATAGTCCTCACTTCCAGTATTTCTACACAAATTTTGAGCTGTATAAACCTAATTCCTTATATTTGAAAGCAAATTCAAGTGAAAACGCTTCCTAAAGTAGCTGGAGTTGTAAATATTATCAGTTTTCTTGTCATTTCCAAACTTTCCACTGGTAACCTCCGTGATTGAAAATGGCAGGAAATGTAGTAAGAGCCTATATCCTTATATTTCAAGTGTTTCTTACAAGTTCTTAATCATTTCGGGAAACTATAATTGCGTATTTGAAGAGTTTGACCAGAATTAGAGAGTGTTCCTACAAGTATATACTGGAATCATCATCATTTTAACTGATTCACACAGAAAACGCCAGAGAAATTCGGCCTCCAATTATAAACATAAACAGTATAGTCCTCACTTCCAGTATTTCTACACAAATTTTGAGCTGTATAAACCTAATTCCTTATATTTGAAAGCAAATTCAAGTGAAAACGCTTCCTAAAGTAGCTGGAGTGGTAAATATTATCCGTTTTCTGGTCATTTCCAAACTTTCCACTGGTAACCTCCGTGATTGAAAATGGCAGGAAATGTAGTAAGAGCCTATATCCTTTTATTTCAAGTGTTTCTTACAAGGTTTTAATCATTTCGGGAAACTATAATTGCGTATTTGAAGAGTTTTACCACAATTAGAGAGAGTTCCTACAACTATATACTCAAATCGTCAGCATTGTAACTTATCCAACAGAAAACACCAGAGAAATTCGGCCTCCAATTGTAAACATAAACAGTATAGTCCTTACTTACAGTGTTTTTAAACAAATTGTGAGCTGAATAACCCTGAATTCCTAATATTTGAAACAAATTGAATTCAAAACGCTCCCTAAATTAATCGGAGTTGTAAATATTATCAGTTTTCTGGTCATTTCCAAGCTTTCCTCTGGTAACCTCCATGAATGAAAATGGCAGAAAATGTAGTATGAATCTATTACCTTTATTTCAAGTGTTTCTTAGAAGTTTTTAATCATTTCGGGAAAATATAATTGCGTATTTGAAGAGTTTTACCACAACTAGAGAGAGTTCCTACAACTATATACTCAAATCGTCAGCATTGTAACTTATCCACACAGAAAACGCCAGAGAAATTCAGCCTCCAATTATAAACATAAACAGTATAGTCCTCACTTCCAGTATTTCTACACAAATTTTGAGCTGTATAAACCTAATTCCTAATATTTGAAAGGAAATTCAAGTGAAAACGCTTCTAAAAAGTAGCCGGAGTTGTAAATATTATCATTTTTCTGGTCATTTCCGAACTTTCCACTGGTAACCTCCGTGATTGAAAATGGCAGGAAATGTAGTAAGAACCTATTTCCTTTAATTTAAAGTGTTTCATACAAGTTTTTAATCATTTCTGGAAACTATAATTGCGTATTTGAAGAGTTTGACCAGAATTAGAGAGTGTTCCTACAAGTATATACTGGAATCGTCATCATTTTAACTGATTCACACAGAAAACGCCAGAGAAATTCGGCCTCCAATTGTAAACATAAACAGTATAGTCCTTACTTACAGTGTTTCTAAACAAATTTTGAGCTGAATAACCCTGAATTCCTAATATTTGAAACAAATTGAATTCAAAACGCTCCCTAAATTAATCGGAGTTGTAAATATTATCAGTTTTCTGGTCATTTCGAAGCTTTCCACTGGTAACCTCCATGAATGAAAATGGCAGAAAATGTAGTATGAATCTATTACCTTTTATTGCAAGTGCTTCTTACAAGTTTTTAGTCATTTCGGGAAACTATAATTGCGTATTTGAAGAGTTTTACCACAATTAGAGAGAGTTCCTACAACTATATACTCGAATCGTCAGCATTGTAACTTATCCACACAGAAAACGCCAGAGAAATTCGGCCTCCAATTATAAACATAAACAGTATAGTCCTCACTTCCAGTATTTCTAGACAAATTTTGAGCTGTATAAACATAATTCCTTATATTTGAAAGCAAATTCAAGTGAAAACGCTTCCTAAAGTAGCTGGAGTTGTAAATATTATCAGTTTTCTGGTCATTTCCAAACTTTCCACTGGTAACCTCCGTGATTGAAAATGGCAGGAAATGTAGTAAGAGCCTATATCCTTTTATTTCAAGTGTTTCTTACAAGTTTTTAATCATTTCTGGAAACTATAATTGCGTATTTGAAGAGTTTTACCACAATTAGAGAGAGTTCCCACAACTATATACTGGAATCGTCATCATTTTAACTGATTCACCCAGAAAACGCCAGAGAAATTCGGCCTCCAATTGTAAACATAAACAGTATAGTCCTTACTTACAGTGTTTCTAAACAAATTTTGAGCTGAATAACCCTGAATTCCTAATATTTGAAACAAATTGAATTCAAAACGCTCCCTAAATTAATCAGAGTTGTAAATATTATCAGTTTTCTGGTCATTTCCAAGCTTTCCCCTGGTAACCTCCATGAATGAAAATGGCAGAAAATGTAGTATGAATCTATTACCTTTTATTTCAAGTGTTTCTTACAAGTTTTTAATCATTTCGGAAGACTATAATTGCGTATTTGAAGAGTTTTATCACAACTAGAGAGAGTTCCCACAACTATATACTCGAATCGTCAGCATTTTAACTGATTCACACAGAAAACGCCAGAGAAATTCGACCTCCAATTGTAAACATAAAGAGTATAGTCCTTACTTACAGTGTTTTTAAACAAATTTTGAGCTGAATAACCCTGAATTCCTAATATTTGAAACAAATTGAATTCAAAACGCTCCCTAAATTAATCGAAGTTGTAAATGTTATCAGTTTTCTCGTCATTTCCAAGCTTTCCTCATGTAACCTCCGTGATTGAAAACGGCAGGAAATGTAGTAAGAACCTATTTCCTTTTATTTCAAGTGTTTCATACAAGTTTTTAATCATTTCTGGAAACTATAATTGCGTATTTGAAGAGTTTGACCAGAATTAGAGAGTGTTCCTACAAGTATTTACTGGAATCGTCATCATTTTAACTGATTCACACAGAAAACGCCCGAGAAATTCTGCCTCCAATTGTAAACATAAACAGTATAGTCCTTACTTACAGTGTTTTTAAACAAATTTGGAGCTGAATAACCCTGAATTCCTAATATTTGAAACAAATTGAATGCAAAACGCTCCCTAAATTAATCGGAGTTGTAAATATTATCAGTTTTCTGGTCATTTCCAAGCTTTCCCCTGGTAACCTCCATGAATGAAAATGGCAGAAAATGTAGTATGAATCTATTACCTTTTATTTCAAGTGTTTCTTAGAAGTTTTTATTCATTTCTGGAAACTATAATTGCGTATTTGAAGAGTTTGACCAGAATTAGAGAGTGTTCCTACAAGTATATACTGGAATCGTCACCATTTTAACTGATTCACACAGAAAACGCCAGAGAAATTCGGCCTCCAATTGTAAACATAAACAGTATAGTCCTTACTTACAGTGTTTCTAAACAAATTTTGAGCTGTATAAATCTAATTCCTAATATTTGAAAGGAAATTCAAGTGAAAACGCTTCTAAAAAGTAGCCGGAGTTGTAAATATTATCATTTTTCTGGTCATTTCCGAACTTTCCACTGGTAACCTCCGTGATTGAAAATGGCAGGAAATGTAGTAAGAACCTATTTCCTTCGATTTAAAGTGTTTCATACAAGTTTTTAATCATTTCTGGAAACTATAATTGCGTATTTGAAGAGTTTGACCAGAATTAGAGAGTGTTCCTACAAGTATATACTGGAATCGTCATCATTTTAACTGATTCACACAGAAAACGCCAGAGAAATTCGGCCTCCAATTGTAAACATAAACAGTATAGTCCTTACTTACAGTGTTTTTAAACAAATTTTGAGCTGAATAACCCTGAATTCCTAATATTTGAAACAAATTGAATTCAAAACGCTCCCTAAATTAATCGGAGTTGTAAATATTATCAGTTTTCTGATCATTTCCAAGCTTTCCACTGGTAACTTCCATGAATGAAAATGGCAGAAAATGTAGTATGAATCTATTACCTTTTATTTCAAGTGTTTCTTACACGTTTTTAATCATTTCGGGAAACTATAATTGCGTATTTGAAGAGTTTTACCACAGTTAGAGAGAGTTCCTACAATGATATACTCGAATCGTCAGCATTGTAACTTATCCACACAGAAAACGCCAGAGAAATTCAGCCTCCAATTATAAACATAAACAGTATAGTCCTCACTTCCAGTATTTCTACACAAATTTTGAGCTGTATAAACCTAATTCCTAATATTTGAAAGGAAATTCAAGTGAAAACGCTTCTAAAAAGTAGCCGGAGTTGTAAATATTATCATTTTTCTGGTCATTTCCGAACTTTCCACTGGTAACCTCCGTGATTGAAAATGGCAGGAAATGTAGTAAGAACCTATTTCCTTTAATTTAAAGTGTTTCATACAAGTTTTTAATCATTTCTGGAAACTATAATTGCGTATTTGAAGAGTTTGACCAGAATTAGAGAGTGTTCCTACAAGTATATACTGGAATCGTCATCATTTTAACTGATTCACACAGAAAACGCCAGAGAAATTCGGCCTCCAATTGTAAACATAAACAGTATAGTCCTTACTTACAGTGTTTCTAAACAAATTTTGAGCTGAATAACCCTGAATTCCTAATATTTGAAACAAATTGAATTCAAAACGCTCCCTAAATTAATCGGAGTTGTAAATATTATCAGTTTTCTGGTCATTTCGAAGCTTTCCACTGGTAACCTCCATGAATGAAAATGGCAGAAAATGTAGTATGAATCTATTACCTTTTATTGCAAGTGCTTCTTACAAGTTTTTAGTCATTTCGGGAAACTATAATTGCGTATTTGAAGAGTTTTACCACAATTAGAGAGAGTTCCTACAACTATATACTCGAATCGTCAGCATTGTAACTTATCCACACAGAAAACGCCAGAGAAATTCGGCCTCCAATTATAAACATAAACAGTATAGTCCTCACTTCCAGTATTTCTAGACAAATTTTGAGCTGTATAAACATAATTCCTTATATTTGAAAGCAAATTCAAGTGAAAACGCTTCCTAAAGTAGCTGGAGTTGTAAATATTATCAGTTTTCTGGTCATTTCCAAACTTTCCACTGGTAACCTCCGTGATTGAAAATGGCAGGAAATGTAGTAAGAGCCTATATCCTTTTATTTCAAGTGTTTCTTACAAGTTTTTAATCATTTCGGGAAACTATAAATGCGTATTTGAAGAGTTTTACCACAATTAGAGAGAGTTCCCACAACTATATACTGGAATCGTCAGCATTTTAACTGATTCACACAGAAAACGCCAGAGAAATTCGACCTCCAATTGTAAACATAAAGAGTATAGTCCTTACTTACAGTGTTTTTAAACAAATTGTGAGCTGAATAACCCTGAATTCCTAATATTTGAAACAAATTGAATTCAAAACGCTCCCTAAATTAATCGGAGTTGTAAATGTTATCAGTTTTCTCGTCATTTCCAAGCTTTCCTCATGTAACCTCCGTGATTGAAAACGGCAGGAAATGTAGTAAGAACCTATTTCCTTTTATTTCAAGTGTTTCATACAAGTATTTAATCATTTCTGGAAACTATAATTGCGTATTTGAAGAGTTTGACCAGAATTAGAGAGTGTTCCTACAAGTATTTACTGGAATCGTCATCATTTTAACTGATTCACACAGAAAACGCCAGAGAAATTCTGCCTCCAATTGTAAACATAAACAGTATATTCCTTACTTACAGTGTTTTTAAACAAATTTGGAGCTGAATAACCCTGAATTCCTAATATTTGAAACAAATTGAATGCAAAACGCTCCCTAAATTAATCGGAGTTGTAAATATTATCAGTTTTCTGGTCATTTCCAAGCTTTCCCCTGGTAACCTCCATGAATGAAAATGGCAGAAAATGTAGTATGAATCTATTACCTTTTATTTCAAGTGTTTCTTAGAAGTTTTTATTCATTTCTGGAAACTATAATTGCGTATTTGAAGAGTTTGACCAGAATTAGAGAGTGTTCCTACAAGTATATACTGGAATCGTCACCATTTTAACTGATTCACACAGAAAACGCCAGAGAAATTCGGCCTCCAATTGTAAACATAAACAGTATAGTCCTTACTTACAGTGTTTCTAAACAAATTTTGAGCTGTATAAATCTAATTCCTAATATTTGAAAGGAAATTCAAGTGAAAACGCTTCTAAAAAGTAGCCGGAGTTGTAAATATTATCATTTTTCTGGTCATTTCCGAACTTTCCACTGGTAACCTCCGTGATTGAAAATGGCAGTAAATGTAGTAAGAACCTATTTCCTTCGATTTAAAGTGTTTCATACAAGTTTTTAATCATTTCTGGAAACTATAATTGCGTATTTGAAGAGTTTGACCAGAATTAGAGAGTGTTCCTACAAGTATATACTGGAATCGTCATCATTTTAACTGATTCACACAGAAAACGCCAGAGAAATTCGGCCTCCAATTGTAAACATAAACAGTATAGTCCTTACTTACAGTGTTTTTAAACAAATTTTGAGCTGAATAACCCTGAATTCCTAATATTTGAAACAAATTGAATTCAAAACGCTCCCTAAATTAATCGGAGTTGTAAATATTATCAGTTTTCTGATCATTTCCAAGCTTTCCACTGGTAACTTCCATGAATGAAAATGGCAGAAAATGTAGTATGAATCTATTACGTTTTATTTCAAGTGTTTCTTACACGTTTTTAATCATTTCGGGAAACTATAATTGCGTATTTGAAGAGTTTTACCACAGTTAGAGAGAGTTCCTACAATGATATACTCGAATCGTCAGCATTGTAACTTATCCACACAGAAAACGCCAGAGAAATTCAGCCTCCAATTATAAACATAAACAGTATAGTCCTCACTTCCAGTATTTCTACACAAATTTTGAGCTGTATAAACCTAATTCCTAATATTTGAAAGGAAATTCAAGTGAAAACGCTTCTAAAAAGTAGCCGGAGTTGTAAATATTATCATTTTTCTGGTCATTTCCGAACTTTCCACTGGTAACCTCCGTGATTGAAAATGGCAGGAAATGTAGTAAGAACCTATTTCCTTTAATTTAAAGTGTTTCATACAAGTTTTTAATCATTTCTGGAAACTATAATTGCGTATTTGAAGAGTTTGACCAGAATTAGAGAGTGTTCCTACAAGTATATACTGGAATCGTCATCATTTTAACTGATTCACACAGAAAACGCCAGAGAAATTCGGCCTCCAATTGTAAACATAAACAGTATAGTCCTTACTTACAGTGTTTCTAAACAAATTTTGAGCTGAATAACCCTGAATTCCTAATATTTGAAACAAATTGAATTCAAAACGCTCCCTAAATTAATCGGAGTTGTAAATATTATCAGTTTTCTGGTCATTTCGAAGCTTTCCACTGGTAACCTCCATGAATGAAAATGGCAGAAAATGTAGTATGAATCTATTACCTTTTATTGCAAGTGCTTCTTACAAGTTTTTAGTCATTTCGGGAAACTATAATTGCGTATTTGAAGAGTTTTACCACAATTAGAGAGAGTTCCTACAACTATATACTCGAATCGTCAGCATTGTAACTTATCCACACAGAAAACGCCAGAGAAATTCGGCCTCCAATTATAAACATAAACAGTATAGTCCTCACTTCCAGTATTTCTAGACAAATTTTGAGCTGTATAAACATAATTCCTTATATTTGAAAGCAAATTCAAGTGAAAACGCTTCCTAAAGTAGCTGGAGTTGTAAATATTATCAGTTTTCTGGTCATTTCCAAACTTTCCACTGGTAACCTCCGTGATTGAAAATGGCAGGAAATGTAGTAAGAGCCTATATCCTTTTATTTCAAGTGTTTCTTACAAGTTTTTAATCATTTCGGGAAACTATAAATGCGTATTTGAAGAGTTTTACCACAATTAGAGAGAGTTCCCACAACTATATACTGGAATCGTCAGCATTTTAACTGATTCACACAGAAAACGCCAGAGAAATTCGACCTCCAATTGTAAACATAAAGAGTATAGTCCTTACTTACAGTGTTTTTAAACAAATTTTGAGCTGAATAACCCTGAATTCCTAATATTTGAAACAAATTGAATTCAAAACGCTCCCTAAATTAATCGGAGTTGTAAATGTTATCAGTTTTCTCGTCATTTCCAAGCTTTCCTCATGTAACCTCCGTGATTGAAAACGGCAGGAAATGTAGTAAGAACCTATTTCCTTTTATTTCAAGTGTTTCATACAAGTTTTTAATCATTTCTGGAAACTATAATTGCGTATTTGAAGAGTTTGACCAGAATTAGAGAGTGTTCCTACAAGTATTTACTGGAATCGTCATCATTTTAACTGATTCACACAGAAAACGCCAGAGAAATTCTGCCTCCAATTGTAAACATAAACAGTATATTCCTTACTTACAGTGTTTTTAAACAAATTTGGAGCTGAATAACCCTGAATTCCTAATATTTGAAACAAATTGAATGCAAAACGCTCCCTAAATTAATCGGAGTTGTAAATATTATCAGTTTTCTGGTCATTTCCAAGCTTTCCCCTGGTAACCTCCATGAATGAAAATGGCAGAAAATGTAGTATGAATCTATTACCTTTTATTTCAAGTGTTTCTTAGAAGTTTTTATTCATTTCTGGAAACTATAATTGCGTATTTGAAGAGTTTGACCAGAATTAGAGAGTGTTCCTCCAAGTATATACTGGAATCGTCACCATTTTAACTGATTCACACAGAAAACGCCAGAGAAATTCGGCCTCCAATTGTAAACATAAACAGTATAGTCCTTACTTACAGTGTTTCTAAACAAATTTTGAGCTGTATAAATCTAATTCCTAATATTTGAAAGGAAATTCAAGTGAAAACGCTTCTAAAAAGTAGCCGGAGTTGTAAATATTATCATTTTTCTGGTCATTTCCGAACTTTCCACTGGTAACCTCCGTGATTGAAAATGGCAGGAAATGTAGTAAGAACCTATTTCCTTCGATTTAAAGTGTTTCATACAAGTTTTTAATCATTTCTGGAAACTATAATTGCGTATTTGAAGAGTTTGACCAGAATTAGAGAGTGTTCCTACAAGTATATACTGGAATCGTCATCATTTTAACTGATTCACACAGAAAACGCCAGAGAAATTCGGCCTCCAATTGTAAACATAAACAGTATAGTCCTTACTTACAGTGTTTTTAAACAAATTTTGAGCTGAATAACCCTGAATTCCTAATATTTGAAACAAATTGAATTCAAAACGCTCCCTAAATTAATCGGAGTTGTAAATATTATCAGTTTTCTGATCATTTCCAAGCTTTCCACTGGTAACTTCCATGAATGAAAATGGCAGAAAATGTAGTATGAATCTATTACCTTTTATTTCAAGTGTTTCTTACACGTTTTTAATCATTTCGGGAAACTATAATTGCGTATTTGAAGAGTTTTACCACAGTTAGAGAGAGTTCCTACAATGATATACTCGAATCGTCAGCATTGTAACTTATCCACACAGAAAACGCCAGAGAAATTCAGCCTCCAATTATAAACATAAACAGTATAGTCCTCACTTCCAGTATTTCTACACAAATTTTGAGCTGTATAAACCTAATTCCTAATATTTGAAAGGAAATTCAAGTGAAAACGCTTCTAAAAAGTAGCCGGAGTTGTAAATATTATCATTTTTCTGGTCATTTCCGAACTTTCCACTGGTAACCTCCGTGATTGAAAATGGCAGGAAATGTAGTAAGAACCTATTTCCTTTAATTTAAAGTGTTTCATACAAGTTTTTAATCATTTCTGGAAACTATAATTGCGTATTTGAAGAGTTTGACCAGAATTAGAGAGTGTTCCTACAAGTATATACTGGAATCGTCATCATTTTAACTGATTCACACAGAAAACGCCAGAGAAATTCGGCCTCCAATTGTAAACATAAACAGTATAGTCCTTACTTACAGTGTTTCTAAACAAATTTTGAGCTGAATAACCCTGAATTCCTAATATTTGAAACAAATTGAATTCAAAACGCTCCCTAAATTAATCGGAGTTGTAAATATTATCAGTTTTCTGGTCATTTCCAAGCTTTCCACTGGTAACCTCCATGAATGAAAATGGCAGAAAATGTAGTATGAATCTATTACCTTTTATTGCAAGTGTTTCTTAGAAGTTTTTATTCATTTCTGGAAACTATAATTGCGTATTTGAAGAGTTTGACCAGAATTAGAGAGTGTTCCTACAAGTATATACTGGAATCGTCACCATTTTAACTGATTCACACAGAAAACGCCAGAGAAATTCGGCCTCCAATTGTAAACATAAACAGTATAGTCCTTACTTACAGTGTTTCTAAACAAATTTTGAGCTGTATAAATCTAATTCCTAATATTTGAAAGGAAATTCAAGTGAAAACGCTTCTAAAAAGTAGCCGGAGTTGTAAATATTATCATTTTTCTGGTCATTTCCGAACTTTCCACTGGTAACCTCCGTGATTGAAAATGGCAGGAAATGTAGTAAGAACCTATTTCCTTCGATTTAAAGTGTTTCATACAAGTTTTTAATCATTTCTGGAAACTATAATTGCGTATTTGAAGAGTTTGACCAGAATTAGAGAGTGTTCCTACAAGTATATACTGGAATCGTCATCATTTTAACTGATTCACACAGAAAACGCCAGAGAAATTCGGCCTCCAATTGTAAACATAAACAGTATAGTCCTTACTTACAGTGTTTTTAAACAAATTTTGAGCTGAATAACCCTGAATTCCTAATATTTGAAACAAATTGAATGCAAAACGCTCCCTAAATTAATCGGAGTTGTAAATATTATCAGTTTTCTGGTCATTTCCAAGCTTTCCCCTGGTAACCTCCATGAATGAAAATGGCAGAAAATGTAGTATGAATCTATTACCTTTTATTTCAAGTGTTTCTTAGAAGTTTTTATTCATTTCTGGAAACTATAATTGCGTATTTGAAGAGTTTGACCAGAATTAGAGAGTGTTCCTCCAAGTATATACTGGAATCGTCACCATTTTAACTGATTCACACAGAAAACGCCAGAGAAATTCGGCCTCCAATTGTAAACATAAACAGTATAGTCCTTACTTACAGTGTTTCTAAACAAATTTTGAGCTGTATAAATCTAATTCCTAATATTTGAAAGGAAATTCAAGTGAAAACGCTTCTAAAAAGTAGCCGGAGTTGTAAATATTATCATTTTTCTGGTCATTTCCGAACTTTCCACTGGTAACCTCCGTGATTGAAAATGGCAGGAAATGTAGTAAGAACCTATTTCCTTCGATTTAAAGTGTTTCATACAAGTTTTTAATCATTTCTGGAAACTATAATTGCGTATTTGAAGAGTTTGACCAGAATTAGAGAGTGTTCCTACAAGTATATACTGGAATCGTCATCATTTTAACTGATTCACACAGAAAACGCCAGAGAAATTCGGCCTCCAATTGTAAACATAAACAGTATAGTCCTTACTTACAGTGTTTTTAAACAAATTTTGAGCTGAATAACCCTGAATTCCTAATATTTGAAACAAATTGAATTCAAAACGCTCCCTAAATTAATCGGAGTTGTAAATATTATCAGTTTTCTGATCATTTCCAAGCTTTCCACTGGTAACTTCCATGAATGAAAATGGCAGAAAATGTAGTATGAATCTATTACCTTTTATTTCAAGTGTTTCTTACACGTTTTTAATCATTTCGGGAAACTATAATTGCGTATTTGAAGAGTTTTACCACAGTTAGAGAGAGTTCCTACAATGATATACTCGAATCGTCAGCATTGTAACTTATCCACACAGAAAACGCCAGAGAAATTCAGCCTCCAATTATAAACATAAACAGTATAGTCCTCACTTCCAGTATTTCTACACAAATTTTGAGCTGTATAAACCTAATTCCTAATATTTGAAAGGAAATTCAAGTGAAAACGCTTCTAAAAAGTAGCCGGAGTTGTAAATATTATCATTTTTCTGGTCATTTCCGAACTTTCCACTGGTAACCTCCGTGATTGAAAATGGCAGGAAATGTAGTAAGAACCTATTTCCTTTAATTTAAAGTGTTTCATACAAGTTTTTAATCATTTCTGGAAACTATAATTGCGTATTTGAAGAGTTTGACCAGAATTAGAGAGTGTTCCTACAAGTATATACTGGAATCGTCATCATTTTAACTGATTCACACAGAAAACGCCAGAGAAATTCGGCCTCCAATTGTAAACATAAACAGTATAGTCCTTACTTACAGTGTTTCTAAACAAATTTTGAGCTGAATAACCCTGAATTCCTAATATTTGAAACAAATTGAATTCAAAACGCTCCCTAAATTAATCGGAGTTGTAAATATTATCAGTTTTCTGGTCATTTCCAAGCTTTCCACTGGTAACCTCCATGAATGAAAATGGCAGAAAATGTAGTATGAATCTATTACCTTTTATTGCAAGTGTTTCTTAGAAGTTTTTATTCATTTCTGGAAACTATAATTGCGTATTTGAAGAGTTTGACCAGAATTAGAGAGTGTTCCTACAAGTATATACTGGAATCGTCACCATTTTAACTGATTCACACAGAAAACGCCAGAGAAATTCGGCCTCCAATTGTAAACATAAACAGTATAGTCCTTACTTACAGTGTTTCTAAACAAATTTTGAGCTGTATAAATCTAATTCCTAATATTTGAAAGGAAATTCAAGTGAAAACGCTTCTAAAAAGTAGCCGGAGTTGTAAATATTATCATTTTTCTGGTCATTTCCGAACTTTCCACTGGTAACCTCCGTGATTGAAAATGGCAGGAAATGTAGTAAGAACCTATTTCCTTCGATTTAAAGTGTTTCATACAAGTTTTTAATCATTTCTGGAAACTATAATTGCGTATTTGAAGAGTTTGACCAGAATTAGAGAGTGTTCCTACAAGTATATACTGGAATCGTCATCATTTTAACTGATTCACACAGAAAACGCCAGAGAAATTCGGCCTCCAATTGTAAACATAAACAGTATAGTCCTTACTTACAGTGTTTTTAAACAAATTTTGAGCTGAATAACCCTGAATTCCTAATATTTGAAACAAATTGAATTCAAAACGCTCCCTAAATTAATCGGAGTTGTAAATATTATCAGTTTTCTGATCATTTCCAAGCTTTCCACTGGTAACTTCCATGAATGAAAATGGCAGAAAATGTAGTATGAATCTATTACGTTTTATTTCAAGTGTTTCTTACACGTTTTTAATCATTTCGGGAAACTATAATTGCGTATTTGAAGAGTTTTACCACAGTTAGAGAGAGTTCCTACAATGATATACTCGAATCGTCAGCATTGTAACTTATCCACACAGAAAACGCCAGAGAAATTCAGCCTCCAATTATAAACATAAACAGTATAGTCCTCACTTCCAGTATTTCTACACAAATTTTGAGCTGTATAAACCTAATTCCTAATATTTGAAAGGAAATTCAAGTGAAAACGCTTCTAAAAAGTAGCCGGAGTTGTAAATATTATCATTTTTCTGGTCATTTCCGAACTTTCCACTGGTAACCTCCGTGATTGAAAATGGCAGGAAATGTAGTAAGAACCTATTTCCTTTAATTTAAAGTGTTTCATACAAGTTTTTAATCATTTCTGGAAACTATAATTGCGTATTTGAAGAGTTTGACCAGAATTAGAGAGTGTTCCTACAAGTATATACTGGAATCGTCATCATTTTAACTGATTCACACAGAAAACGCCAGAGAAATTCGGCCTCCAATTGTAAACATAAACAGTATAGTCCTTACTTACAGTGTTTCTAAACAAATTTTGAGCTGAATAACCCTGAATTCCTAATATTTGAAACAAATTGAATTCAAAACGCTCCCTAAATTAATCGGAGTTGTAAATATTATCAGTTTTCTGGTCATTTCGAAGCTTTCCACTGGTAACCTCCATGAATGAATAGGCAGAAAATGTAGTATGAATCTATTACCTTTTATTGCAAGTGCTTCTTACAAGTTTTTAGTCATTTCGGGAAACTATAATTGCGTATTTGAAGAGTTTTACCACAATTAGAGAGAGTTCCTACAACTATATACTCGAATCGTCAGCATTGTAACTTATCCACACAGAAAACGCCAGAGAAATTCGGCCTCCAATTATAAACATAAACAGTATAGTCCTCACTTCCAGTATTTCTAGACAAATTTTGAGCTGTATAAACATAATTCCTTATATTTGAAAGCAAATTCAAGTGAAAACGCTTCCTAAAGTAGCTGGAGTTGTAAATATTATCAGTTTTCTGGTCATTTCCAAACTTTCCACTGGTAACCTCCGAGATTGAAAATGGCAGGAAATGTAGTAAGAGCCTATATCCTTTTATTTCAAGTGTTTCTTACAAGTTTTTAATCATTTCGGGAAACTATAAATGCGTATTTGAAGAGTTTTACCACAATTAGAGAGAGTTCCCACAACTATATACTGGAATCGTCAGCATTTTAACTGATTCACACAGAAAACGCCAGAGAAATTCGACCTCCAATTGTAAACATAAAGAGTATAGTCCTTACTTACAGTGTTTTTAAACAAATTTTGAGCTGAATAACCCTGAATTCCTAATATTTGAAACAAATTGAATTCAAAACGCTCCCTAAATTAATCGGAGTTGTAAATGTTATCAGTTTTCTCGTCATTTCCAAGCTTTCCTCATGTAACCTCCGTGATTGAAAACGGCAGGAAATGTAGTAAGAACCTATTTCCTTTTATTTCAAGTGTTTCATACAAGTTTTTAATCATTTCTGGAAACTATAATTGCGTATTTGAAGAGTTTGACCAGAATTAGAGAGTGTTCCTATAAGTATTTACTGGAATCGTCATCATTTTAACTGATTCACACAGAAAACGCCCGAGAAATTCTGCCTCCAATTGTAAACATAAACAGTATAGTCCATACTTACAGTGTTTTTAAACAAATTTGGAGCTGAATAACCCTGAATTCCTAATATTTGAAACAAATTGAATGCAAAACGCTCCCTAAATTAATCGGAGTTGTAAATATTATCAGTTTTCTGGTCATTTCCAAGCTTTCCCCTGGTAACCTCCATGAATGAAAATGGCAGAAAATGTAGTATGAATCTATTACCTTTTATTTCAAGTGTTTCTTAGAAGTTTTTATTCATTTCTGGAAACTATAATTGCGTATTTGAAGAGTTTGACCAGAATTAGAGAGTGTTCCTACAAGTATATACTGGAATCGTCAGCATTTTAACTGATTCACACAGAAAACGCCAGAGAAATTCGGCCTCCAATTGTAAACATAAACAGTATAGTCCTCACTTACAGTGTTTCTAAACAAATTTTGAGCTGTATAAATCTAATTCCTAATATTTGAAATGAAATTCAAGTAAAAACGCTTCTAAAAAGTAGCCGGAGTTGTAAATATTATCATTTTTCTGGTCATTTCCGAACTCTCCACTGGTAACCTCCGTGATTGAAAATGGCAGGAAATGTAGTAAGAACCTATTTCCTTTGATTTAAAGTGTTTCATACAAGTTTTTAATCATTTCTGGAAACTATAATTGCGTATTTGAAGAGTTTGACCAGAATTAGAGAGTGTTCCTACAAGTATATACTGGAATCGTCAGCATTTTAACTGATTCACACAGAAAACGCCAGAGAAATTCGGCCTCCAATTGTAAACATAAACAGTATAGTCCTTACTTACAGTGTTTTTAAACAAATTTTGAGCTGAATAACCCTGAATTCCTAATATTTGAAACAAATTGAATTCAAAACGCTCCCTAAATTAATCGGAGTTGTAAATATTATCAGTTTTCTGATCATTTCCAAGCTTTCCACTGGTAAATTCCATGAATGAAAATGGCAGAAAATGTAGTATGAATCTATTACCTTTTATTTCAAGTGTTTCTTACACGTTTTTAATCATTTCGGGAAACTATAATTGCGTATTTGAAGAGTTTTACCACAGTTAGAGAGAGTTCCTACAATGATATACTCGAATCGTCAGCATTGTAACTTATCCACACAGAAAACGCCAGAGAAATTCGGCCTCCAATTATAAACATAAACAGAATAGTCCTCACTTCCAGTATTTCTACACAAATTTTGAGCTGTATAAACCTAATTCCTTATATTTGAAAGCAAATTCAAGTGAAAACGCTTCCTAAAGTAGCTGGAGTTGTAAATATTATCAGTTTTCTGGTCATTTCCAAACTTTCCACTGGTAACCTCCGTCATTGAAAATGGCAGGAAATGTAGTAAGAGCCTATATCCTTTTATTTCAAGTGTTTCTTACAAGTTTTTAATCATTTCTGGAAACTATAATTGCGTATTTGAAGAGTTTGACCAGAATTAGAGAGTGTTCCTACAAGTATATACTGGAATCGTCAGCATTTTAACTGATTCACACTGAAAACGCCAGAGAAATTCGGCCTCCAATTGTAAACATAAACAGTATAGTCCTTACTTACAGTGTTTCTAAACAAATTTTGAGCTGTATAAATCTAATTCCTAATATTTGAAAGCAAATTCATGTGAAAACGCTTCGAAAAATTAGCCGGAGTTGTAAATATTATCAGTTTTCTTGTCATTTCCGAACTTTCCACTGGTAACCTCCGTGATTGAAAATGGCAGGAAATGTAGTAAGAACCTATATCCTTTTATTTCAAGTGTTTCATACAAGTTTTTAATCATTTCTGGAAACTATAATTGCGTATTTGAAGAGTTTGACCAGAATTAGAGAATGTCCCTACAAGTATATACTGGAATCGTCATCATTGTAACTTATCCACACAGAAAACGCCAGAGAAATTCGGCCTCCAATTGTAAACATAAACAGTATAGTCCTTACTTACAGTGTTTTTAAACAAATTGTGAGCTGAGTAACCCTGAATTCCTAATATTTGAAACAAATTGAATTCAAAACGCTCCCTAAATTAATCGGAGTTGTAAATATTATCAGTTTTCTGGTCATTTCCAAGCTTTCCTCTGGTAACCTCCATGAATGAAAATGGCAGAAAATGTAGTATGAATCTATTACCTTTTATTTCAAGTGTTTCTTACAAGTTTTTAATCATTTTGGGAAACTATAATTGCGTATTTGAAGAGTTTTACCACAACTAGAGAGAGTTCCTACAACTATATACTCAAATCGTCAGCATTGTATCTTATCCACACAGAAAACGCCAGAGAAATTCAGCCTCCAATTATAAACATAAACAGTATAGTCCTCACTTCCAGTATTTCTACACAAATTTTGAGCTGTATAAACCTAATTCCTAATATTTGAAAGGAAATTCAAGTGAAAACGCTTCTAAAAAGTAGCCGGAGTTGTAAATATTATCATTTTTCTGGTCATTTCCGAACTTTCCACTGGTAACCTCCGTGATTGAAAATGGCAGGAAATGTAGTAAGAACCTATTTCCTTCGATTTAAAGTGTTTCATACAAGTTTTTAATCATTTCTGGAAACTATAATTGCGTATTTGAAGAGTTTGACCAGAATTAGAGAGTGTTCCTACAAGTATATACTGGAATCGTCATCATTTTAACTGATTCACACAGAAAACGCCAGAGAAATCCGGCCTCCAATTGTAAACATAAACAGTATAGTCCTTATTTACAGTGTTTTTAAACAAATTTTGAGCTGAATAACCCTGAATTCCTAATATTTGAAACAAATTGAATTCAAAACGCTCCCTAAATTAATCGGAGTTGTAAATATTATCAGTTTTCTGATAATTTCCAAGCTTTCCACTGGTAACTTCCATGAATGAAAATGGCAGAAAATGTAGTATGAATCTATTACCTTTTATTTCAAGTGTTTCTTACAAGTTTTTAAGCATTTCGGGAAACTATAATTGCGTATTTGAAGAGTTTTACCACAGTTAGAGAGAGTTCCTACAACTATATACTCGAATCGTCAGCATTGTAACTTATCCACACAGAAAACGCCAGAGAAATTCAGCCTCCAATTATAAACATAAACAGAATAGTCCTCACTTCCAGTATTTCTACACAAATTTTGAGCTGTATAAACCTAATTCCTTATATTTGAAAGCAAATTCAAGTGAAAACGCTTCCTAAAGTAGCTGGAGTTGTAAATATTATCAGTTTTCTGGTCATTTCCAAACTTTCCACTGGTAACCTCCGTGATTGAAAATGGCAGGAAATGTAGTAAGAGCCTATATCCTTTTATTTCAAGTGTTTCTTACAAGTTTTTAATCATTTCTGGAAACTATAATTGCGTATTTGAAGAGTTTGACCAGAATTAGAGAGTGTTCCTACAAGTATATACTGGAATCGTTCAGCATTTTAACTGATTCACACTGAAAACGCCAGAGAAATTCGGCCTCCAATTGTAAACATAAACAGTATAGTCCTTACTTACAGTGTTTCTAAACAAATTTTGAGCTGTATAAATCTAATTCCTAATATTTGAAAGCAAATTCATGTGAAAACGCTTAGAAAAAGTAGCCGGAGTTGTAAATATTATCAGTTTTCTTGTCATTTCCGAACTTTCCACTGGTAACCTCCGTGATTGAAAATGGCAGGAAATGTAGTAAGAACCTATATCCTTTTATTTCAAGTGTTTCATACAAGTTTTTAATCATTTCTGGAAACTATAATTGCGTATTTGAAGAGTTTGACCAGAATTAGAGAATGTCCCTACAAGTATATACTGGAATCGTCATCATTGTAACTTATCCACACAGAAAACGCCAGAGAAATTCGGCCTCCAATTGTAAACATAAACAGTATAGTCCTTACTTACAGTGTTTTTAAACAAATTGTGAGCTGAGTAACCCTGAATTCCTAATATTTGAAACAAATTGAATTCAAAACGCTCCCTAAATTAATCGGAGTTGTAAATATTATCAGTTTTCTGGTCATTTCCAAGCTTTCCTCTGGTAACCTCCATGAATGAAAATGGCAGAAAATGTAGTATGAATCTATTACCTTTTATTTCAAGTGTTTCTTACAAGTTTTTAATCATTTTGGGAAACTATAATTGCGTATTTGAAGAGTTTTACCACAACTAGAGAGAGTTCCTACAACTATATACTCAAATCGTCAGCATTGTATCTTATCCACACAGAAAACGCCAGAGAAATTCAGCCTCCAATTATAAACATAAACAGTATAGTCCTCACTTCCAGTATTTCTACACAAATTTTGAGCTGTATAAACCTAATTCCTAATATTTGAAAGGAAATTCAAGTGAAAACGCTTCTAAAAAGTAGCCGGAGTTGTAAATATTATCATTTTTCTGGTCATTTCCGAACTTTCCACTGGTAACCTCCGTGATTGAAAATGGCAGGAAATGTAGTAAGAACCTATTTCCTTCGATTTAAAGTGTTTCATACAAGTTTTTAATCATTTCTGGAAACTATAATTGCGTATTTGAAGAGTTTGACCAGAATTAGAGAGTGTTCCTACAAGTATATACTGGAATCGTCATCATTTTAACTGATTCACACAGAAAACGCCAGAGAAATTCGGCCTCCAATTGTAAACATAAACAGTATAGTCCTTATTTACAGTGTTTTTAAACAAATTTTGAGCTGAATAACCCTGAATTCCTAATATTTGAAACAAATTGAATTCAAAACGCTCCCTAAATTAATCGGAGTTGTAAATATTATCAGTTTTCTGATCATTTCCAAGCTTTCCACTGGTAACTTCCATGAATGAAAATGGCAGAAAATGTAGTATGAATCTATTACCTTTTATTTCAAGTGTTTCTTACAAGTTTTTAAGCATTTCGGGAAACTATAATTGCGTATTTGAAGAGTTTTACCACAGTTAGAGAGAGTTCCTACAACGATATACTCGAATCGTCAGCATTGTAACTTATCCACACAGAAAACGCCAGAGAAATTCAGCCTCCAATTATAAACATAAACAGAATAGTCCTCACTTCCAGTATTTCTACACAAATTTTGAGCTGTATAAACCTAATTCCTTATATTTGAAAGCAAATTCAAGTGAAAACCCTTCCTAAAGTAGCTGGAGTTGTAAATATTATCAGTTTTCTGGTCATTTCCAAACTTTCCACTGGTAACCTCCGTCATTGAAAATGGCAGGAAATGTAGTAAGAGCCTATATCCTTTTATTTCAAGTGTTTCTTACAAGTTTTTAATCATTTCTGGAAACTATAATTGCGTATTTGAAGAGTTTGACCAGAATTAGAGAATGTTCCTACAAGTATATACTGGAATCGTCATCATTGTAACTTATCCACACAGAAAACGCCAGAGAAATTCGGCCTCCAATTGTAAACATAAAGAGTATAGTCCTTACTTACAGTGTTTTTAAACAAATCGTGAGCTAAGTAACCGTGAATTCCTAATATTTGAAACAAATTGAATTCAAAACGCTCCCTAAATTAATCGGAGTTGTAAATATTATCAGTTTTCTGGTCATTTCCAAGCTTTCCTCTGGTAACCTCCATGAATGAAAATGGCAGAAAATGTAGTATGAATCTATTACCTTTTATTTCAAGTGTTTCTTACAAGTTTTTAATCATTTTGGGAAACTATAATTGCGTATTTGAAGAGTTTTACCACAACTAGAGAGAGTTCCTACAACTATATACTCAAATCTTCAGCATTGTAACTTATCCACACAGAAAACGCCAGAGAAATTCAGCCTCCAATTATAAACATAAACAGTATAGTCCTCACTTCCAGTATTTCTATACAAATTTTGAGCTGTATAAATCTAATTCCTAATATTTGAAAGGAAATTCAAGTGAAAACGCTTCTAAAAAGTAGCCGGAGTTGTAAATATTATCATTTTTCTGGTCATTTCCGAACTTTCCACTGGTAACCTCCTGATTGAAAATGGCAGGAAATGTAGTAAGAGCCTATATCCTATTATTTCAAGTGTTTCTTACAAGGTTTTAATCATTTCGGGAAACTATAATTGCGTATTTGAAGAGTTTTACCACAATTAGAGAAAGTTCCTACAACTATATACTCGAATCGTCAGCATTTTAACTTATCCACACAGAAAACGCCAGAGAAATTCGGCCTCCAATTGTAAACATAAACAGTATAGTCCTTACTTACAGTGTTTTTAAACAAATTGTGAGCTGAATAACCCTGAATTCTTATATTTGAAACAAATTGAATTCAAAACTCTCCCTAAATTAATCGGAGTTGTAAATATTATCAGTTTTCTGGTCATTTCCAAGCTTTCCTCTGGTAACCTCCATGAATGAAAATGGCAGAAAATGTAGTATGAATCTATTACCTTTTATTTCAAGTGTTTCTTACAAGTTTTTAATCATTTCGGGAAACTATAATTGCGTATTTCAAGAGTTTTACCACAGTTAGAGAGAGTTCCTACAACGATATACTCGAATCGTCAGCATTGTTACTTATCCACACAGAAAACGCCAGAGAAATTCGGCCTCCAATTATAAACATAAACAGAATAGTCCTCACTTCCAGTATTTCTACACAAATTTTGAGCTGTATAAACCTAATTCCTTATATTTGAAAGCAAATTCAAGTGAAAACGCTTCCTAAAGTAGCTGGAGTTGTAAATATTATCAGTTTTCTGGTCATTTCCAAACTTTCCACTGGTAACCTCCGTGATTGAAAATGGCAGGAAATGTAGTAAGAGCCTATATCCTTTTATTTCAAGTGTTTCTTACAAGTTTTTAATCATTTTGGGAAACTATAATTGCGTATTTGAAGAGTTTTACCACAACTAGAGAGAGTTCCTACAACTATATACTCAAATCGTCAGCATTGTATCTTATCCACACAGAAAACGCCAGAGAAATTCAGCCTCCAATTATAAACATAAACAGTATAGTCCTCACTTCCAGTATTTCTACACAAATTTTGAGCTGTATAAACCTAATTCCTAATATTTGAAAGGAAATTCAAGTGAAAACGCTTCTAAAAAGTAGCCGGAGTTGTAAATATTATCATTTTTCTGGTCATTTCCGAACTTTCCACTGGTAACCTCCGTGATTGAAAATGGCAGGAAATGTAGTAAGAACCTATTTCCTTCGATTTAAAGTGTTTCATACAAGTTTTTAATCATTTCTGGAAACTATAATTGCGTATTTGAAGAGTTTGACCAGAATTAGAGAGTGTTCCTACAAGTATATACTGGAATCGTCATCATTTTAACTGATTCACACAGAAAACGCCAGAGAAATTCGGCCTCCAATTGTAAACATAAACAGTATAGTCCTTATTTACAGTGTTTTTAAACAAATTTTGAGCTGAATAACC
This sequence comes from Myotis daubentonii, assembly GCF_963259705.1. NCBI lineage: Eukaryota > Metazoa > Chordata > Mammalia > Chiroptera > Vespertilionidae > Myotis > Myotis daubentonii. The sequence continues at coordinate 80,466,791 of NC_081861.1, read as the reverse complement.
CTGAATTCCTAATATTTGAAACAAATTGAATTCAAAACGCTCCCTAAATTAATCGGAGTTGTAAATATTATCAGTTTTCTGATCATTTCCAAGCTTTCCACTGGTAACTTCCATGAATGAAAATGGCAGAAAATGTAGTATGAATCTATTACCTTTTATTTCAAGTGTTTCTTACAAGTTTTTAAGCATTTCGGGAAACTATAATTGCGTATTTGAAGAGTTTTACCACAGTTAGAGAGAGTTCCTACAACGATATACTCGAATCGTCAGCATTGTAACTTATCCACACAGAAAACGCCAGAGAAATTCAGCCTCCAATTATAAACATAAACAGAATAGTCCTCACTTCCAGTATTTCTACACAAATTTTGAGCTGTATAAACCTAATTCCTTATATTTGAAAGCAAATTCAAGTGAAAACCCTTCCTAAAGTAGCTGGAGTTGTAAATATTATCAGTTTTCTGGTCATTTCCAAACTTTCCACTGGTAACCTCCGTCATTGAAAATGGCAGGAAATGTAGTAAGAGCCTATATCCTTTTATTTCAAGTGTTTCTTACAAGTTTTTAATCATTTCTGGAAACTATAATTGCGTATTTGAAGAGTTTGACCAGAATTAGAGAATGTTCCTACAAGTATATACTGGAATCGTCATCATTGTAACTTATCCACACAGAAAACGCCAGAGAAATTCGGCCTCCAATTGTAAACATAAAGAGTATAGTCCTTACTTACAGTGTTTTTAAACAAATCGTGAGCTAAGTAACCGTGAATTCCTAATATTTGAAACAAATTGAATTCAAAACGCTCCCTAAATTAATCGGAGTTGTAAATATTATCAGTTTTCTGGTCATTTCCAAGCTTTCCTCTGGTAACCTCCATGAATGAAAATGGCAGAAAATGTAGTATGAATCTATTACCTTTTATTTCAAGTGTTTCTTACAAGTTTTTAATCATTTTGGGAAACTATAATTGCGTATTTGAAGAGTTTTACCACAACTAGAGAGAGTTCCTACAACTATATACTCAAATCTTCAGCATTGTAACTTATCCACACAGAAAACGCCAGAGAAATTCAGCCTCCAATTATAAACATAAACAGTATAGTCCTCACTTCCAGTATTTCTATACAAATTTTGAGCTGTATAAATCTAATTCCTAATATTTGAAAGGAAATTCAAGTGAAAACGCTTCTAAAAAGTAGCCGGAGTTGTAAATATTATCATTTTTCTGGTCATTTCCGAACTTTCCACTGGTAACCTCCTGATTGAAAATGGCAGGAAATGTAGTAAGAGCCTATATCCTATTATTTCAAGTGTTTCTTACAAGGTTTTAATCATTTCGGGAAACTATAATTGCGTATTTGAAGAGTTTTACCACAATTAGAGAAAGTTCCTACAACTATATACTCGAATCGTCAGCATTTTAACTTATCCACACAGAAAACGCCAGAGAAATTCGGCCTCCAATTGTAAACATAAACAGTATAGTCCTTACTTACAGTGTTTTTAAACAAATTGTGAGCTGAATAACCCTGAATTCTTATATTTGAAACAAATTGAATTCAAAACTCTCCCTAAATTAATCGGAGTTGTAAATATTATCAGTTTTCTGGTCATTTCCAAGCTTTCCTCTGGTAACCTCCATGAATGAAAATGGCAGAAAATGTAGTATGAATCTATTACCTTTTATTTCAAGTGTTTCTTACAAGTTTTCAATCATTTCGGGAAACTATAATTGCGTATTTCAAGAGTTTTACCACAGTTAGAGAGAGTTCCTACAACGATATACTCGAATCGTCAGCATTGTTACTTATCCACACAGAAAACGCCAGAGAAATTCGGCCTCCAATTATAAACATAAACAGAATAGTCCTCACTTCCAGTATTTCTACACAAATTTTGAGCTGTATAAACCTAATTCCTTATATTTGAAAGCAAATTCAAGTGAAAACGCTTCCTAAAGTAGCTGGAGTTGTAAATATTATCAGTTTTCTGGTCATTTCCAAACTTTCCACTGGTAACCTCCGTGATTGAAAATGGCAGGAAATGTAGTAAGAGCCTATATCCTTTTATTTCAAGTGTTTCTTACAAGTTTTTAATCATTTCTGGAAACTATAATTGCGTATTTGAAGAGTTTGACCAGAATTAGAGAGTGTTCCTACAAGTATATACTGGAATCGTCAGCATTTTAACTGATTCACACTGAAAACGCCAGAGAAATTCGGCCTCCAATTGTAAACATAAACAGTATAGTCCTTACTTACAGTGTTTCTAAACAAATTTTGAGCTGTATAAATCTAATTCCTAATATTTGAAAGCAAATTCATGTGAAAACGCTTCGAAAAAGTAGCCGGAGTTGTAAATATTATCAGTTTTCTTGTCATTTCCGAACTTTCCACTGGTAACCTCCGTGATTGAAAATGGCAGGAAATGTAGTAAGAACCTATTTCCTTCGATTTAAAGTGTTTCATACAAGTTTTTAATCATTTCTGGAAACTATAATTGCGTATTTGAAGAGTTTGACCAGAATTAGAGAATGTCCCTACAAGTATATACTGGAATCGTCATCATTGTAACTTATCCACACAGAAAACGCCAGAGAAATTCGGCCTCCAATTGTAAACATAAACAGTATAGTCCTTACTTACAGTGTTTTTAAACAAATTGTGAGCTGAGTAACCCTGAATTCCTAATATTTGAAACAAATTGAATTCAAAACGCTCCCTATATTAATCGGAGTTGTAAATATTATCAGTTTTCTGGTCATTTCCAAGCTTTCCTCTGGTAACCTCCATGAATGAAAGTGGCAGAAAATGTAGTATGAATCTATTACCTTTTATTTCAAGTGTTTCTTAGAAGTTTTTAATCATTTTGGGAAACTATAATTGCGTATTTGAAGAGTTTTACCACAACTAGAGAGAGTTCCTACAACTATATACTCAAATCGTCAGCATTGTATCTTATCCACACAGAAAACGCCAGAGAAATTCAGCCTCCAATTATAAACATAAACAGTATAGTCCTCACTTCCAGTATTTCTACACAAATTTTGAGCTGTATAAACCTAATTCCTAATATTTGAAAGGAAATTCAAGTGAAAACGCTTCTAAAAAGTAGCCGGAGTTGTAAATATTATCATTTTTCTGGTCATTTCCGAACTTTCCACTGGTAACCTCCGTGATTGAAAATGGCAGGAAATGTAGTGAGAACCTATTTCCTTTAATTTAAAGTGTTTCATACAAGTTTTTAATCATTTCTGGAAACTATAATTGCGTATTTGAAGAGTTTGACCAGAATTAGAGAGTGTTCCTACAAGTATATACTGGAATCGTCATCATTTTAACTGATTCACACAGAAAACGCCAGAGAAATTCGGCCTCCAATTCTAAACATAAACAGTATAGTCCTTACTTACAGTGTTTTTAAACAAATTTTGAGCTGAATAACCCTGAATTCCTAATATTTGAAACAAATTGAATTCAAAACGCTCCCTAAATTAATCGGAGTTGTAAATATTATCAGTTTTCTGATCATTTCCAAGCTTTCCACTGGTAACTTCCATGAATGAAAATGGCAGAAAATGTAGTATGAATCTATTACCTTTTATTTCAAGTGTTTCTTACAAGTTTTTAATCATTTCGGGAAACTATAATTGCGTATTTGAAGATTTTTACCACAGTTAGAGAGAGTTCCTACAACGATATACTCGAATCGTCAGCATTGTAACTTATCCACACAGAAAACGCCAGAGAAATTCGGCCTCCAATTATAAACATAAATAGAATAGTCCTCACTTCCAGTATTTCTACACAAATTTTGAGCTGTATAAACCTAATTCCTTATATTTGAAAGCAAATTCAAGTGAAAACGCTTCCTAAAGTAGCTGGAGTTGTAAATATTATCAGTTTTCTGGTCATTTCCAAAATTTCCACTGGTAACCTCCGTCATTGAAAATGGCAGGAAATGTAGTAAGAGCCTATATCCTTTTATTTCAAGTGTTTCTTACAAGTTTTTAATCATTTCTGGAAACTATAATTGCGTATTTGAAGAGTTTGACCAGAATTAGAGAGTGTTCCTACAAGTATATACTGGAATCGTCAGCATTTTAACTGATTCACACTGAAAACGCCAGAGAAATTCGGCCTCCAATTGTAAACATAAACAGTATAGTCCTTACTTACAGTGTTTCTAAACAAAATTTGAGCTGTATAAATCTAATTCCTAATATTTGGAAGCAAATTCATGTGAAAACGCTTCGAAAAAGTAGCCGGAGTTGTAAATATTATCAGTTTTCTTGTCATTTCCGAACTTTCCACTGGTAACCTCCGTGATTGAAAATGGCAGGAAATGTAGTAAGAACCTATATCCTTTTATTTCAAGTGTTTCATACAAGTTTTTAATCATTTCTGGAAACTATAATTGCGTATTTGAAGAGTTTGACCAGAATTAGAGAATGTTCCTACAAGTATATACTGGAATCGTCATCATTGTAACTTATCCACACAGAAAACGCCAGAGAAATTCGGCCTCCAATTGTAAACATAAACAGTATAGTCCTTACTTACAGTGTTTTTAAACAAATTGTGAGCTGAGTAACCCTGAATTCCTAATATTTGAAACAAATTGAATTCAAAACGCTCCCTAAATTAATCGGAGTTGTAAATATTATCAGTTTTCTGGTCATTTCCAAGCTTTCCTCTGGTAACCTCCATGAATGAAAATGGCAGAAAATGTAGTATGAATCTATTACCTTTTATTTCAAGTGTTTCTTACAAGTTTTTAATCATTTTGGGAAACTATAATTGCGTATTTGAAGAGTTTTACCACAACTAGAGAGAGTTCCTACAACTATATACTCAAATCGTCAGCATTGTATCTTATCCACACAGAAAACGCCAGAGAAATTCAGCCTCCAATTATAAACATAAACAGTATAGTCCTCACTTCCAGTATTTCTACACAAATTTTGAGCTGTATAAACCTAATTCCTAATATTTGAAAGGAAATTCAAGTGAAAACGCTTCTAAAAAGTAGCCGGAGTTGTAAATATTATCATTTTTCTGGTCATTTCCGAACTTTCCACTGGTAACCTCCGTGATTGAAAATGGCAGGAAATGTAGTAAGAGCCTATATCCTTTTATTTCAAGTGTTTCTTACAAGTTTTTAATCATTTCTGGAAACTATAATTGCGTATTTGAAGAGTTTGACCAGAATTAGAGAATGTTCCTACAAGTATATACTGGAATCGTCATCATTGTAACTTATCCACACAGAAAACGCCAGAGAAATTCGGCCTCAAATTGTAAACATAAAGAGTATAGTCCTTACTTACAGTGTTTTTAAACAAATCGTGAGCTGAGTAACCGTGAATTCCTAATATTTGAAACAAATTGAATTCAAAACGCTCCCTAAATTAATCGGAGTTGTAAATATTATCAGTTTTCTGGTCATTTCCAAGCTTTCCTCTGGTAACCTCCATGAATGAAAATGGCAGAAAATGTAGTATGAATCTATTACCTTTTATTTCAAGTGTTTCTTACAAGTTTTTAATCATTTTGGGAAACTATAATTGCGTATTTGAAGAGTTTTACCACAACTAGAGAGAGTTCCTACAACTATATACTCAAATCGTCAGCATTGTAACTTATCCACACAGAAAACGCCAGAGAAATTCAGCCTCCAATTATAAACATAAACAGTATAGTCCTCACTTCCAGTATTTCTATACAAATTTTGAGCTGTATAAATCTAATTCCTAATATTTGAAAGGAAATTCAAGTGAAAACGCTTCTAAAAAGTAGCCGGAGTTGTAAATATTATCATTTTTCTGGTCATTTCCGAACTTTCCACTGGTAACCTCCTGATTGAAAATGGCAGGAAATGTAGTAAGAGCCTATATCCTATTATTTCAAGTGTTTCTTACAAGGTTTTAATCATTTCGGGAAACTATAATTGCGTATTTGAAGAGTTTTACCACAATTAGAGAGAGTTCCTACAACTATATACTCGAATCGTCAGCATTTTAACTTATCCACACAGAAAACGCCAGAGAAATTCGGCCTCCAATTGTAAACATAAACAGTATAGTCCTTACTTACAGTGTTTTTAAACAAATTGTGAGCTGAATAACCCTGAATTCTTATATTTGAAACAAATTGAATTCAAAACTCTCCCTAAATTAATCGGAGTTGTAAATATTATCAGTTTTCTGGTCATTTCCAAGCTTTCCTCTGGTAACCTCCATGAATGAAAATGGCAGAAAATGTAGTATGAATCTATTACCTTTTATTTCAAGTGTTTCTTACAAGTTTTTAATCATTTCGGGAAACTATAATTGCGTATTTCAAGAGTTTTACCACAGTTAGAGAGAGTTCCTACAACGATATACTCGAATCGTCAGCATTGTTACTTATCCACACAGAAAACGCCAGAGAAATTCGGCCTCCAATTATAAACGTAAACAGAATAGTCCTCACTTCCAGTATTTCTACACAAATTTTGAGCTGTATAAACCTAATTCCTTATATTTGAAAGTAAATTCAAGTGAAAACGCTTCCTAAAGTAGCTGGAGTTGTAAATATTATCAGTTTTCTGGTCATTTCCAAACTTTCCACTGGTAACCTCCGTGATTGAAAATGGCAGGAAATGTAGTAAGAGCCTATATCCTTTTATTTCAAGTGTTTCTTACAAGTTTTTAATCATTTCTGGAAACTATAATTGCGCATTTGAAGAGTTTGACCAGAATTAGAGAGTGTTCCTACAAGTATATACTGGAATCGTCAGCATTTTAACTGATTCACACTGAAAACGCCAGAGAAATTCGGCCTCCAATTGTAAACATAAACAGTATAGTCCTTACTTACAGTGTTTCTAAACAAATTTTGAGCTGTATAAATCTAATTCCTAATATTTGAAAGCAAATTCATGTGAAAACGCTTCGAAAAAGTAGCCGGAGTTGTAAATATTATCAGTTTTCTTGTCATTTCCGAACTTTCCACTGGTAACCTCCGTGATTGAAAATGGCAGGAAATGTAGTAAGAACCTATTTCCTTCGATTTAAAGTGTTTCATACAAGTTTTTAATCATTTCTGGAAACTATAATTGCGTATTTGAAGAGTTTGACCAGAATTAGAGAATGTCCCTACAAGTATATACTGGAATCGTCATCATTGTAACTTATCCACACAGAAAACGCCAGAGAAATTCGGCCTCCAATTGTAAACATAAACAGTATAGTCCTTACTTACAGTGTTTTTAAACAAATTGTGAGCTGAGTAACCCTGAATTCCTAATATTTGAAACAAATTGAATTCAAAACGCTCCCTAAATTAATCGGAGTTGTAAATATTATCAGTTTTCTGGTCATTTCCAAGCTTTCCTCTGGTAACCTCCATGAATGAAAGTGGCAGAAAATGTAGTATGAATCTATTACCTTTTATTTCAAGTGTTTCTTAGAAGTTTTTAATCATTTTGGGAAACTATAATTGCGTATTTGAAGAGTTTTACCACAACTAGAGAGAGTTCCTACAACTATATACTCAAATCGTCAGCATTGTATCTTATCCACACAGAAAACGCCAGAGAAATTCAGCCTCCAATTATAAACATAAACAGTATAGTCCTCACTTCCAGTATTTCTACACAAATTTTGAGCTGTATAAACCTAATTCCTAATATTTGAAAGGAAATTCAAGTGAAAACGCTTCTAAAAAGTAGCCGGAGTTGTAAATATTATCATTTTTCTGGTCATTTCCGAACTTTCCACTGGTAACCTCCGTGATTGAAAATGGCAGGAAATGTAGTGAGAACCTATTTCCTTTAATTTAAAGTGTTTCATACAAGTTTTTAATCATTTCTGGAAACTATAATTGCGTATTTGAAGAGTTTGACCAGAATTAGAGAGTGTTCCTACAAGTATATACTGGAATCGTCATCATTTTAACTGATTCACACAGAAAACGCCAGAGAAATTCGGCCTCCAATTCTAAACATAAACAGTATAGTCCTTACTTACAGTGTTTTTAAACAAATTTTGAGCTGAATAACCCTGAATTCCTAATATTTGAAACAAATTGAATTCAAAACGCTCCCTAAATTAATCGGAGTTGTAAATATTATCAGTTTTCTGATCATTTCCAAGCTTTCCACTGGTAACTTCCATGAATGAAAATGGCAGAAAATGTAGTATGAATCTATTACCTTTTATTTCAAGTGTTTCTTACAAGTTTTTAATCATTTCGGGAAACTATAATTGCGTATTTGAAGATTTTTACCACAGTTAGAGAGAGTTCCTACAACGATATACTCGAATCGTCAGCATTGTAACTTATCCACACAGAAAACGCCAGAGAAATTCGGCCTCCAATTATAAACATAAATAGAATAGTCCTCACTTCCAGTATTTCTACACAAATTTTGAGCTGTATAAACCTAATTCCTTATATTTGAAAGCAAATTCAAGTGAAAACGCTTCCTAAAGTAGCTGGAGTTGTAAATATTATCAGTTTTCTGGTCATTTCCAAAATTTCCACTGGTAACCTCCGTCATTGAAAATGGCAGGAAATGTAGTAAGAGCCTATATCCTTTTATTTCAAGTGTTTCTTACAAGTTTTTAATCATTTCTGGAAACTATAATTGCGTATTTGAAGAGTTTGACCAGAATTAGAGAGTGTTCCTACAAGTATATACTGGAATCGTCAGCATTTTAACTGATTCACACTGAAAACGCCAGAGAAATTCGGCCTCCAATTGTAAACATAAACAGTATAGTCCTTACTTACAGTGTTTCTAAACAAAATTTGAGCTGTATAAATCTAATTCCTAATATTTGGAAGCAAATTCATGTGAAAACGCTTCGAAAAAGTAGCCGGAGTTGTAAATATTATCAGTTTTCTTGTCATTTCCGAACTTTCCACTGGTAACCTCCGTGATTGAAAATGGCAGGAAATGTAGTAAGAACCTATATCCTTTTATTTCAAGTGTTTCATACAAGTTTTTAATCATTTCTGGAAACTATAATTGCGTATTTGAAGAGTTTGACCAGAATTAGAGAATGTTCCTACAAGTATATACTGGAATCGTCATCATTGTAACTTATCCACACAGAAAACGCCAGAGAAATTCGGCCTCCAATTGTAAACATAAACAGTATAGTCCTTACTTACAGTGTTTTTAAACAAATTGTGAGCTGAGTAACCCTGAATTCCTAATATTTGAAACAAATTGAATTCAAAACGCTCCCTAAATTAATCGGAGTTGTAAATATTATCAGTTTTCTGGTCATTTCCAAGCTTTCCTCTGGTAACCTCCATGAATGAAAATGGCAGAAAATGTAGTATGAATCTATTACCTTTTATTTCAAGTGTTTCTTACAAGTTTTTAATCATTTTGGGAAACTATAATTGCGTATTTGAAGAGTTTTACCACAACTAGAGAGAGTTCCTACAACTATATACTCAAATCGTCAGCATTGTATCTTATCCACACAGAAAACGCCAGAGAAATTCAGCCTCCAATTATAAACATAAACAGTATAGTCCTCACTTCCAGTATTTCTACACAAATTTTGAGCTGTATAAACCTAATTCCTAATATTTGAAAGGAAATTCAAGTGAAAACGCTTCTAAAAAGTAGCCGGAGTTGTAAATATTATCATTTTTCTGGTCATTTCCGAACTTTCCACTGGTAACCTCCGTGATTGAAAATGGCAGGAAATGTAGTAAGAACCTATTTCCTTCGATTTAAAGTGTTTCATACAAGTTTTTAATCATTTCTGGAAACTATAATTGCGTATTTGAAGAGTTTGACCAGAATTAGAGAGTGTTCCTACAAGTATATACTGGAATCGTCATCATTTTAACTGATTCACACAGAAAACGCCAGAGAAATTCGGCCTCCAATTCTAAACATAAACAGTATAGTCCTTACTTACAGTGTTTTTAAACAAATTTTGAGCTGAATAACCCTGAATTCCTAATATTTGAAACAAATTGAATTCAAAACGCTCCCTAAATTAATCGGAGTTGTAAATATTATCAGTTTTCTGATCATTTCCAAGCTTTCCACTGGTAACTTCCATGAATGAAAATGGCAGAAAATGTAGTATGAATCTATTACCTTTTATTTCAAGTGTTTCTTACAAGTTTTTAATCATTTCGGGAAACTATAATTGCGTATTTGAAGATTATTACCACAGTTAGAGAGAGTTCCTACAACGATATACTCGAATCGTCAGCATTGTAACTTATCCACACAGAAAACGCCAGAGAAATTCGGCCTCCAATTATAAACATAAACAGAATAGTCCTCACTTCCAGTATTTCTACACAAATTTTGAGCTGTATAAACCTAATTCCTTATATTTGAAAGCAAATTCAAGTGAAAACGCTTCCTAAAGTAGCTGGAGTTGTAAATATTATCAGTTTTCTGGTCATTTCCAAACTTTCCACTGGTAACCTCCGTGATTGAAAATGGCAGGAAATGTAGTAAGAGCCTATATCCTTTTATTTCAAGTGTTTCTTACAAGTTTTTAATCATTTCTGGAAACTATAATTGCGTATTTGAAGAGTTTGACGAGAATTAGAGAGTGTTCCTACAAGTATATACTGGAATCGTCAGCATTTTAACTGATTCACACTGAAAACGCCAGAGAAATTCGGCCTCCAATTGTAAACATAAACAGTATAGTCCTTACTTACAGTGTTTCTAAACAAATTTTGAGCTGTATAAATCTAATTCCTAATATTTGAAAGCAAATTCATGTGAAAACGCTTCGAAAAAGTAGCCGGAGTTGTAAATATTATCAGTTTTCTTGTCATTTCCGAACTTTCCACTGGTAACCTCCGTGATTGAAAATGGCAGGAAATGTAGTAAGAACCTATATCCTTTTATTTCAAGTGTTTCATACAAGTTTTTAATCATTTCTGGAAACTATAATTGCGTATTTGAAGAGTTTGACCAGAATTAGAGAATGTTCCTACAAGTATATACTGGAATCGTCATCATTGTAACTTATCCACACAGAAAACGCCAGAGAAATTCGGCCTCCAATTGTAAACATAAACAGTATAGTCCTTACTTACAGTGTTTTTAAACAAATTGTGAGCTGAGTAACCGTGAATTCCTAATATTTGAAACAAATTGAATTCAAAACGCTCCCTAAATTAATCGGAGTTGTAAATATTATCAGTTTTCTGGTCATTTCCAAGCTTTCCTCTGGTAACCTCCATGAATGAAAATGGCAGAAAATGTAGTATGAATCTATTACCTTTTATTTCAAGTGTTTCTTACAAGTTTTTAATCATTTTGGGAAACTATAATTGCGTATTTGAAGAGTTTTACCACAACTAGAGAGAGTTCCTACAACTATATACTCAAATCGTCAGCATTGTAACTTATCCACACAGAAAACGCCAGAGAAATTCAGCCTCCAATTATAAACATAAACAGTATAGTCCTCACTTCCAGTATTTCTACACAAATTTTGAGCTGTATAAATCTAATTCCTAATATTTGAAAGGAAATTCAAGTGAAAACGCTTCTAAAAAGTAGCCGGAGTTGTAAATATTATCATTTTTCTGGTCATTTCCGAACTTTCCACTGGTAACCTCCGTGATTGAAAATGGCAGGAAATGTAGTAAGAACCTATTTCCTTTAATTTAAAGTGTTTCATACAAGTTTTTAATCATTTCTGGAAACTATAATTGCGTATTTGAAGAGTTTGACCAGAATTAGAGAGTGTTCCTACAAGTATATACTGGAATCGTCATCATTTTAACTGATTCACACAGAAAACGCCAAAGATATTCGGCCTCCAATTGTAAACATAAACAGTATAGTCCTTACTTACATTGTTTTTAAACAAATTTTGAGCTGAATAACCCTGAATTCCTAATATTTGAAACAAATTGAATTCAAAACGCTCCCTAAATTAATCGGAGTTGTAAATATTATCAGTATTCTGATCATTTCCAAGCTTTCCACTGGTAACTTCCATGAATGAAAATGGCAGAAAATGTAATATGAATCTATTACCTTTTATTTCAAGTGTTTCTTACAAGTTTTTAATCATTTCGGGAAACTATAATTGCGTATTTGAAGAGTTTTACCACAATTAGAGAGAGTTCCTACAACTATATACTCAAATCGTCAGCATTGTAACTTATCCACACAGAAAACGCCAGAGAAATTCGGCCTCCAATTATAAACATAAACAGTATAGTCCTCACTTCCAGTATTTCTACACAAATTTTGAGCTGTATAAACCTAATTCCTTATATTTGAAAGCAAATTCAAGTGAAAACGCTTCCTAAAGTAGCTGGAGTGGTAAATATTATCCGTTTTCTGGTCATTTCCAAACTTTCCACTGGTAACCTCCGTGATTGAAAATGGCAGGAAATGTAGTAAGAGCCTATATCCTTTTATTTCAAGTGTTTCTTACAAGGTTTTAATCATTTCGGGAAACTATAATTGCGTATTTGAAGAGTTTTACCACAATTAGAGAGAGTTCCTACAACTATATACTCAAATCGTCAGCATTGTAACTTATCCAACAGAAAACACCAGAGAAATTCGGCCTCCAATTGTAAACATAAACAGTATAGTCCTTACTTACAGTGTTTTTAAACAAATTGTGAGCTGAATAACCCTGAATTCCTAATATTTGAAACAAATTGAATTCAAAACGCTCCCTAAATTAATCGGAGTTGTAAATATTATCAGTTTTCTGGTCATTTCCAAACTTTCCACTGGTAACCTCCGTGATTGAAAATGGCAGGAAATGTAGTAAGAGCCTATATCCTTTTATTTCAAGTGTTTCTTACAAGTTTTTAATCATTTCGGGAAACTATAATTGCGTATTTGAAGAGTTTTACCACAGTTTGAGAGAGTTCCTACAACGATATACTCGAATCGTCAGCATTGTAACTTATCCGCACAGAAAACGCCAGAGAAATTCGGCCTCCAATTATAAACATAAACAGAATAGTCCTCACTTCCAGTATTTCTACACAAATTTTGAGCTGTATAAACCTAATTCCTTATATTTGAAAGCAAATTCAAGTGAAAACGCTTCCTAAAGTAGCTGGAGTTGTAAATATTATCAGTTTTCTGGTCATTTCCAAACTTTTCACTGGTAACCTCCGTGATTGAAAATGGCAGGAAATGTAGTAAGAGCCTATATCCTTTTATTTCAAGTGTTTCTTACAAGTTTTTAATCATTTCTGGAAACTATAATTGCGTATTTGAAGAGTTTGACCAGAATTAGAGAGTGTTCCTACAAGTATATACTGGAATCGTCAGCATTTTAACTGATTCACACTGAAAACGCCAGAGAAATTCGGCCTCCAATTGTAAACATAAACAGTATAGTCCTTACTTACAGTGTTTCTAAACAAATTTTGAGCTGTATAAATCTAATTCCTAATATTTGAAAGCAAATTCATGTGAAAACGCTTAGAAAAAGTAGCCGGAGTTGTAAATATTATCAGTTTTCTTGTCATTTCCGAACTTTCCACTGGTAACCTCCGTGATTGAAAATGGCAGGAAATGTAGTAAGAACCTATATCCTTTTATTTCAAGTGTTTCATACAAGTTTTTAATCATTTCTGGACACTATAATTGCGTATTTGAAGAGTTTGACCAGAATTAGAGAATGTTCCTACAAGTATATACTGGAATCGTCATCATTGTAACTTATCCACACAGAAAACGCCAGAGAAATTCGGCCTCCAATTGTAAACATAAACAGTATAGTCCTTACTTACAGTGTTTTTAAACAAATTGTGAGCTGAGTAACCCTGAATTCCTAATATTTGAAACAAATTGAATTCAAAACGCTCCCTAAATTAATCGGAGTTGTAAATATTATCAGTTTTCTGGTCATTTCCAAGCTTTCCTCTGGTAACCTCCATGAATGAAAATGGCAGAAAATGTAGTATGAATCTATTACCTTTTATTTCAAGTGTTTCTTACAAGTTTTTAATCATTTTGGGAAACTATAATTGCGTATTTGAAGAGTTTTACCACAACTAGAGAGAGTTCCTACAACTATATACTCAAATCGTCAGCATTGTGTCTTATCCACACAGAAAAAGCCAGAGAAATTCAGCCTCCAATTATAAACATAAACAGTATAGTCCTCACTTCCAGTATTTCTACACAAATTTTGAGCTGTATAAACCTAATTCCTAATATTTGAAAGGAAATTCAAGTGAAAACGCTTCTAAAAAGTAGCCGGAGTTGTAAATATTATCATTTTTCTGGTCATTTCCGAACTTTCCACTGGTAACCTCCGTGATTGAAAATGGCAGGAAATGTAGTAAGAACCTATTTCCTTCGATTTAAAGTGTTTCATACAAGTTTTTAATCATTTCTGGAAACTATAATTGCGTATTTGAAGAGTTTGACCAGAATTAGAGAGTGTTCCTACAAGTATATACTGGAATCGTCATCATTTTAACTGATTCACACAGAAAACGCCAGAGAAATTCGGCCTCCAATTGTAAACATAAACAGTATAGTCCTTACTTACAGTGTTTTTAAACAAATTTTGAGCTGAATAACCCTGAATTCCTAATATTTGAAACAAATTGAATTCAAAACGCTCCCTAAATTAATCGGAGTTGTAAATATTATCAGTTTTCTGATCATTTCCAAGCTTTCCACTGGTAACTTCCATGAATGAAAATGGCAGAAAATGTAGTATGAATCTATTACCTTTTATTTCAAGTGTTTCTTACAAGTTTTTAATCATTTCGGGAAACTATAATTGCGTATTTGAAGATTTTTACCACAGTTAGAGAGAGTTCCTACAACGATATACTCGAATCGTCAGCATTGTAACTTATCCACACAGAAAACGCCAGAGAAATTCGGCCTCCAATTATAAACATAAACAGAATAGTCCTCACTTCCAGTATTTCTACACAAATTTTGAGCTGTATAAACCTAATTCCTAATATTTGAAAGGAAATTCAAGTGAAAACGCTTCTAAAAAGTAGCCGGAGTTGTAAATATTATCAGTTTTCTGGTCATTTCCGAACTTTCCACTGGTAACCTCCGTGATTGAAAATGGCAGGAAATGTAGTAAGAACCTATTTCCTTTAATTTAAAGTGTTTCATACAAGTTTTTAATCATTTCTGGAAACTATAATTGCGTACTTGAAGAGTTTGACCAGAATTAGAGAGTGTTCCTACAACTATATACTGGAATCGTCATCATTTTAACTGATTCACACAGAAAACGCCAGAGAAATTCGGCCTCCAATTGTAAACATAAACAGTATAGTCCTTACTTACAGTGTTTTTAAACAAATTTTGAGCTGTATAAACCTAATTCCTTATATTTGAAAGCAAATTCAAGTGAAAACGCTTCCTAAAGTAGCTGGAGTTGTAAATATTATCAGTTTTCTGGTCATTTCCGAACTTTCCACTGGTAACTTCCGTGATTGAAAATGGCAGGAAATGTAGTAAGAGCCTATATCCTTTTATTTCAAGTGTTTCTTACAAGTTTTTAATCATTTCTGGAAACTATAATTGCGTATTTGAAGAGTTTTACCACAATTAGAGAGAGTTCCCACAACTATATACTGGAATCGTCATCATTTTAACTGATTCACACAGAAAACGCCAGAGAAATTCGGCCTCCAATTGTAAACATAAACAGTATAGTCCTTACTTACAGTGTTTCTAAACAAATTTTGAGCTGAATAACCCTGAATTCCTAATATTTGAAACAAATTGAATTCAAAACGCTCCCTAAATTAATCATAGTTGTAAATATTATCAGTTTTCTGGTCATTTCCAAGCTTTCCCCTGGTAACCTCCATGAATGAAAATGGCAGAAAATGTAGTATGAATCTATTACCTTTTATTTCAAGTGTTTCTTACAAGTTTTTAATCATTTCGGAAGACTATAATTGCGTATTTGAAGAGTTTTACCACAACTAGAGAGAGTTCCTACAACTATATACTCGAATCGTCAGCATTGTAACTTATCCACACAGAAAACGCCAGAGAAATTCAGCCTCCAATTATAAACATAAACAGTATAGTCCTCACTTCCAGTATTTCTACACAAATTTTGAGCTGTATAAACCTAATTCCTAATATTTGAAAGGAAATTCAAGTGAAAACGCTTCTAAAAAGTAGCAGGAGTTGTAAATATTATCAGTTTTCTGGTCAATTCCGAACTTTCCACTGGTAACCTCCGTGATTGAAAATGGCAGGAAATGTAGTAAGAACCTATATACTTTTATTTCAAGTGTTTCTTACAAGTTTTTATTCATTTCTGGAAACTATAATTGCGTATTCGAAGAGTTTGACCAGAATTAGACAGTGTTCCTACAAGTATATACTGGAATCGTCATCATTGTAACTTATCCACACAGAAAACACCAGAGAAATTCGGCCTCCAATTATAAACATAAACAGTATAGTCCTCACTTCCAGTATTTCTACACAAATTTTGAGCTGTATAAACCTAATTCCTTATATTTGAAAGCAAATTCAAGTGAAAACGCTTCCTAAAGTAGCTGGAGTGGTAAATATTATCCGTTTTCTGGAAATTTCCAAACTTTCCACTGGTAACCTCCGTGATTGAAAATGGCTGGAAATGTAGTAAGAGCCTATATCCTTTTATTTCAAGTGTTTCTTACAAGGTTTTAATCATTTCGGGAAACTATAATTGCGTATTTGAAGAGTTTTACCACAATTAGAGAGAGTTCCTACAACTATATACTCAAATCATCAGCATTGTAACTTATCCACACAGAAAACACCAGAGAAATTCGGCCTCCAATAGTAAACATAAACAGTATAGTCCTTACTTACAGTGTTTTTAAACAAATTGTGAGCTGAATAACCCTGAATTCCTAATATTTGAAACAAATTGAATTCAAAACGCTCCCTAAATTAATCGGAGTTGTAAATATTATCAGTTTTCTGGTCATTTCCAAGCTTTCCTCTGGTAACCTCCATGAATGAAAATGGCAGAAAATGTAGTATGAATCTATTACCTTTTATTTCAAGTGTTTCTTAGAAGTTTTTAATCATTTCGGGAAACTATAATTGCGTATTTGAAGAGTTTTACCACAGTTTGAGAGAGTTCCTACAACGATATACTCGAATCGTCAGCATTGTAACTTATCCACACAGAAAACGCCAGAGAAATTCGGCCTCCAATTATAAACATAAACAGAATAGTCCTCACTTCCAGTATTTCTACACAAATTTTGAGCTGTATAAACCTAATTCCTTATATTTGAAAGCAAATTCAAGTGAAAACGCTTCCTAAAGTAGCTGGAGTTGTAAATATTATCAGTTTTCTGGTCATTTCCAAACTTTCCACTGGTAACCTCCGTGATTGAAAATGGCAGGAAATGTAGTAAGAGCCTATATCCTTTTATTTCAAGTGTTTCTTACAAGTTTTTAATCATTTCTGGAAACTATAATTGCGTATTTGAAGAGTTTGACCAGAATTAGAGAGTGTTCCTACAAGTATATACTGGAATCGTCAGCATTTTAACTGATTCACACTGAAAACGCCAGAGAAATTCGGCCTCCAATTGTAAACATAAACAGTATAGTCCTTACTTACAGTGTTTCTAAACAAATTTTGAGCTGTATAAATCTAATTCCTAATATTTGAAAGCAAATTCATGTGAAAACGCTTCGAAAAAGTAGCCGGAGTTGTAAATATTATCAGTTTTCTTGTCATTTCCGAACTTTCCACTGGTAACCTCCGTGATTGAAAATGGCAGGAAATGTAGTAAGAACCTATATCCTTTTATTTCAAGTGTTTCATACAAGTTTTTAATCATTTCTGGAAACTATAATTGCGTATTTGAAGAGTTTGACCAGAATTAGAGAATGTTCCTACAAGTATATACTGGAATCGTCATCATTGTAACTTATCCACACAGAAAACGCCAGAGAAATTCGGCCTCCAATTGTAAACATAAACAGTATAGTCCTTACTTACAGTGTTTTTAAACAAATTGTGAGCTGAGTAACCCTGAATTCCTAATATTTGAAACAAATTGAATTCAAAACGCTCCCTAAATTAATCGGAGTTGTAAATATTATCAGTTTTCTGGTCATTTCCAAGCTTTCCTCTGGTAACCTCCATGAATGAAAATGGCAGAAAATGTAGTATGAATCTATTACCTTTTATTTCAAGTGTTTCTTACAAGTTTTTAATCATTTTGGGAAACTATAATTGCGTATTTGAAGAGTTTTACCACAACTAGAGAGAGTTCCTACAACTATATACTCAAATCGTCAGCATTGTGTCTTATCCACACAGAAAACGCCAGAGAAATTCAGCCTCCAATTATAAACATAAACAGTATAGTCCTCACTTCCAGTATTTCTACACAAATTTTGAGCTGTATAAACCTAATTCCTAATATTTGAAAGGAAATTCAAGTGAAAACGCTTCTAAAAAGTAGCCGGAGTTGTAAATATTATCATTTTTCTGGTCATTTCCGAACTTTCCACTGGTAACCTCCGTGATTGAAAATGGCAGGAAATGTAGTAAGAACCTATTTCCTTCGATTTAAAGTGTTTCATACAAGTTTTTAATCATTTCTGGAAACTATAATTGCGTATTTGAAGAGTTTGACCAGAATTAGAGAGTGTTCCTACAAGTATATACTGGAATCGTCATCATTTTAACTGATTCACACAGAAAACGCCAGAGAAATTCGGCCTCCAATTCTAAACATAAACAGTATAGTCCTTACTTACAGTGTTTTTAAACAAATTTTGAGCTGAATAACCCTGAATTCCTAATATTTGAAACAAATTGAATTCAAAACGCTCCCTAAATTAATCGGAGTTGTAAATATTATCAGTTTTCTGATCATTTCCAAGCTTTCCACTGGTAACTTCCATGAATGAAAATGGCAGAAAATGTAGTATGAATCTATTACCTTTTATTTCAAGTGTTTCTTACAAGTTTTTAATCATTTCGGGAAACTATAATTGCGTATTTGAAGATTTTTACCACAGTTAGAGAGAGTTCCTACAACGATATACTCGAATCGTCAGCATTGTAACTTATCCACACAGAAAACGCCAGAGAAATTCGGCCTCCAATTATAAACATAAACAGTATAGTCCTCACTTCCAGTATTTCTACACAAATTTTGAGCTGTATAAACCTAATTCCTAATATTTGAAAGGAAATTCAAGTGAAAACGCTTCTAAAAAGTAGCCGGAGTTGTAAATATTATCATTTTTCTGGTCATTTCCGAACTTTCCACTGGTAACCTCCGTGATTGAAAATGGCAGGAAATGTAGTAAGAACCTATTTCCTTCGATTTAAAGTGTTTCATACAAGTTTTTAATCATTTCTGGAAACTATAATTGCGTATTTGAAGAGTTTGACCAGAATTAGAGAGTGTTCCTACAAGTATATACTGGAATCGTCATCATTTTAACTGATTCACACAGAAAACGCCAGAGAAATTCGGCCTCCAATTCTAAACATAAACAGTATAGTCCTTACTTACAGTGTTTTTAAACAAATTTTGAGCTGAATAACCCTGAATTCCTAATATTTGAAACAAATTGAATTCAAAACGCTCCCTAAATTAATCGGAGTTGTAAATATTATCAGTTTTCTGATCATTTCCAAGCTTTCCACTGGTAACTTCCATGAATGAAAATGGCAGAAAATGTAGTATGAATCTATTACCTTTTATTTCAAGTGTTTCTTACAAGTTTTTAATCATTTCGGGAAACTATAATTGCGTATTTGAAGATTTTTACCACAGTTAGAGAGAGTTCCTACAACGATATACTCGAATCGTCAGCATTGTAACTTATCCACACAGAAAACGCCAGAGAAATTCGGCCTCCAATTATAAACATAAACAGTATAGTCCTCTCTTCCAGTATTTCTACACAAATTTTGAGCTGTATAAACCTAATTCCTAATATTTGAAAGGAAATTCAAGTGAAAACGCTTCTAAAAAGTAGCCGGAGTTGTAAATATTATCATTTTTCTGGTCATTTCCGAACTTTCCACTGGTAACCTCCGTGATTGAAAATGGCAGTAAATGTAGTAAGAACCTATTTCCTTTAATTTAAAGTGTTTCATACAAGTTTTTAATCATTTCTGGAAACTATAATTGCGTATTTGAAGAGTTTGACCAGAATTAGAGAGTGTTCCTACAACTATATACTGGAATCGTCATCATTTTAACTGATTCACACAGAAAACGCCAGAGAAATTCGGCCTCCAATTGTAAACATAAACAGTATAGTCCTTACTTACAGTGTTTTTAAACAAATTTTGAGCTGTATAAACCTAATTCCTTATATTTGAAAGCAAATTCAAGTGAAAACGCTTCCTAAAGTAGCTGGAGTTGTAAATATTATCAGTTTTCTGGTCATTTCCAAACTTTCCACTGGTAACCTCCGTGATTGAAAATGGCAGGAAATGTAGTAAGAGCCTATATCCTTTTATTTCAAGTGTTTCTTACAAGTTTTTAATCATTTCTGGAAACTATAATTGCGTATTTGAAGAGTTTTACCACAATTAGAGAGAGTTCCCACAACTATATACTGGAATCGTCATCATTTTAACTGATTCACACAGAAAACGCCAGAGAAATTCGGCCTCCAATTGTAAACATAAACAGTATAGTCCTTACTTACAGTGTTTCTAAACAAATTTTGAGCTGAATAACCCTGAATTCCTAATATTTGAAACAAATTGAATTCAAAACGCTCCCTAAATTAATCATAGTTGTAAATATTATCAGTTTTCTGGTCATTTCCAAGCTTTCCCCTGGTAACCTCCATGAATGAAAATGGCAGAAAATGTAGTATGAATCTATTACCTTTTATTTCAAGTGTTTCTTACAAGTTTTTAATCATTTCGGAAGACTATAATTGCGTATTTGAAGAGTTTTACCACAACTAGAGAGAGTTCCTACAACTATATACTCGAATCGTCAGCATTGTAACTTATCCACACAGAAAACGCCAGAGAAATTCAGCCTCCAATTATAAACATGAACAGTATAGTCCTCACTTCCAGTATTTCTACACAAATTTTGAGCTGTATAAACCTAATTCCTAATATTTGAAAGGAAATTCAAGTGAAAACGCTTCTAAAAAGTAGCAGGAGTTGTAAATATTATCAGTTTTCTGGTCAATTCCGAACTTTCGACTGGTAACCTCCGTGATTGAAAATGGCAGGAAATGTAGTAAGAACCTATATACTTTTATTTCAAGTGTTTCTTACAAGTTTTTATTCATTTCTGGAAACTATAATTGCGTATTCGAAGAGTTTGACCAGAATTAGACAGTGTTCCTACAACTATATACTGGAATCGTCAGCATTTTAACTGATTCACACAGAAAACGCCAGAGAAATTCGGCCTCCAATTGTAAACATAAACAGTATAGTCCTTACTTACAGTGTTTCTAAACAAATTTTGAGCTGTATAAATCTAATTCCTAATATTTGAAAGCAAATTCATGTGAAAACGCTTCCAAAAAGTAGTCGGAGTTATAAAAATTACCAGTTTTCTGGTCATTTCCGAACTTTCTACTGGTAACCTCCGTGATTGAAAACGGCAGGAAATGTAGTAAGAACCTATTTCCTTTTATTTCAAGTGTTTCATACAAGTTTTTAATCATTTCTGGAAACTATAATTGCGTATTTGAAGAGTTTGACCAGAATTAGAGAGTGTTCCTACAAGTATTTACTAGAATCGTAATCATTTTAACTGATTAACACAGAAAACGCCAGAGAAATTCGGCCTCCAATTGTAAACATAAACAGTATAGTCCTTACTTACAGTGTTTTTAAACAAATTTTGAGCTGAATAACCCTGAATTCCTAATATTTGAAACAAATTGAATCCAAAACGCTCCCTAAATTAATCAGAGTTGTAAATATTATCAGTTTTCTGGTCATTTCCAAGCTTTCCACTGGTAACCTCCATGAATGAAAATGGCAGAAAATGTAGTATGAATCTATTACCTTTTATTGCAAGTGTTTCTTACAAGTTTTTAATCATTTCGGGAAACTATAATTGCGTATTTGACGAGTTTTACCACAATTAGAGAGAGTTCCTACAACTATATACTAGAATCGTCAGCATTGTAACTTATCCACACAGAAAACGCCAGAGAAATTCGGCCTCCAATTATAAACATAAACAGTATAGTCCTCACTTCCAGTATTTCTACACAAATTTTGAGCTGTATAAACCTAATTCCTTATATTTGAAAGCAAATTCAAGTGAAAACGCTTCCTAAAGTATCTGGAGTTGTAAATATTATCATTTTTCTTGTCATTTCCGAACTTTCCACTGGTAACCTCCGTGATTGAAAATGGCAGGAAATGTAGTAAGAACCTATTTCCTTTTATTTAAAGTGTTTCATACAAGTTTTTAATCATTTCTGGAAACTATAATTGCGTATTTGAAGAGTTTGACCAGAATTAGAGAATGTTCCTACAAGTATATACTGGAATCGTCATCATTGTAACTTATCCACACAGAAAACACCAGAGAAATTCGGCCTCCAATTATAAACATAAACAGTATAGTCCTCACTTCCAGTATTTCTACACAAATTTTGAGCTGTATAAACCTAATTCCTTATATTTGAAAGCAAATTCAAGTGAAAACGCTTCCTAAAGTAGCTGGAGTGGTAAATATTATCCGTTTTCTGGAAATTTCCAAACTTTCCACTGGTAACCTCCGTGATTGAAAATGGCAGGAAATGTAGTAAGAGCCTATATCCTTTTATTTCAAGTGTTTCTTACAAGGTTTTAATCATTTCGGGAAACTTTAATTGCGTATTTGAAGAGTTTTACCACAATTAGAGAGAGTTCCTACAACTATATACTCAAATCGTCAGCATTGTAACTTAACCACACAGAAAACACCAGAGAAATTCGGCCTCCAATTGTAAACATAAACAGTATAGTCCTTACTTACAGTGTTTTTAAACAAATTGTGAGCTGAATAACCCTGAATTCCTAATATTTGAAACAAATTGAATTCAAAACGCTCCCTAAATTAATCGGAGTTGTAAATATTATCAGTTTTCTGGTCATTTCCAAGCTTTCCTCTGGTAACCTCCATGAATGAAAACGGCAGAAAATGTAGTATGAATCTATTACCTTTTATTTCAAGTGTTTCTTAGAAGTTTTTAATCATTTCGGGAAACTATAATTGCGTATTTGAAGAGTTTTACCACAACTAGAGAGAATTCCTACAACTATATACTCAAATCGTCAGCATTGTAACTTATCCACACAGAAAACGCCAGAGAAATTCGGCCTCCAATTATAAACATAAACAGGATAGTCCTCTCTTCCAGTATTTCTACACAAATTTTGAGCTGTATAAACCTAATTCCTTATATTTGAAAGCAAATTCAAGTGAAAACGCTTCCTAAAGTAGCTGGAGTTGTAAATATTATCAGTTTTCTGGTCATTTCCAAACTTTCCACTGGTAACCTCCGTGATTTAAAATGGCAGGAAATGTAGTAAGAGCCTATATCCTTTTATTTCAAGTGTTTCTTACAAGTTTTTAATCATTTCTGGAAACTATAATTTCGTATTTGAAGAGTTTTACCACAAGTAGAGAGAGTTCCCACAACTATATACTGGAATCGTCATCATTTTAACTGATTCACACAGAAAACGCCAGAGAAATTCGGCCTCCAATTGTAAACATAAACAGTATAGTCCTTACTTACAGTGTTTCTAAACAAATTTTGAGCTGAATAACCCTGAATTCCTAATATTTGAAACAAATTGAATTCAAAACGCTCCCTAAATTAATCGGAGTTGTAAATATTATCAGTTTTCTGGTCATTTCCAAGCTTTCCACTGGTAACCTCCATGAATGAAAATGGCAGAAAATGTAGTATGAATCTATTACCTTTTATTTCAAGTGTTTCTTACAAGTTTTTATTCATTTCTGGAAACTATAATTGCGTATTTGAAGAGTTTGACCAGAATTAGACAGTGTTTCTACAACTATATACTGGAATCGTCAGCATTTTAACTGATTCACAAAGAAAACGCCAGAGAAATTCGGCCTCCTATTGTAAACATAAACAGTATAGTCCTTACTTACAGTGTTTCTAAACAAATTTTGAGCTGTATAAATCTAATTCCTAATATTTGAAAGCAAATTCATGTGAAAACGCTTCCAAAAAGTAGCCGGAGTTGTAAATATTATCAGTTTTCTGGTCATTTCCGAACTTTCCACTGGTAACCTCCGTGATTGAAAATGACAGGAAATGTAGTAAGAACCTATTTCCTTTTATTTAAAGTGTTTCATACAAGTTTTTAATCATTTCTGGAAACTATAATTGCGTATTTGAAGAGTTTGACCAGAATTAGAGAGAGTTCCCACAACTATATACTGGAATCGTCATCATTTTAACTGATTCACACAGAAAACGCCAGAGAAATTCGGCCTCCAATTGTAAACATAAACAGTATAGTCCTTACTTACAGTGTTTCTAAACAAATTTTGAGCTGAATAACCCTGAATTCCTAATATTTGAAACAAATTGAATTCAAAACGCTCCCTAAATTAATCAGAGTTGTAAATATTATCAGTTTTCTGGTCATTTCCAAGCTTTCCCCTGGTAACCTCCATGAATGAAAATGGCAGAAAATGTAGTATGAATCTATTACCTTTTATTTCAAGTGTTTCTTACAAGTATTTAATCATTTCGGAAGACTATAATTGCGTATTTGAAGAGTTTTACCACAACTAGAGAGAGTTCCTACAACTATATACTCGAATCGTCAGCATTGTAACTTATCCACACAGAAAACGCCAGAGAAATTCAGCCTCCAATTATAAACATAAACAGTATAGTCCTCACTTCCAGTATTTCTACACAAATTTTGAGCTGTATAAACCTAATTCCTAATATTTGAAAGGAAATTCAAGTGAAAACGCTTCTAAAAAGTAGCAGGAGTTGTAAATATTATCAGTATTCTGGTCAATTCCGAACTTTCCACTGGTAACCTCCGTGATTGAAAATGGCAGGAAATGTAGTAAGAACCTATATACTTTTATTTCAAGTATTTCTTACGAGTTTTTATTCATTTCTGGAAACTATAATTGCGTATTCGAAGAGTTTGACCAGAATTAGACAGTGTTCCTACAACTATATACTGGAATCGTCAGCATTTTAACTGATTCACACAGAAAACGCCAGAGAAATTCGGCCTCCAATTGTAAACATAAACAGTATAGTCCTTACTTACAGTGTTTCTAAACAAATTTTGAGCTGTATAAATCTAATTCCTAATATTTCAAAGCAAATTCATGTGAAAACGCTTCCAAAAAGTAGTCGGAGTTGTAAATATTATCAGTTTTCTGGTCATTTCCGAACTTTCTACTGGTAACCTCCGTGATTGAAAACGGCAGGAAATGTAGTAAGAACCTATTTCCTTTTATTTCAAGTGTTTCATACAAGTTTTTAATCATTTCTGGAAACTATAATTGCGTATTTGAAGAGTTTGACCAGAATTAGAGAGTGTTCCTACAAGTATTTACTAGAATCGTCATCATTTTAACTGATTAACACAGAAAACGCCAGAGAAATTCGGCCTCCAATTGTAAACATAAACAGTATAGTCCTTACTTACAGTGTTTTTAAACAAATTTTGAGCTGAATAACCCTGAATTCCTAATATTTGAAACAAATTGAATCCAAAACGCTCCCTAAATTAATCGGAGTTGTAAATATTATCAGTTTTCTGGTCATTTCCAAGCTTTCCACTGGTAACCTCCATGAATGAAAATGGCAGAAAATGTAGTATGAATCTATTACCTTTTATTGCAAGTGTTTCTTACAAGTTTTTAATCATTTTGGGAAACTATAATTGCGTATTTGACGAGTTTTACCACAATTAGAGAGAGTTCCTACAACTATATACTAGAATCGTCAGCATTGTAACTTATCCACACAGAAAACGCCAGAGAAATTCGGCCTCCAATTATAAACATAAACAGTATAGTCCTCACTTCCAGTATTTCTACACAAATTTTGAGCTGTATAAACCTAATTCCTTATATTTGAAAGCAAATTCAAGTGAAAACGCTTCCTAAAGTAGCTGGAGTTGTAAATATTATCATTTTTCTTGTCATTTCCGAACTTTCCACTGGTAACCTCCGTGATTGAAAATGGCAGGAAATGTAGTAAGAACCTATTTCCTTTTATTTAAAGTGTTTCATACAAGTTTTTAATCATTTCTGGAAACTATAATTGCGTATTTGAAGAGTTTGACCAGAATTAGAGAATGTTCCTACAAGTATATACTGGAATCGTCATCATTGTAACTTATCCACACAGAAAACACCAGAGAAATTCGGCCTCCAATTATAAACATAAACAGTATAGTCCTCACTTCCAGTATTTCTACACAAATTTTGAGCTGTATAAACCTAATTCCTTATATTTGAAAGCAAATTCAAGTGAAAACGCTTCCTAAAGTAGCTGGAGTGGTAAATATTATCCGTTTTCTGGAAATTTCCAAACTTTCCACTGGTAACCTCCGTGAATGAAAATGGCAGGAAATGTAGTAAGAGCCTATATCCTTTTATTTCAAGTGTTTCTTACAAGGTTTTAATCATTTCGGGAAACTATAATTGCGTATTTGAAGAGTTTTACCACAATTAGAGAGAGTTCCTACAACTATATACTCAAATCATCAGCATTGTAACTTATCCACACAGAAAACACCAGAGAAATTCGGCCTCCAATTGTAAACATAAACAGTATAGTCCTTACTTACAGTGTTTTTAAACAAATTGTGAGCTGAATAACCCTGAATTCCTAATATTTGAAACAAATTGAATTCAATACGCTCCCTAAATTAATCGGAGTTGTAAATATTATCAGTTTTCTGGTCATTTCCAAGCTTTCCTCTGGTAACCTCCATGAATGAAAATGGCAGAAAATGTAGTATGAATCTATTACCTTTTATTTCAAGTGTTTCTTAGAAGTTTTTAATCATTTCGGGAAACTATAATTGCGTATTTGAAGAGTTTTACCACAACTAGAGAGAGTTCCTACAACTATATACTCAAATCGTCAGCATTGTAACTTATCCACAAAGAAAACGCCAGAGAAATTCAGCCTCCAATTATAAACATAAACAGTATAGTCCTCACTTCCAGTATTTCTACACAAATTTTGAGCTGTATAAACCTAATTCCTAATATTTGAAAGGAAATTCAAGTGAAAACGCTTCTAAAAAGTAGCCGGAGTTGTAAATATTATCATTTTTCTTGTCATTTCCGAACTTTCCACTGGTAACCTCCGTGATTGAAAATGGCAGGAAATGTAGTAAGAACCTATTTCCTTTAATTTAAAGTGTTTCATACAAGTTTTTAATCATTTCTGTAAACTATAATTGCGTATTTGAAGAGTTTGACCAGAATTAGAGAGTGTTCCTACAAGTATATACTGGAGTCGTCATCATTTTAACTGATTCACACAGAAAACGCCAGAGAAATTAGGCCTCCAATTGTAAACATAAACAGTATAGTCCTTACTTACAGTGTTTTTAAACAAATTTTGAGCTGTATAAACCTAATTCCTTATATTTGAAAGCAAATTCAAGTGAAAACGCTTCCTAAAGTAGCTGGAGTTGTAAATATTATCAGTTTTCTGGTCAATTCCGAACTTTCCACTGGTAACCTCCGTGATTGAAAATGGCAGGAAATGTAGTAAGAACCTATATACTTTTATTTCAAGTGTTTCTTACAAGTTTTTAATCATTTCTGGAAACTATAATTTCGTATTTGAACAGTTTTACCACAATTAGAGAGAGTTCCTACAAGTATATACTGGAATCGTCATCATTTTAACTGATTCACACAGAAAACGCCAGAGAAATTCGGCCTCCAATTATAAACAGAAACAGTACAGTCCTCACTGACAGTCTTTCTACAGAAGTTTTGAGCTGTATAAACCTAATTCCTAATATTTGAAACGAAATTCAAGTGAAAACGCTTCCAAAAAGTAGCCGGAGTTGTAAATATTATCAGTTTTCTGGTCATTTCCGAACTTTCCACTGGTAACCTCCGTGATTGAAAATGGCAGGAAATGTAGTAAAAACCTATATACTTTTATTTCAAGTGTTTCTTACAAGTTTTTATTCATTTCTGGAAACTATAATTGCGTATTTGAAGAGTTTGACCAGGATTAGACAGTGTTCCTACAAATATATACTGGAATCGTCAGCATTTTAACTGATTCACACAGAAAACGCCAGAGAAATTCGGCCTCCAATTGTAAACATAAACAGTATAGTCCTTACTTACAGTGTTTCTAAACAAATTTTGAGCTGTATAAATCTAATTCCTAATATTTGAAAGCAAATTCATGTGAAAACGCTTCCAAAAAGTAGCAGGAGTTGTAAATATTATCAGTTTTCTGGTCATTTCCGAACTTTCCACTGGTAACCTCCGTGATTGAAAATGGCAGGAAATGTAGTAAGAACCTATTTCCTTATATTTCAAGTGTTTCTTACAAGTTTTTAATCATTTCTGGAAACTATAATTGCGTATTTGAAGAGTTTGACCAGAATTAGAGAGAGTTCCCACAACTATATACTGGAATCGTCATCATTTTAAATGATTCACACAGAAAACGCCAGAGAAATTCGGCCTCCAATTGTAAACATAAACAGTATAGTCCTTACTTACAGTGTTTCTAAACAAATTTTGAGCTGAATAACCCTGAATTCCTAATATTTGAAACAAATTGAAATCAAAACGCTCCCTAAATTAATCAGAGTTGTAAATATTATCAGTTTTCTGGTCATTTCCAAGCTTTCCACTGGTAACCTCCATGAATGAAAATGGCAGGAAATGTAGTAAGAGCCTATATCCTTTTATTTCAAGTGTTTCTTACAAGTTTTTAATCATTTCGGGAAACTATAATTGCATATTTGAAGAGTTTTGCCACAATTAGAGAGAGTTCCCACAACTATATACTCGAATCGTCATCATTGTAACTTATCCACACAGAAAACGCCAGAGAAATTCGGCCCTCAATTGTAAACATAAACAGTATAGTCCTTACTTACAGTGTTTCAAAACGAATTTTGAGCTGTATAAATCTAATTCCTAATACTTGAAAGCAAATTCATGTGAAAACGCTTCCAAAACGTAGCCGGAGTTGTAAATATTATCAGTGTTGTGGTCATTTCCGAACTTTCCACTGGTAACCTCCGTGATTGAAAATGGCAGGAAATGTAGTCAGAACCTATTTCCTTTTATTTCAAGTGTTTCTTACAAGTTTTTAATCATTTCTGGAAACTATAATTGCGTATTTGAAGAGTTTGACCAGAATTAGAGAGAGTTCCCACAACTATATACTGGAATCGTCATCATTTTAACTGATTCACACAGAAAACGCCAGAGAAATTCGGCCTCCAATTGTAAACATAAACAGTATAGTCCTTACTTACAGTGTTTCTAAACAAATTTTGAGCTGAATAACCCTGAATTCCAAATATTTGAAACAAATTGAAATCAATACGCTCCCTAAATTAATCAGAGTTGTAAATATTATCAGTTTTCTGGTCATTTCCAAGCTATCCACTGGTAACCTCCATGAATGAAAATGGCAGGAAATGTAGTAAGAGCCTATATCCTTTTATTCCAAGTGTTTCTTACAAGTTTTTAATCATTTCGGGAAACTATAATTGCGTATTTGAAGAGTTTTGCCACAATTAGAGAGAGTTCCCACAACTATATACTCGAATCGTCATCATTGTAACTTATCCACACAGAAAACGCCAGAGAAATTCGGCCCTCAATTGTAAACATAAACAGCATAGTCCTTACTTACAGTCTTCCTACACAAGTTTTGAGCTGTATAAACCTAATACCTAATATTTGAAACGAAATTCAAGTGAAAACGCTTCCAAAAGTAGCCGGAGTTGTAAATATTATCAGTTTTCTGGTCATTTCCGAACTTTCCACTGGTAACCTCCGTGACTGAAAACGGCAGGAAATGTAGTAAGAACCTATTTCCTTTTATTTCAAGTGTTTCTTACAAGTTTTTAATCATTTCTGGAAACTATATTTGCGTATTTGAAGAGTTTGACCAGAATTAGAGAGAGTTCCCACAATTATATACTGGAATCGTCATCATTTTAACTGATTCACCCAGAAAACGCCAGAGAAATTCGGCCTCCAATTGTAAACATAAACAGTATAGTCCTTACTTACAGTGTTTCTAAACAAATTTTGAGCTGAATAACCCTGAATTCCTAATATTTGAAACAAATTGAATTCAAAACGCTCCCTAAATTAATCAGAGTTGTAAATATTATCAGTTTTCTGGTCATTTCCAAGCTTTCCACTGGTAACCTCCATGAATGAAAATGGCAGGAAATGTAGTAAGAGCCTATATCCTTTTATTTCAAGTGTTTCTTACAAGTTTTTAATCATTTCGGGAAACTATAATTGCGTATTTGAAGAGTTTTGCCACAATTAGAGAGAGTTCCCACAACTATATACTCGAATCGTCATCATTGTAACTTATCCACACAGAAAACGCCAAAGAAATTTGGCCCTCAATTGTAAACATAAACAGCATAGTCCTTACTTACAGTGTTTCTAAACAAATTTTGAGCTGTATAAATCTAATTCCTAATACTTGAAAGCAAATTCATGTGAAAACGCTTCCAAAAAGTAGCCGGAGTTGTAAATATTATCAGTGTTGTGGTCATTTCTGAACTTTCCACTGGTAACCTCCGTGATTGAAAATGGCAGGAAATGTAGTAATAACCTATATACTTTTATTTCAAGTGTTTCTTACAAGTTTTTATTCATTTCTGGAAACTATAATTGCGTATTTGACGAGTTTTACCACAATTAGAGAGAGTTCCTACAACTATATACTAGAATCGTCAGCATTGTAACTTATCCACACAGAAAACGCCAGAGAAATTCGGCCTCCAATTGTAAACATAAACAGTATAGTCCTTACTTACAGTGTTTTTAAACAAATTTTGAGCTGAATAACCCTGAATTCCTAATATTTGAAACAAATTGAATTCAAAACGCTCCCTAAATTAATCGGAGTGGTAAATATTATCAGTTTTCTGGTCATTTCCAAGCTTTCCACTGGAAACCTCCATGAATGAAAATGGCAGAAAATGTAGTATGAATCTATTACCTTTTATTTCAAGTGTTTCTTACAAGTTTTTAATCATTTCGGGAAACTATAATTGCGTATTTGAAGAGTTTTACCACAATTAGAGAGAGTTCCTACAACTATATACTCGAATAGTCAGCATTATAACTTATCCACACAGAAAACGCCAGAGAAATTTGGCCTCCAATTATAAACATAAACAGTATAGTCCTCACTTCCAGTATTTTTACACAAATTTTGAGCTGAATAAACCTAATTCCTTATATTTGAAAGCAAATTCAAGTGAAAACGCTTCCTAAAGTAGCTGGAGTTGTAAATATTATCAGTTTTCTGGTCATTTCCAAACTTTCCACTGGTAACCTCCGTGATTGAAAATGGCAGGAAATGTAGTAAGAACCTATATACTTTTATTTCAAGTGTTTCTTACAAGTTTTTATTCATTTCTGGAAACTATAATTGCGTATTTGAAGAGTTTGACCAGGATTAGACAGTGTTCCTACAAATATATACTGGAATCGTCAGCATTTTAACTGATTCACACAGAAAACGCCAGAGAAATTCGGCCTCCAATTGTAAACATAAACAGTATAGTCCTTACTTACAGTGTTTCTAAACAAATTTTGAGCTGTATAAATCTAATTCCTAATATTTGAAAGCAAATTCATGTGAAAACGCTTCCAAAAAGTAGCAGGAGTTGTAAATATTACCAGTTTTCTGGTCATTTCCGAACTTTCCACAGGTAACCTCCGTGATTGAAAATGGCAGGAAATGTAGTAAGAACCTATTTCCTTATATTTCAAGTGTTTCTTACAAGTTTTTAATCATTTCTGGAAACTATAATTGCATATTTGAAGAGTTTGACCAGAATTAGATAGAGTTCCCACAACTATATACTGGAATCGTCATCATTTTAACTGATTCACACAGAAAACGCCAGAGAAATTCGGCCTCCAATTGTAAACATAAACAGTATAGTCCTTACTTACAGTGTTTCTAAACAAATTTTGAGCTGAATAACCCTGAATTCCTAATATTTGAAACAAATTGAAATCAAAACGCTCCCTAAATTAATCACAGTTGTAAATATTATCAGTTTTCTGGTCATTTCCAAGCTTTCCACTGGTAACCTCCATGAATGAAAATGGCAGGAAATGTAGTAAGAGCCTATATCCTTTTATTTCAAGTGTTTCTTACAAGTTTTTAATCATTTCGGGAAACTATAATTGCATATTTGAAGAGTTTTGCCACAATTAGAGAGAGTTCCCACAACTATATACTCGAATCGTCATCATTGTAACTTATCCACACAGAAAACGCCAGAGAAATTCGGCCCTCAATTGTAAACATAAACAGTATAGTCCTTACTTACAGTGTTTCAAAACGAATTTTGAGCTGTATAAATCTAATTCCTAATACTTGAAAGCAAATTCATGTGAAAACGCTTCCAAAAAGTAGCCGGAGTTGTAAATATTATCAGTGTTGTGGTCATTTCCGAACTTTCCACTGGTAACCTCCGTGATTGAAAATGGCAGGAAATGTAGTCAGAACCTATTTCCTTTTATTTCAAGTGTTTCTTACAAGTTTTTAATCATTTCTGGAAACTATAATTGCGTATTTGAAGAGTTTGACCAGAATTAGAGAGAGTTCCCACAACTATATACTGGAATCGTCATCATTTTAACTGATTCACACAGAAAACGCCAGAGAAATTCGGCCTCCAATTGTAAACATAAACAGTATAGTCCTTACTTACAGTGTTTCTAAACAAATTTTGAGCTGTATAAATCTAATTCCTAATATTTGAAAGCAAATTCATGTGAAAACGCTTCCAAAAAGTAGCCGGAGTTGTAAATATTATCAGTGTTGTGGTCATTTCCGAACTTTCCACTGGTAACCTCCGTGATTGAAAATGGCAGGAAATGTAGTAAGAACCTATTTCCTTTTATTTCAAGTGTTTCTTACAAGTTTTTATTCATTTCTGGAAACTATAATTGCGTATTTGAAGAGTTTGACCAGGATTAGACAGTGTTCCTACAAATATATACTGGAATCCTTAGCATTTTAACTGATTCACACAGAAAACGCCAGAGAAATTCGGCCTCCAATTGTAAACATAAACAGTATAGTCCTTACTTACAGTGTTTCTAAACAAATTTTGAGCTGTATAAATCTAATTCCTAATATTTGAAAGCAAATTCATGTGAAAACGCTTCCAAAAAGTAGCAGGAGTTGTAAATATTACCAGTTTTCTGGTCATTTCCGAACTTTCCACTGGTAACCTCCGTGATTGAAAATGGCAGGAAATGTAGTAAGAACCTATTTCCTTATATTTCAAGTGTTTCTTACAAGTTTTTATTCATTTCTGGAAACTATAATTGCATATTTGAAGAGTTTGACCAGAATTAGAGAGAGTTCCCACAACTATATACTGGAATCGTCATCATTTTAACTGATTCACACAGAAAACGCCAGAGAAATTCGGCCTCCAATTGTAAACATAAACAGTATAGTCCTTACTTACAGTGTTTCTAAACAAATTTTGAGCTGAATAACCCTGAATTCCTAATATTTGAAACAAATTGAAATCAAAACGCTCCCTAAATTAATCAGAGTTGTAAATATTATCAGTTTTCTGGTCATTTCCAAGCTTTCCACTGGTAACCTCCATGAATGAAAATGGAAGGAAATGTAGTAAGAGCCTATATCCTTTTATTTCAAGTGTTTCTTACAAGTTTTTAATCATTTTGGGAAACTATAATTGCATATTTGAAGAGTTTTGCCACAATTAGAGAGAGTTCCCACAACTATATACTCGAATCGTCATCATTGTAACTTATCCACACAGAAAACGCCAGAGAAATTCGGCCCTCAATTGTAAACATAAACAGCATAGTCCTTACTTACAGTGTTTCTAAACAAATTTTGAGCTGTATAAATCTAATTCCTAATACTTGAAAGCAAATTCATGTGAAAACGCTTCCAAAACGTAGCCGGAGTTGTAAATATTATCAGTGTTGTGGTCATTTCCGAACTTTCCACTGGTAACCTCCGTGATTGAAAATGGCAGGAAATGTAGTAATAACCTATTTCCTTTTATTTCAAGTGTTTCTTACAAGTTTTTATTCATTTCTGGAAACTATAATTGCATATTTGAAGAGTTTGACCAGAATTAGAGAGAGTTCCCACAACTATATACTGGAATCGTCATCATTTTAACTGATTCACACAGAAAACGCCAGAGAAATTCGGCCTCCAATTGTAAACATAAACAGTATAGTCCTTACTTACAGTGTTTCTAAACAAATTTTGAGCTGAATAACCCTGAATTCCTAATATTTGAAACAAATTGAAATCAAAACGCTCCCTAAATTAATCAGAGTTGTAAATATTATCAGTTTTCTGGTCATTTCCAAGCTTTCCACTGGTAACCTCCATGAATGAAAATGGCAGGAAATGTGGTAAGAGCCTATATCCTTTTATTTCAAGTGTTTCTTACAAGTTTTTAATCATTTCGGGAAACTATAATTGCATATTTGAAGAGTTTTGCCACAATTAGAGAGAGTTCCCACAACTATATACTCGAATCGTCATCATTGTAACTTATCCACACAGAAAACGCCAGAGAAATTCGGCCCTCAATTGTAAACATAAACAGTATAGTCCTTACTTACAGTGTTTCAAAACGAATTTTGAGCTGTATAAATCTAATTCCTAATACTTGAAAGCAAATTCATGTGAAAACGCTTCCAAAAAGTAGCCGGAGTTGTAAATATTATCAGTGTTGTGGTCATTTCCGAACTTTCCACTGGTAACCTCCGTGATTGAAAATGGCAGGAAATGTAGTCAGAACCTATTTCCTTTTATTTCAAGTGTTTCTTACAAGTTTTTAATCATTTCTGGAAACTATAATTGCGTATTTGAAGAGTTTGACCAGAATTAGAGAGAGTTCCCACAACTATATACTGGAATCGTCATCATTTTAACTGATTCACACAGAAAACGCCAGAGAAATTCGGCCTCCAATTGTAAACATAAACAGTATAGTCCTTACTTACAGTGTTTCTAAACAAATTTTGAGCTGAATAACCCTGAATTCCTAATATTTGAAACAAATTGAATTCAAAACGCTCCCTAAATTAATCAGAGTTGTAAATATAATCATTTTTCTGGTCATTTCCAAGCTTTCCACTGGTAACCTCCATGAATGAAAATGGCAGGAAATGTAGTAAGAGCCTATATCCTTTTATTTCAAGTGTTTCTTACAAGTTTTTAATCATTTCGGGAAACTATAATTGCTTATTTGAAGAGTTTTGGCACAATTAGAGAGAGTTCCCACAACTATATACTCGAATCGTCATCATTGTAACTTATCCACACAGAAAACGCCAGAGAAATTCCGCCCTCAATTGTAAACATAAACAGCATAGTCCTTACTTACAGTGTTTCTAAACAAATTTTGAGCTGTATAAATCTAATTCCTAATACTTGAAAGCAAATTCATGTGAAAACGCTTCCAAAAAGTTGCCGGAGTTGTAAATATTATCAGTGTTGTGGTCATTTCCGAACTTTCCACTGGTAACCTCCGTGATTGAAAATGGCAGGAAATGTAGTAAGAACCTATTTCCTTTTATTTCAAGTGTTTCTTACAAGTTTTTAATCATTTCTGGAAACTATAATTGCGTATTTGAAGAGTTTGACCAGAATTAGAGAGAGTTCCCACAACTATATACTGGAATCGTCATCATTTTAACTGATTCACACAGAAAACGCCAGAGAAATTCGGCCTCCAATTGTAAACATAAACAGTATAGTCCTTACTTACAGTGTTTCTAAACAAATTTTGAGCTGTATAAATCTAATTCCTAATATTTGAAAGCAAATTCATGTGAAAACGCTTCCAAAAAGTAGCCGGAGTTGTAAATATTATCAGTGTTGTGGTCATTTCCGAACTTTCCACTGGTAACCTCCGTGATTGAAAATGGCAGGAAATGTAGTAAGAACCTATTTCCTTTTATTTCAAGTGTTTCTTACAAGTTTTTATTCATTTCTGGAAACTATAATTGCGTATTTGAAGAGTTTGACCAGGATTAGACAGTGTTCCTACAAATATATACTGGAATCCTTAGCATTTTAACTGATTCACACAGAAAACGCCAGAGAAATTCGGCCTCCAATTGTAAACATAAACAGTATAGTCCTTACTTACAGTGTTTCTAAACAAATTTTGAGCTGTATAAATCTAATTCCTAATATTTGAAAGCAAATTCATGTGAAAACGCTTCCAAAAAGTAGCAGGAGTTGTAAATATTACCAGTTTTCTGGTCATTTCCGAACTTTCCACTGGTAACCTCCGTGATTGAAAATGGCAGGAAATGTAGTAAGAACCTATTTCCTTATATTTCAAGTGTTTCTTACAAGTTTTTAATCATTTCTTGAAACTATAATTGCATATTTGAAGAGTTTGACCAGAATTAGAGAGAGTTCCCACAACTATATACTGGAATCATCATCATTTTAACTGATTCACACAGAAAACGCCAGAGAAATTCGGCCTCCAATTGTAAACATAAACAGTATAGTCCTTACTTACAGTGTTTCTAAACAAATTTTGAGCTGAATAACCCTGAATTCCTAATATTTGAAACAAATTGAAATCAAAACGCTCCCTAAATTAATCAGAGTTGTAAATATTATCAGTTTTCTGGTCATTTCCAAGCTTTCCACTGGTAACCTCCATGAATGAAAATGGAAGGAAATGTAGTAAGAGCCTATATCCTTTTATTTCAAGTGTTTCTTACAAGTTTTTAATCATTTCGGGAAACTATAATTGCATATTTGAAGAGTTTTGCCACAATTAGAGAGAGTTCCCACAACTATATACTCGAATCGTCATCATTGTAACTTATCCACACAGAAAACGCCAGAGAAATTCGGCCCTCAATTGTAAACATAAACAGTATAGTCCTTACTTACAGTGTTTCTAAACAAATTTTGAGCTGTATAAATCTAATTCCTAATACTTGAAAGCAAATTCATGTGAAAACGCTTCCAAAAAGTAGCCGGAGTTGTAAATATTATCAGTGTTGTGGTCATTTCCGAACTTTCCACTGGTAACCTCCGTGATTGAAAATGGCAGGAAATGTAGTCAGAACCTATTTCCTTTTATTTCAAGTGTTTCTTACAAGTTTTTAATCATTTCTGGAAACTATAATTGCGTATTTGAAGAGTTTGACCAGAATTAGAGAGAGTTCCCACAACTATATACTGGAATCGTCATCATTTTAACTGATTCACACAGAAAACGCCAGAGAAATTCGGCCTCCAATTGTAAACATAAACAGTATAGTCCTTACTTACAGTGTTTCTAAACAAATTTTGAGCTGAATAACCCTGAATTCCTAATATTTGAAACAAATTGAATTCAAAACGCTCCCTAAATTAATCAGAGTTGTAAATATTAACAGTTTTCTGGTCATTTCCAAGCTTTCCACTGGTAACCTCCATGAATGAAAATGGCAGGAAATGTAGTAAGAGCCTATATCCTTTTATTTCAAGTGTTTCTTACAAGTTTTTAATCATTTCGGGAAACTATAATTGCGTATTTGAAGAGTTTTGCCACAATTAGAGAGAGTTCCCACAACTATATACTCGAATCGTCATCATTGTAACTTATCCACACAGAAAACGCCAGAGAAATTCGGCCCTCAATTGTAAACATAAACAGCATAGTCCTTACTTACAGTGTTTCTAAACAAATTTTGAGCTGTATAAATCTAATTCCTAATACTTGAAAGCAAATTCATGTGAAAACGCTTCCAAAAAGTTGCCGGAGTTGTAAATATTATCAGTGTTGTGGTCATTTCCGAACTTTCCACTGGTAACCTCCGTGATTGAAAATGGCAGGAAATGTAGTAATAACCTATTTCCTTTTATTTCAAGTGTTTCTTACAAGTTTTTATTCATTTCTGGAAACTATAATTGCGTATTTGAAGAGTTTGACCAGAATTAGAGAGTGTTCCTACAAGTATATACTGGAATCGTCATCATTTTAACTGATTCACCCAGAAAACGCCAGAGAAATTCGGCCTCCAATTGTAAACATAAACAGTATAGTCCTAAGTTACAGTGTTTTTAAACAAATTTTGAGCTGAATAACCCAAAATTCCTAATATTTGAAACAAATTGAATTCAAAACGCTCCCTAAATTAATCGGAGTGGTAAATATTATCAGTTTTCTGGTCATTTCCAAGCTTTCCACTGGAAACCTCCATGAATGAAAATGGCAGAAAATGTAGTATGAATCTATTACCTTTTATTTCAAGTGTTTCTTACAAGTTTTTAATCATTTCGGGAAACTATAATTGCGTATTTGAAGACTTTTACCACAATTAGAGAGAGTTCCTACAACTATATACTCGAATAGTCAGCATTATAACTTATCCACACAGAAAACGCTAGAGAAATTTGGCCTCCAATTATAAACATAAACAGTATAGTCCTCACTTCCAGTATTTTTACACAAATTTTGAGCTGAATAAACCTAATACCTAATATTTGAAACGAAATTCAAGTGAAAACGCTTCCAAAAAGTAGCCGGAGTTGTAAATATTATCAGTTTTCTGGTCATTTCCAAACTTTCCACTGGTAACCTCCGTGACTGAAAACGGCAGGAAATGTAGTAAGAACCTATTTCCTTTTATTTCAAGTGTTTCTTACAAGTTTTTAATCATTTCTGGAAACTATATTTGCGTATTTGAAGAGTTTGACCAGAATTAGAGAGAGTTCCCACAATTATATACTGGAATCGTCATCATTTTAACTGATTCACCCAGAAAACGCCAGAGAAATTCGGCCTCCAATTGTAAACATAAACAGTATAGTCCTTACTTACAGTGTTTCTAAACAAATTTTGAGCTGAATAACCCTGAATTCCTAATATTTGAAACAAATTGAATTCAAAACGCTCCCTAAATTAATCAGAGTTGTAAATATTATCAGTTTTCTGGTCATTTCCAAGCTTTCCACTGGAAACCTCCATGAATGAAAATGGCAGAAAATGTAGTATGAATCTATTACCTTTTATTTCAAGTGTTTCTTACAAGTTTTTAATCATTTCGGGAAACTATAATTGCGTATTTGAAGAGTTTTACCACAATTAGAGAGAGTTCCTACAACTATATACTCGAATAGTCAGCATTATAACTTATCCACACAGAAAACGCCAGAGAAATTTGGCCTCCAATTATAAACATAAACAGTATAGTCCTCACTTCCAGTATTTTTACACAAATTTTGAGCTGAATAAACCTAATTCCTTATATTTGAAAGCAAATTCAAGTGAAAACGCTTCCTAAAGTAGCTGGAGTTGTAAATATTATCAGTTTTCTGGTCATTTCCAAACTTTCCACTGGTAACCTCCGTGATTGAAAATGGCAGGAAATGTAGTAAGAACCTATATACTTTTATTTCAAGTGTTTCTTACAAGTTTTTATTCATTTCTGGAAACTATAATTGCGTATTTGAAGAGTTTGACCAGGATTAGACAGTGTTCCTACAAATATATACTGGAATCGTCAGCATTTTAACTGATTCACACAGAAAACGCCAGAGAAATTCGGCCTCCAATTGTAAACATAAACAGTATAGTCCTTACTTACAGTGTTTCTAAACAAATTTTGAGCTGAATAACCCTGAATTCCTAATATTTGAAACAAATTGAAATCAAAATGCTCCCTAAATTAATCAGAGTTGTAAATATTATCAGTTTTCTGGTCATTTCCAAGCTTTCCACTGGTAACCTCCATGAATGAAAATGGCAGGAAATGTAGTAAGAGCCTATATCCTTTTATTTCAAGTGTTTCTTACAAGTTTTTAATCATTTCGGGAAACTATAATTGCATATTTGAAGAGTTTTGCCACAATTAGAGAGAGTTCCCACAACTATATACTCGAATCGTCATCATTGTAACTTATCCACACAGAAAACGCCAGAGAAATTCGGCCTCCAATTGTAAACATAAACAGCATAGTCCTTACTTACAGTGTTTCTAAACAAATTTTGAGCTGTATAAATCTAATTCCTAATACTTGAAAGCAAATTCATGTGAAAACGCTTCCAAAACGTAGCCGGAGTTGTAAATATTATCAGTGTTGTGGTCATTTCCGAACTTTCCACTGGTAACCTCCGTGATTGAAAATGGCAGGAAATGTAGTAATTACCTATTTCCTTTCATTTCAAGTGTTTCTTACAAGTTTTTATTCATTTCTGGAAACTATAATTGCATATTTGAAGAGTTTGACCAGAATTAGAGAGAGTTCCCACAACTATATACTGGAATCGTCATCATTTTAACTGATTCACACAGAAAACGCCAGAGAAATTCGGCCTCCAATTGTAAACATAAACAGTATAGTCCTTACTTACAGTGTTTCTAAACAAATTTTGAGCTGAATAACCCTGAATTCCTAATATTTGAAACAAATTGAATTCAAAACGCTCCCTAAATTAATCAGAGTTGTAAATATAATCATTTTTCTGGTCATTTCCAAGCTTTCCACTGGTAACCTCCATGAATGAAAATGGCAGGAAATGTAGTAAGAGCCTATATCCTTTTATTTCAAGTGTTTCTTACAAGTTTTTAATCATTTCGGGAAACTATAATTGCTTATTTGAAGAGTTTTGCCACAATTAGAGAGAGTTCCCACAACTATATACTCGAATCGTCATCATTGTAACTTATCCACACAGAAAACGCCAGAGAAATTCCGCCCTCAATTGTAAACATAAACAGCATAGTCCTTACTTACAGTGTTTCTAAACAAATTTTGAGCTGTATAAATCTAATTCCTAATACTTGAAAGCAAATTCATGTGAAAACGCTTCCAAAAAGTTGCCGGAGTTGTAAATATTATCAGTGTTGTGGTCATTTCCGAACTTTCCACTGGTAACCTCCGTGATTGAAAATGGCAGGAAATGTAGTAAGAACCTATTTCCTTTTATTTCAAGTGTTTCTTACAAGTTTTTAATCATTTCTGGAAACTATAATTGCGTATTTGAAGAGTTTGACCAGAATTAGAGAGAGTTCCCACAACTATATACTGGAATCGTCATCATTTTAACTGATTCACACAGAAAACGCCAGAGAAATTCGGCCTCCAATTGTAAACATAAACAGTATAGTCCTTACTTACAGTGTTTCTAAACAAATTTTGAGCTGTATAAATCTAATTCCTAATATTTGAAAGCAAATTCATGTGAAAACGCTTCCAAAAAGTAGCCGGAGTTGTAAATATTATCAGTGTTGTGGTCATTTCCGAACTTTCCACTGGTAACCTCCGTGATTGAAAATGGCAGGAAATGTAGTAAGAACCTATTTCCTTTTATTTCAAGTGTTTCTTACAAGTTTTTATTCATTTCTGGAAACTATAATTGCGTATTTGAAGAGTTTGACCAGGATTAGACAGTGTTCCTACAAATATATACTGGAATCCTTAGCATTTTAACTGATTCACACAGAAAACGCCAGAGAAATTCGGCCTCCAATTGTAAACATAAACAGTATAGTCCTTACTTACAGTGTTTCTAAACAAATTTTGAGCTGTATAAATCTAATTCCTAATATTTGAAAGCAAATTCATGTGAAAACGCTTCCAAAAAGTAGCAGGAGTTGTAAATATTACCAGTTTTCTGGTCATTTCCGAACTTTCCACTGGTAACCTCCGTGATTGAAAATGGCAGGAAATGTAGTAAGAACCTATTTCCTTATATTTCAAGTGTATCTTACAAGTTTTTAATCATTTCTTGAAACTATAATTGCATATTTGAAGAGTTTGACCAGAATTAGAGAGAGTTCCCACAACTATATACTGGAATCGTCATCATTTTAACTGATTCACACAGAAAACGCCAGAGAAATTCGGCCTCCAATTGTAAACATAAACAGTATAGTCCTTACTTACAGTGTTTCTAAACAAATTTTGAGCTGAATAACCCTGAATTCCTAATATTTGAAACAAATTGAAATCAAAACGCTCCCTAAATTAATCAGAGTTGTAAATATTATCAGTTTTCTGGTCATTTCCAAGCTTTCCACTGGTAACCTCCATGAATGAAAATGGAAGGAAATGTAGTAAGAGCCTATATCCTTTTATTTCAAGTGTTTCTTACAAGTTTTTAATCATTTCGGGAAACTATAATTGCATATTTGAAGAGTTTTGCCACAATTAGAGAGAGTTCCCACAACTATATACTCGAATCGTCATCATTGTAACTTATCCACACAGAAAACGCCAGAGAAATTCGGCCCTCAATTGTAAACAT
This sequence comes from Myotis daubentonii, assembly GCF_963259705.1. NCBI lineage: Eukaryota > Metazoa > Chordata > Mammalia > Chiroptera > Vespertilionidae > Myotis > Myotis daubentonii. The sequence continues at coordinate 80,424,292 of NC_081861.1, read as the reverse complement.
AAACAGTATAGTCCTTACTTACAGTGTTTCAAAACGAATTTTGAGCTGTATAAATCTAATTCCTAATACTTGAAAGCAAATTCATGTGAAAACGCTTCCAAAAAGTAGCCGGAGTTGTAAATATTATCAGTGTTGTGGTCATTTCCGAACTTTCCACTGGTAACCTCCGTGATTGAAAATGGCAGGAAATGTAGTCAGAACCTATTTCCTTTTATTTCAAGTGTTTCTTACAAGTTTTTAATCATTTCTGGAAACTATAATTGCGTATTTGAAGAGTTTGACCAGAATTAGAGAGAGTTCCCACAACTATATACTGGAATCGTCATCATTTTAACTGATTCACACAGAAAACGCCAGAGAAATTCGGCCTCCAATTGTAAACATAAACAGTATAGTCCTTACTTACAGTGTTTTTAAACAAATTTTGAGCTGAATAACCCTGAATTCCAAATATTTGAAAAAAATTGAATTCAAAACGCTCCCTAAATTAATCAGAGTTGTAAATATAATCAGTTTTCTGGTCATTTCCAAGCTTTCCACTGGTAACCTCCATGAATGAAAATGGCAGGAAATGTAGTAAGAGCCTATATCCTTTTATTTCAAGTGTTTCTTACAAGTTTTTAATCATTTCGGGAAACTATAATTGCGTATTTGAAGAGTTTTGCCACAATTAGAGAGAGTTCCCACAACTATATACTCGAATCGTCATCATTGTAACTTATCCACACAGAAAACGCCAGAGAAATTCGGCCCTCAATTGTAAACATAAACAGCATAGTCCTTACTTACAGTGTTTCTAAACAAATTTTGAGCTGTATAAATCTAATTCCTAATACTTGAAAGCAAATTCATGTGAAAACGCTTCCAAAAAGTTGCCGGAGTTGTAAATATTATCAGTGTTGTGGTCATTTCCGAACTTTCCACTGGTAACCTCCGTGATTGAAAATGGCAGGAAATGTAGTAATAACCTATTTCCTTTTATTTCAAGTGTTTCTTACAAGTTTTTATTCATTTCTGGAAACTATAATTGCGTATTTGAAGAGTTTGACCAGAATTAGAGAGTGTTCCTACAAGTATATACTGGAATCGTCATCATTTTAACTGATTCACCCAGAAAACGCCAGAGAAATTCGGCCTCCAATTGTAAACATAAACAGTATAGTCCTAAGTTACAGTGTTTTTAAACAAATTTTGAGCTGAATAACCCAAAATTCCTAATATTTGAAACAAATTGAATTCAAAACGCTCCCTAAATTAATCGGAGTGGTAAATATTATCAGTTTTCTGGTCATTTCCAAGCTTTCCACTGGAAACCTCCATGAATGAAAATGGCAGAAAATGTAGTATGAATCTATTACCTTTTATTTCAAGTGTTTCTTACAAGTTTTTAATCATTTCGGGAAACTATAATTGCGTATTTGAAGACTTTTACCACAATTAGAGAGAGTTCCTACAAATATATACTCGAATAGTCAGCATTATAACTTATCCACACAGAAAACGCCAGAGAAATTTGGCCTCCAATTATAAACATAAACAGTATAGTCCTCACTTCCAGTATTTTTACACAAATTTTGAGCTGAATAAACCTAATTCCTTATATTTGAAAGCAAATTCAAGTGAAAACGCTTCCTAAAGTAGCTGGAGTTGTAAATATTATCAGTTTTCTGGTCATTTCCAAACTTTCCACTGGTAACCTCCGTGATTGAAAATGGCAGGAAATGTAGTAAGAGCCTATATCCTTTTATTTCAAGTGTTTCTTACAAGTTTTTAATCATTTCTGGAAACTATAATTGCGTATTTGAAGAGTTTGACCAGAATTAGAGAGAGTTCCCACAACTATATACTGGAATCGTCATCATTTTAACTGATTCACACAGAAAACGCCAGAGAAATTCGGCCTCCAATTGTAAACATAAACAGTATAGTCCTTACTTACAGTGTTTCTAAACAAATTTTGAGCTGAATAACCCTGAATTCCAAATATTTGAAACAAATTGAAATCAATACGCTCCCTAAATTAATCAGAGTTGTAAATATTATCAGTTTTCTGGTCATTTCCAAGCTATCCACTGGTAACCTCCATGAATGAAAATGGCAGGAAATGTAGTAAGAGCCTATATCCTTTTATTCCAAGTGTTTCTTACAAGTTTTTAATCATTTCGGGAAACTATAATTGCGTATTTGAAGAGTTTTGCCACAATTAGAGAGAGTTCCCACAACTATATACTCGAATCGTCATCACTGTAACTTATCCACACAGAAAACGCCAGAGAAATTCGGCCCTCAATTGTAAACATAAACAGCATAGTCCTTACTTACAGTCTTTCTACACAAGTTTTGAGCTGTATAAACCTAATACCTAATATTTGAAACGAAATTCAAGTGAAAACGCTTCCAAAAAGTAGCCGGAGTTGTAAATATTATCAGTTTTCTGGTCATTTCCGAACTTTCCACTGGTAACCTCCGTGACTGAAAACGGCAGGAAATGTAGTAAGAACCTATTTCCTTTTATTTCAAGTGTTTCTTACAAGTTTTTAATCATTTCTGGAAACTATATTTGCGTATTTGAAGAGTTTGACCAGAATTAGAGAGAGTTCCCACAATTATATACTGGAATCGTCATCATTTTAACTGATTCACCCAGAAAACGCCAGAGAAATTCGGCCTCCAATTGTAAACATAAACAGTATAGTCCTTACTTACAGTGTTTCTAAACAAATTTTGAGCTGAATAACCCTGAATTCCTAATATTTGAAACAAATTGAATTCAAAACGCTCCCTAAATTAATCAGAGTTGTAAATATTATCAGTTTTCTGGTCATTTCCAAGCTTTCCACTGGAAACCTCCATGAATGAAAATGGCAGAAAATGTAGTATGAATCTATTACCTTTTATTTCAAGTGTTTCTTACAAGTTTTTAATCATTTCGGGAAACTATAATTGCGTATTTGAAGAGTTTTACCACAATTAGAGAGAGTTCCTACAACTATATACTCGAATAGTCAGCATTATAACTTATCCACACAGAAAACGCCAGAGAAATTTGGCCTCCAATTATAAACATAAACAGTATAGTCCTCACTTCCAGTATTTTTACACAAATTTTGAGCTGAATAAACCTAATTCCTTATATTTGAAAGCAAATTCAAGTGAAAACGCTTCCTAAAGTAGCTGGAGTTGTAAATATTATCAGTTTTCTGGTCATTTCCAAACTTTCCACTGGTAACCTCCGTGATTGAAAATGGCAGGAAATGTAGTAAGAACCTATATACTTTTATTTCAAGTGTTTCTTACAAGTTTTTATTCATTTCTGGAAACTATAATTGCGTATTTGAAGAGTTTGACCAGGATTAGACAGTGTTCCTACAAATATATACTGGAATCGTCAGCATTTTAACTGATTCACACAGAAAACGCCAGAGAAATTCGGCCTCCAATTGTAAACATAAACAGTATAGTCCTTACTTACAGTGTTTCTAAACAAATTTTGAGCTGTATAAATCTAATTCCTAATATTTGAAAGCAAATTCATGTGAAAACGCTTCCAAAAAGTAGCAGGAGTTGTAAATATTACCAGTTTTCTGGTCATTTCCGAACTTTCCACTGGTAACCTCCGTGATTGAAAATGGCAGGAAATGTAGTAAGAACCTATTTCCTTATATTTCAAGTATTTCTTACAAGTTTTTAATCATTTCTGGAAACTATAATTGCATATTTGAAGAGTTTGACCAGAATTAGAGAGAGTTCCCACAACTATATACTGGAATCGTCATCATTTTAACTGATTCACACAGAAAACGCCAGAGAAATTCGGCCTCCAATTGTAAACATAAACAGTATAGTCCTTACTTACAGTGTTTCTAAACAAATTTTGAGCTGAATAACCCTGAATTCCAAATATTTGAAAAAAATTGAAATCAATACGCTCCCTAAATTAATCAGAGTTGTAAATATTATCAGTTTTCTGGTCATTTCCAAGCTATCCACTGGTAACCTCCATGAATGAAAATGGCAGGAAATGTAGTAAGAGCCTATATCCTTTTATTCCAAGTGTTTCTTACAAGTTTTTAATCATTTCGGGAAACTATAATTGCGTATTTGAAGAGTTTTGCCACAATTAGAGAGAGTTCCCACAACTATATACTCGAATCGTCATCATTGTAACTTATCCACACAGAAAACGCCAGAGAAATTCGGCCCTCAATTGTAAACATAAACAGCATAGTCCTTACTTACAGTCTTTCTACACAAGTTTTGAGCTGTATAAACCTAATACCTAATATTTGAAACGAAATTCAAGTGAAAACGCTTCCAAAAAGTAGCCGGAGTTGTAAATATTATCAGTTTTCTGGTCATTTCCGAACTTTCCACTGGTAACCTCCGTGACTGAAAACGGCAGGAAATGTAGTAAGAACCTATTTCCTTTTATTTCAAGTGTTTCTTACAAGTTTTTAATCATTTCTGGAAACTATATTTGCGTATTTGAAGAGTTTGACCAGAATTAGAGAGAGTTCCCACAATTATATACTGGAATCGTCATCATTTTAACTGATTCACCCAGAAAACGCCAGAGAAATTCGGCCTCCAATTGTAAACATAAACAGTATAGTCCTTACTTACAGTGTTTCTAAACAAATTTTGAGCTGAATAACCCTGAATTCCTAATATTTGAAACAAATTGAATTCAAAACGCTCCCTAAATTAATCAGAGTTGTAAATATTATCAGTTTTCTGGTCATTTCCAAGCTTTCCACTGGAAACCTCCATGAATGAAAATGGCAGAAAATGTAGTATGAATCTATTACCTTTTATTTCAAGTGTTTCTTACAAGTTTTTAATCATTTCGGGAAACTATAATTGCGTATTTGAAGAGTTTTACCACAATTAGAGAGAGTTCCTACAACTATATACTCGAATAGTCAGCATTATAACTTATCCACACAGAAAACGCCAGAGAAATTTGGCCTCCAATTATAAACATAAACAGTATAGTCCTCACTTCCAGTATTTTTACACAAATTTTGAGCTGAATAAACCTAATTCCTTATATTTGAAAGCAAATTCAAGTGAAAACGCTTCCTAAAGTAGCTGGAGTTGTAAATATTATCAGTTTTCTGGTCATTTCCAAACTTTCCACTGGTAACCTCCGTGATTGAAAATGGCAGGAAATGTAGTAAGAACCTATATACTTTTATTTCAAGTGTTTCTTACAAGTTTTTATTCATTTCTGGAAACTATAATTGCGTATTTGAAGAGTTTGACCAGGATTAGACAGTGTTCCTACAAATATATACTGGAATCGTCAGCATTTTAACTGATTCACACAGAAAACGCCAGAGAAATTCGGCCTCCAATTGTAAACATAAACAGTATAGTCCTTACTTACAGTGTTTCTAAACAAATTTTGAGCTGTATAAATCTAATTCCTAATATTTGAAAGCAAATTCATGTGAAAACGCTTCCAAAAAGTAGCAGGAGTTGTAAATATTACCAGTTTTCTGGTCATTTCCGAACTTTCCACTGGTAACCTCCGTGATTGAAAATGGCAGGAAATGTAGTAAGAACCTATTTCCTTATATTTCAAGTATTTCTTACAAGTTTTTAATCATTTCTGGAAACTATAATTGCATATTTGAAGAGTTTGACCAGAATTAGAGAGAGTTCCCACAACTATATACTGGAATCGTCATCATTTTAACTGATTCACACAGAAAACGCCAGAGAAATTCGGCCTCCAATTGTAAACATAAACAGTATAGTCCTTACTTACAGTGTTTCTAAACAAATTTTGAGCTGAATAACCCTGAATTCCTAATATTTGAAACAAATTGAAATCAAAACGCTCCCTAAATTAATCAGAGTTGTAAATATTATCAGTTTTCTGGTCATTTCCAAGCTTTCCACTGGTAACCTCCATGAATGAAAATGGCAGGAAATGTAGTAAGAGCCTATATCCTTTTATTTCAAGTGTTTCTTACAAGTTTTTAATCATTTCGGGAAACTATAATTGCATATTTGAAGAGTTTTGCCACAATTAGAGAGAGTTCCCACAACTATATACTCGAATCGTCATCATTGTAACTTATCCACACAGAAAACGCCAGAGAAATTCGGCCCTCAATTGTAAACATAAACAGCATAGTCCTTACTTACAGTGTTTCTAAACAAATTTTGAGCTGTATAAATCTAATTCCTAATACTTGAAAGCAAATTCATGTGAAAACGCTTCCAAAAAGTTGCCGGAGTTGTAAATATTATCAGTGTTGTGGTCATTTCCGAACTTTCCACTGGTAACCTCCGTGATTGAAAATGGCAGGAAATGTAGTAATAACCTATTTCCTTTTATTTCAAGTGTTTCTTACAAGTTTTTATTCATTTCTGGAAACTATAATTGCGTATTTGAAGAGTTTGACCAGGATTAGACAGTGTTCCTACAAATATATACTGGAATCGTCATCATTTTAACTGATTCACACAGAAAACGCCAGAGAAATTCGGCCTCCAATTGTAAACATAAACAGTATAGTCCTTACTTACAGTGTTTCTAAACAAATTTTGAGCTGAATAACCCTGAATTCCAAATATTTGAAAAAAATTGAAATCAATACGCTCCCTAAATTAATCAGAGTTGTAAATATTATCAGTTTTCTGGTCATTTCCAAGCTATCCACTGGTAACCTCCATGAATGAAAATGGCAGGAAATGTAGTAAGAGCCTATATCCTTTTATTCCAAGTGTTTCTTACAAGTTTTTAATCATTTCGGGAAACTATAATTGCGTATTTGAAGAGTTTTGCCACAATTAGAGAGAGTTCCCACAACTATATACTCGAATCGTCATCATTGTAACTTATCCACACAGAAAACGCCAGAGAAATTCGGCCCTCAATTGTAAACATAAACAGCATAGTCCTTACTTACAGTCTTTCTACACAAGTTTTGAGCTGTATAAACCTAATACCTAATATTTGAAACGAAATTCAAGTGAAAACGCTTCCAAAAAGTAGCCGGAGTTGTAAATATTATCAGTTTTCTGGTCATTTCCGAACTTTCCACTGGTAACCTCCGTGACTGAAAACGGCAGGAAATGTAGTAAGAACCTATTTCCTTTTATTTCAAGTGTTTCTTACAAGTTTTTAATCATTTCTGGAAACTATATTTGCGTATTTGAAGAGTTTGACCAGAATTAGAGAGAGTTCCCACAATTATATACTGGAATCGTCATCATTTTAACTGATTCACCCAGAAAACGCCAGAGAAATTCGGCCTCCAATTGTAAACATAAACAGTATAGTCCTTACTTACAGTGTTTCTAAACAAATTTTGAGCTGAATAACCCTGAATTCCTAATATTTGAAACAAATTGAATTCAAAACGCTCCCTAAATTAATCAGAGTTGTAAATATTATCAGTTTTCTGGTCATTTCCAAGCTTTCCACTGGAAACCTCCATGAATGAAAATGGCAGAAAATGTAGTATGAATCTATTACCTTTTATTTCAAGTGTTTCTTACAACTTTTTAATCATTTCGGGAAACTATAATTGCGTATTTGAAGAGTTTTACCACAATTAGAGAGAGTTCCTACAACTATATACTCGAATAGTCAGCATTATAACTTATCCACACAGAAAACGCCAGAGAAATTTGGCCTCCAATTATAAACATAAACAGTATAGTCCTCACTTCCAGTATTTTTACACAAATTTTGAGCTGAATAAACCTAATTCCTTATATTTGAAAGCAAATTCAAGTGAAAACGCTTCCTAAAGTAGCTGGAGTTGTAAATATTATCAGTTTTCTGGTCATTTCCAAACTTTCCACTGGTAACCTCCGTGATTGAAAATGGCAGGAAATGTAGTAAGAACCTATATACTTTTATTTCAAGTGTTTCTTACAAGTTTTTATTCATTTCTGGAAACTATAATTGCGTATTTGAAGAGTTTGACCAGGATTAGACAGTGTTCCTACAAATATATACTGGAATCGTCAGCATTTTAACTGATTCACACAGAAAACGCCAGAGAAATTCGGCCTCCAATTGTAAACATAAACAGTATAGTCCTTACTTACAGTGTTTCTAAACAAATTTTGAGCTGTATAAATCTAATTCCTAATATTTGAAAGCAAATTCATGTGAAAACGCTTCCAAAAAGTAGCAGGAGTTGTAAATATTACCAGTTTTCTGGTCATTTCCGAACTTTCCACTGGTAACCTCCGTGATTGAAAATGGCAGGAAATGTAGTAAGAACCTATTTCCTTATATTTCAAGTATTTCTTACAAGTTTTTAATCATTTCTGGAAACTATAATTGCATATTTGAAGAGTTTGACCAGAATTAGAGAGAGTTCCCACAACTATATACTGGAATCGTCATCATTTTAACTGATTCACACAGAAAACGCCAGAGAAATTCGGCCTCCAATTGTAAACATAAACAGTATAGTCCTTACTTACAGTGTTTCTAAACAAATTTTGAGCTGAATAACCCTGAATTCCTAATATTTGAAACAAATTGAAATCAAAACGCTCCCTAAATTAATCAGAGTTGTAAATATTATCAGTTTTCTGGTCATTTCCAAGCTTTCCACTGGTAACCTCCATGAATGAAAATGGCAGGAAATGTAGTAAGAGCCTATATCCTTTTATTTCAAGTGTTTCTTACAAGTTTTTAATCATTTCGGGAAACTATAATTGCATATTTGAAGAGTTTTGCCACAATTAGAGAGAGTTCCCACAACTATATACTCGAATCGTCATCATTGTAACTTATCCACACAGAAAACGCCAGAGAAATTCGGCCCTCAATTGTAAACATAAACAGCATAGTCCTTACTTACAGTGTTTCTAAACAAATTTTGAGCTGTATAAATCTAATTCCTAATACTTGAAAGCAAATTCATGTGAAAACGCTTCCAAAAAGTTGCCGGAGTTGTAAATATTATCAGTGTTGTGGTCATTTCCGAACTTTCCACTGGTAACCTCCGTGATTGAAAATGGCAGGAAATGTAGTAATAACCTATTTCCTTTTATTTCAAGTGTTTCTTACAAGTTTTTATTCATTTCTGGAAACTATAATTGCGTATTTGAAGAGTTTGACCAGGATTAGACAGTGTTCCTACAAATATATACTGGAATCGTCATCATTTTAACTGATTCACACAGAAAACGCCAGAGAAATTCGGCCTCCAATTGTAAACATAAACAGTATAGTCCTTACTTACAGTGTTTCTAAACAAATTTTGAGCTGTATAAATCTAATTCCTAATATTTGAAAGCAAATTCATGTGAAAACGCTTCCAAAAAGTAGCCGGAGTTGTAAATATTATCAGTTTTCTGGTCATTTCCGAACTTTCCACTGGTAACCTCCGTGATTGAAAATGGCAGGAAATGTAGTAAGAACCTATTTCCTTTTATTTCAAGTGTTTCTTACAAGTTTTTAATCATTTCTGGAAACTATAATTGCGTATTTGAAGAGTTTGTCCAGAATTAGAGAGAGTTCCCACAACTATATACTGGAATCGTCATCATTTTAACTGATTCACACAGAAAACGCCAGAGAAATTCGGCCTCCAATTGTAAACATAAACAGTATAGTCCTTACTTACAGTGTTTCTAAACAAATTTTGAGCTTAATAACCCTGAATTCCAAATATTTGAAACAAATTGAAATCAATACGCTCCCTAAATTAATCAGAGTTGTAAATATTATCAGTTTTCTGGTCATTTCCAAGCTATCCACTGGTAACCTCCATGAATGAAAATGGCAGGAAATGTAGTAAGAGCCTATATCCTTTTATTCCAAGTGTTTCTTACAAGTTTTTAATCATTTCGGGAAACTATAATTGCGTATTTGAAGAGTTTTGCCACAATTAGAGAGAGTTCCCACAACTATATACTCGAATCGTCATCATTGTAACTTATCCACACAGAAAACGCCAGAGAAATTCGGCCCTCAATTGTAAACATAAACAGCATAGTCCTTACTTACAGTCTTTCTACACAAGTTTTGAGCTGTATAAACCTAATACCTAATATTTGAAACGAAATTCAAGTGAAAACGCTTCCAAAAAGTAGCCGGAGTTGTAAATATTATCAGTTTTCTGGTCATTTCCGAACTTTCCACTGGTAACCTCCGTGACTGAAAACGGCAGGAAATGTAGTAAGAACCTATTTCCTTTTATTTCAAGTGTTTCTTACAAGTTTTTAATCATTTCTGGAAACTATAATTGCGTATTTGAAGAGTTTGACCAGAATTAGAGAGTGTTCCTACAAGTATATACTGGAATCGTCATCATTTTAACTGATTCACCCAGAAAACGCCAGAGAAATTCGGCCTCCAATTGTAAACATAAACAGTATAGTCCTAAGTTACAGTGTTTTTAAACAAATTTTGAGCTGAATAACCCTGAATTCCTAATATTTGAAACAAATTGAATTCAAAACGCTCCCTAAATTAATCGGAGTGGTAAATATTATCAGTTTTCTGGTCATTTCCAAGCTTTCCACTGGAAACCTCCATGAATGAAAATGGCAGAAAATGTAGTATGAATCTATTACCTTTTATTTCAAGTGTTTCTTACAAGTTTTTAATCATTTCGGGAAACTATAATTGCGTATTTGAAGAGTTTTACCACAATTAGAGAGAGTTCCTACAACTATATACTCGAATAGTCAGCATTATAACTTATCCACACAGAAAACGCCAGAGAAATTTGGCCTCCAATTATAAACATAAACAGTATAGTCCTCACTTTCAGTATTTTTACACAAATTTTGAGCTGAATAAACCTAATTCCTTATATTTGAAAGCAAATTCAAGTGAAAACGCTTCCTAAAGTAGCTGGAGTTGTAAATATTATCAGTTTTCTGGTCATTTCCAAACTTTCCACTGGTAACCTCCGTGATTGAAAATGGCAGGAAATGTAGTAAGAGCCTATATCCTTTTATTTCAAGTGTTTCTTACAAGTTTTTAATCATTTCTGGAAACTATAATTGCGTATTTGAAGAGTTTGACCAGAATTAGAGAGAGTTCCCACAACTATATACTGGAATCGTCATCATTTTAACTGATTCACACAGAAAACGCCAGAGAAATTCGGCCTCCAATTGTAAACATAAACAGTATAGTCCTTACTTACAGTGTTTCTAAACAAATTTTGAGCTGAATAACCCTGAATTCCAAATATTTGAAACAAATTGAAATCAATACGCTCCCTAAATTAATCAGAGTTGTAAATATTATCAGTTTTCTGGTCATTTCCAAGCTATCCACTGGTAACCTCCATGAATGAAAATGGCAGGAAATGTAGTAAGAGCCTATATCCTTTTATTCCAAGTGTTTCTTACAAGTTTTTAATCATTTCGGGAAACTATAATTGCGTATTTGAAGAGTTTTGCCACAATTAGAGAGAGTTCCCACAACTATATACTCGAATCGTCATCATTGTAACTTATCCACACAGAAAACGCCAGAGAAATTCGGCCCTCAATTGTAAACATAAACAGCATAGTCCTTACTTACAGTCTTTCTACACAAGTTTTGAGCTGTATAAACCTAATACCTAATATTTGAAACGAAATTCAAGTGAAAACGCTTCCAAAAAGTAGCCGGAGTTGTAAATATTATCAGTTTTCTGGTCATTTCCGAACTTTCCACTGGTAACCTCCGTGACTGAAAACGGCAGGAAATGTAGTAAGAACCTATTTCCTTTTATTTCAAGTGTTTCTTACAAGTTTTTAATCATTTCTGGAAACTATATTTGCGTATTTGAAGAGTTTGACCAGAATTAGAGAGAGTTCCCACAATTATATACTGGAATCGTCATCATTTTAACTGATTCACCCAGAAAACGCCAGAGAAATTCGGCCTCCAATTGTAAACATAAACAGTATAGTCCTTACTTACAGTGTTTCTAAACAAATTTTGAGCTGAATAACCCTGAATTCCTAATATTTGAAACAAATTGAATTCAAAACGCTCCCTAAATTAATCAGAGTTGTAAATATTATCAGTTTTCTGGTCATTTCCAAGCTTTCCACTGGAAACCTCCATGAATGAAAATGGCAGAAAATGTAGTATGAATCTATTACCTTTTATTTCAAGTGTTTCTTACAAGTTTTTAATCATTTCGGGAAACTATAATTGCGTATTTGAAGAGTTTTACCACAATTAGAGAGAGTTCCTACAACTATATACTCGAATAGTCAGCATTATAACTTATCCACACAGAAAACGCCAGAGAAATTTGGCCTCCAATTATAAACATAAACAGTATAGTCCTCACTTCCAGTATTTTTACACAAATTTTGAGCTGAATAAACCTAATTCCTTATATTTGAAAGCAAATTCAAGTGAAAACGCTTCCTAAAGTAGCTGGAGTTGTAAATATTATCAGTTTTCTGGTCATTTCCAAACTTTCCACTGGTAACCTCCGTGATTGAAAATGGCAGGAAATGTAGTAAGAACCTATATACTTTTATTTCAAGTGTTTCTTACAAGTTTTTATTCATTTCTGGAAACTATAATTGCGTATTTGAAGAGTTTGACCAGGATTAGACAGTGTTCCTACAAATATATACTGGAATCGTCAGCATTTTAACTGATTCACACAGAAAACGCCAGAGAAATTCGGCCTCCAATTGTAAACATAAACAGTATAGTCCTTACTTACAGTGTTTCTAAACAAATTTTGAGCTGTATAAATCTAATTCCTAATATTTGAAAGCAAATTCATGTGAAAACGCTTCCAAAAAGTAGCAGGAGTTGTAAATATTACCAGTTTTCTGGTCATTTCCGAACTTTCCACTGGTAACCTCCGTGATTGAAAATGGCAGGAAATGTAGTAAGAACCTATTTCCTTATATTTCAAGTGTTTCTTACAAGTTTTTAATCATTTCTGGAAACTATAATTGCATATTTGAAGAGTTTGACCAGAATTAGAGAGAGTTCCCACAACTATATACTGGAATCGTCATCATTTTAACTGATTCACACAGAAAACGCCAGAGAAATTCGGCCTCCAATTGTAAACATAAACAGTATAGTCCTTACTTACAGTGTTTCTAAACAAATTTTGAGCTGAATAACCCTGAATTCCTAATATTTGAAACAAATTGAAATCAAAACGCTCCCTAAATTAATCAGAGTTGTAAATATTATCAGTTTTCTGGTCATTTCCAAGCTTTCCACTGGTAACCTCCATGAATGAAAATGGCAGGAAATGTAGTAAGAGCCTATATCCTTTTATTTCAAGTGTTTCTTACAAGTTTTTAATCATTTCGGGAAACTATAATTGCATATTTGAAGAGTTTTGCCACAATTAGAGAGAGTTCCCACAACTATATACTCGAATCGTCATCATTGTAACTTATCCACACAGAAAACGCCAGAGAAATTCGGCCCTCAATTGTAAACATAAACAGCATAGTCCTTACTTACAGTGTTTCTAAACAAATTTTGAGCTGTATAAATCTAATTCCTAATACTTGAAAGCAAATTCATGTGAAAACGCTTCCAAAAAGTTGCCGGAGTTGTAAATATTATCAGTGTTGTGGTCATTTCCGAACTTTCCACTGGTAACCTCCGTGATTGAAAATGGCAGGAAATGTAGTAATAACCTATTTCCTTTTATTTCAAGTGTTTCTTACAAGTTTTTATTCATTTCTGGAAACTATAATTGCGTATTTGAAGAGTTTGACCAGGATTAGACAGTGTTCCTACAAATATATACTGGAATCGTCATCATTTTAACTGATTCACACAGAAAACGCCAGAGAAATTCGGCCTCCAATTGTAAACATAAACAGTATAGTCCTTACTTACAGTGTTTCTAAACAAATTTTGAGCTGTATAAATCTAATTCCTAATATTTGAAAGCAAATTCATGTGAAAACGCTTCCAAAAAGTAGCCGGAGTTGTAAATATTGTCAGTTTTCTGGTCATTTCCGAACTTTCCACTGGTAACCTCCGTGATTGAAAATGGCAGGAAATGTAGTAAGAACCTATTTCCTTTTATTTCAAGTGTTTCTTACAAGTTTTTAATCATTTCTGGAAACTATAATTGCGTATTTGAAGAGTTTGACCAGAATTAGAGAGAGTTCCCACAACTATATACTGGAATCGTCATCATTTTAACTGATTCACACAGAAAACGCCAGAGAAATTCGGCCTCCAATTGTAAACATAAACAGTATAGTCCTTACTTACAGTGTTTCTAAACAAATTTTGAGCTGAATAACCCTGAATTCCAAATATTTGAAACAAATTGAAATCAATACGCTCCCTAAATTAATCAGAGTTGTAAATATTATCAGTTTTCTGGTCATTTCCAAGCTATCCACTGGTAACCTCCATGAATGAAAATGGCAGGAAATGTAGTAAGAGCCTATATCCTTTTATTCCAAGTGTTTCTTACAAGTTTTTAATCATTTCGGGAAACTATAATTGCGTATTTGAAGAGTTTTGCCACAATTAGAGAGAGTTCCCACAACTATATACTCGAATCGTCATCATTGTAACTTATCCACACAGAAAACGCCAGAGAAATTCGGCCCTCAATTGTAAACATAAACAGCATAGTCCTTACTTACAGTCTTTCTACACAAGTTTTGAGCTGTATAAACCTAATACCTAATATTTGAAACGAAATTCAAGTGAAAACGCTTCCAAAAAGTAGCCGGAGTTGTAAATATTATCAGTTTTCTGGTCATTTCCGAACTTTCCACTGGTAACCTCCGTGACTGAAAACGGCAGGAAATGTAGTAAGAACCTATTTCCTTTTATTTCAAGTGTTTCTTACAAGTTTTTAATCATTTCTGGAAACTATAATTGCGTATTTGAAGAGTTTGACCAGAATTAGAGAGTGTTCCTACAAGTATATACTGGAATCGTCATCATTTTAACTGATTCACCCAGAAAACGCCAGAGAAATTCGGCCTCCAATTGTAAACATAAACAGTATAGTCCTAAGTTACAGTGTTTTTAAACAAATTTTGAGCTGAATAACCCTGAATTCCTAATATTTGAAACAAATTGAATTCAAAACGCTCCCTAAATTAATCGGAGTGGTAAATATTATCAGTTTTCTGGTCATTTCCAAGCTTTCCACTGGAAACCTCCATGAATGAAAATGGCAGAAAATGTAGTATGAATCTATTACCTTTTATTTCAAGTGTTTCTTACAAGTTTTTAATCATTTCGGGAAACTATAATTGCGTATTTGAAGAGTTTTACCACAATTAGAGAGAGTTCCTACAACTATATACTCGAATAGTCACCATTATAACTTATCCACACAGAAAACGCCAGAGAAATTTGGCCTCCAATTATAAACATAAACAGTATAGTCCTCACTTCCAGTATTTTTACACAAATTTTGAGCTGAATAAACCTAATTCCTTATATTTGAAAGCAAATTCAAGTGAAAACGCTTCCTAAAGTAGCTGGAGTTGTAAATATTATCAGTTTTCTGGTCATTTCCAAACTTTCCACTGGTAACCTCCGTGATTGAAAATGGCAGGAAATGTAGTAAGAGCCTATATCCTTTTATTTCAAGTGTTTCTTACAAGTTTTTAATCATTTCTGGAAACTATAATTGCGTATTTGAAGAGTTTTACCACAATTAGAGAGAGTTCCCACAACTATATACTGGAATCGTCATCATTTTAACTGATTCACACAGAAAACGCCAGAGAAATTCGGCCTCCAATTGTAAACATAAACAGTATAGTCCTTACTTACAGTGTTTCTAAACAAATTTTGAGCTGAATAACCCTGAATTCCTAATATTTGAAACAAATTGAATTCAAGACGCTCCCTAAATTAATCGGAGTTGTAAATATTATCAGTTTTCTGGTCATTTCCAAGCTTTCCACTGGTAACCTCCATGAATGAAAATGGCAGAAAATGTAGTGAAGGAATAAAAGAATGTTACAAACTGCACAGGCCCAGCTGCCAGGCCTAGCTGCCTGTTTTATCTCAACTCCCTAGGCTTCCCCCACTAGTGATAGGAACAGAGGGAATGACGCCCTCCCCAAGGCTATTACAGGAGATAGCCCCAACAAAGGATGGGTTGAGTAAACCCAGCTTCAATCAACCTTGAGAGGAACAGGCTGTAAAACACCAGGAAGGAGTGCCTTATCCCTATCAAGCTCCTCTTACCCTCCTGCATGCAACCCCTCCCTGATGTGTGATTTTTGCATATAATTAGCTGAAAAATTCCTTGCTGGGCACACAACTCCTCTGCTCTTGTGTGAGTACGGGTTGGGCCCCAGCGCGCTGGAATAAAGAATAAAGCCTCTTGCGTTTTGCATCAAGTGACGTCTCCTGCGGTTGATTGGGGTCGCCGTCGATCTGTGGGACAGAGTGAGGGTCCCTCTTCGGGGGTCTCACATTTGGGGGCTCGTCCGGGATTAGACGACCACCCCTCATCCGCGGAGCCGACCTTGGAGGTAAGAAGGGGTACCCCGAGTTGTTTGTCTCTGTCTTGTGTTTGTCAAGCGGTCTGGATTTGAGTGCGCGCTTTTGGTTTGGCAGCCGTTCGGCAACTCGTGAGAGTGGCCAAACAGTGGTCGGTAGACGTGCCTGGAGGACCACAGGTTGCAGCCCTGGGGGACGCCCCAAGGGTAGAGGAGGAGTCAAGGGATGCCTTGAGCCCCCATTTGGGGGGGTGTAAAAGCCCCCATTTGCTTTGTTTTCAGTTTTTCTTCCGCGGGGTCGGAAGGCTGTTCTTAGGTGTCTTTGTTTGTTTGGTGTCTGTGTTCTTTTGTTTGATTTTGTGGACTCACTGGACGGACGCTATGGGACAGACTCAAACTACTCCTTTAAGCATTATGGTCATTTTAAAGTCAAGGGCTGGGTCAAACCTGCTTGCCAGCCTCAGGTGTGGTTTTCCAGAACTGCTGAGAACTTAGGACCTTGAAGCTTACTGAATTCAAATGATAAAAAACTTATGTCTTGCATTTTTGAAGGTTATTCTTAAAAATGTTACTGATTGAGAAAAACTGTGTGTTGTGATAGCTAAATGCCTTTGCTGAATGAATGTCTGGTGAAAGTGTGCGAGTGTGGAGGGAGGGGGCCTGCCCTCTCCTCTCCTTTGTGTGGCTCCAAAACTTTGGTCAGACGGGTACCTGAGTGAAAATCTAGGAGGGAGAGCAGCTGAGGAAATGGTTAATACAGAAAAGAGGGGGGCCGTCGGCAGGGAAAGCAGACCAGAAGTTTTGTTGATTTTTACTTATCTGCTGGACTCAAGGCCGCAAGCTGCTAAGCTCAGTAAGTTTCTCTCTGCCCCGTTTTGTTCTCTTTAACCCTTTCAAGACTAAATTAGATGAATACAGTATACTTGAAATTGCATAAGGATGGAAGCACCTGGTTTTAGTAATCTAAGAAATACTGGCTGTTTACTTTATGGTAATCATTAAAGGATTGAGGTTTCTAAGAATAAGGAATTACTGAGTAGAAGGTCTGAGGCATGGTTATGCATTTTTAAAAGACATAGAAAGAAGGTTTAAAGGATAATTTGAAAGTATAAAATTTAGAAATGTTGTGTATGTGATAAGAAGGAGAAGAGAAATGTTGAAAGAAAATTAATCAAATGATACAGGCCAGTAAGTCAGAAAGAGTAAATAATTTACATTCTGCCTCCCTAAACAGAGGGTAAATAGTTATGCCAAAGTACTTAGGAAGAATGATAAAAGAAATCTAACAGTTACAAGGAAAATCAGAAGGTGTTAAGGCAGGTCAGTGGCTTTTTCTCCTTATGTAATTCCTCCGAAATTTGGCAATGCTTAATAAGTCATGGCAATACATTTCTTTGCATAAATTCAATAAGACCAGTTTCCAGTAGTGGTTTTATTTAATGAAAACTTTGACTGGAGTATCATGTTTTAAAGAAACCTGTCTGAGCTCTGAAGACTTGAAGCCAAAAAAAGGTGCCACAGGAAAAGCCTGGTATCCTGCTTGGGAGCCCTGAAGATGGCTGGCGCTGGACCGTCAGGCCCATGCCCTACCATCACTGGCGGTTGGTCAGAGTAGAAGGGGAGCAGTAAAGATGCCTCTGCATCCCTGCGGAACCCCCACACACTCTGGGCCGCAACGAGTAGGAGGGCTACTGAGATGGGCCTTAAAGCCTAGAGCGTGGGCTCAGGTGGAGTTGCTACAGGTGAGGGATTCACCTAACGCAGCAGATACAGCAGGCAGGCCTGATGGCAGCTGGATGGCTTGGCTTCCTGGCCCTACGGGGCACATTAAGATTCAATCATGAAATTCCAGCACAGGTAGTCAGTTACCATTCTTGTTGTATTTATGCAAACATCAGGCCAAATTGAATACAGTAGATAAATTGGTCTTGATTTGGCTTTTTGATAGCCATAGAGGAGTTTTAAGGAGAAAAATCCTATTTCAACAGAGGTTATTAAAACTGAAATGTTTTCTTTCCCTCCCACCGGACCATTTGTTACAGTTTGTCTCTGCCAGGTCACAAGCCCACCTCCTTCTGTGCCCAGGCCTCATCGTCCCTCTGACAGATAGCAAGGATCTCTTGGCTCTGAGAGAAACTTCTGTCCCTCCTCAGCACGAAGCAGCTACAGAAGAGAATTCAACGCCCATTTTCCCTGAAAGAATTCAGAGCCAGGATCCTTGAGGTAATATAATAAGCAGTTAGACAGACAAGAGCAGAGCAAGGACGATGGGTCAACTGGCACTGACTCCCCAGAAGCAGGAGGGAACTAGGCTGCAGACAAAGCAGCCCAGGAGGCTGCCCTAAAACCAGTGGGGCCTTTACAGATTCTAGTGACTCTTCCGGACCCTGTACTACTCATCTCACCAGTTTACTCAAGTTCTTTCAGGTTTTACAGTCTACCCAGCAAGCAGACCAGAAGCACGTCCAAGATGATCTGCCTGTATCCGGTTCATCCCTTCCAACCTGGTGACACTGTTTGGGTAAAGAAATTTGCCACCCAAGGACTGAAAGTACCACCCCCACGGCGGTCAGGTCGACGGGATCCCGACGTGGCTTCATCACACCTGGCTTAAGACAGCCCAGGCAAAATAAAGAAGTCTAGGACACAGTGGACCCTCATATCCACCCTTATGGGTCCTCTTATTATATTGCTTTTAATTCTTACTTTTGGGCCCTGTATCTTAAACCGACTGGTCACCTTTCAAGTACTAGTGCTCAGGCAGCAATACCAGTCTCTCCGCCAGAGAGATAGTTTCGAAGAGGAATGTCTAGAGACAGAAGTTCCATGATTAGAACTTACCAAAAAGCAAATGGGGGAATGAAAGAATAAAAGAATGTTACAAACTGCACAGGCCCAGCTGCCAGGCCTAGCTGCCTGTTTTATCTCAACTCCCTAGGCTTCCCCCACTAGAGATAGGAACAGAGGGAATGACGCCCTCCCCAAGGCTATTACAGGAGATAGCCCCAACAAAGGATGGGTTGAGTAAACCCAGCTTCAATCAACCTTGAGAGGAACAGGCTGTAAAACACCAGGAAGGAGTGCCTTATCCCTATCAAGCTCCTCTTACACTCCTGCATGCAACCCCTCCCTGATGTGTGATTTTTGCATATAATTAGCTGAAAAATTCCTTGCTGGGCACACAACTCCTCTGCTCTTGTGTGAGTACGGGTTGGGCCCCAGCGCGCTGGAATAAAGAATAAAGCCTCTTGCGTTTTGCATCAAGTGACGTCTCCTGCGGTTGATTGGGGTCGCCGTCGATCTGTGGGACAGAGTGAGGGTCCCTCTTCGGGGGTCTCACAGTAGTATGAATCTATTACCTTTTATTTCAAGTGTTTCTTACAAGTTTTTAATCATTTCGGGAAACTATAATTGCGTATTTGAAGAGTTTTGCCACAATTAGAGAGAGTTCCCACAACTATATACTCGAATCGTAATCATTGTAACTTATCCACACAGAAAACGCCAGAGAAATTCGGCCCCCAATTGTAAACATAAACAGTATAGTCCTTACTTACAGTGTTTCTAAACAAATTTTGAGCTGTATAAATCTAATTCCTAATACTGGAAAGCAAATTCATGTGAAAACGCTTCCAAAAAGTAGCCGGAGTTGTAAATATTATCAGTGTTGTGGTCATTTCCGAACTTTCCACTGGTAACCTCCGTGATTGAAAATGGCAGGAAATGTAGTAAGAACCTATTTCCTTTTATTTCAAGTGTTTCTTACAAGTTTTTAATCATTTCTGGAAACTATAATTGCGTATTTGAAGAGTTTGACCAGAATTAGAGAGTGTTCCTACAAGTATATACTGGAATCGTCATCATTTTAACTGATTCACACAGAAAACGCCAGAGAAATTCGGCCTCCAATTGTAAACATAAACAGTATAGTCCTTACTTACAGTGTTTCTATACAAATTTTGAGCTGAATAACCCTGAATTCCTAATATTTGAAACAAATTGAATTCAAAACGCTCCCTAAATTAATCAGAGTTGTAAATATTATCAGTTTTCTGGTCATTTCCAAGCTTTCCACTGGTAACCTCCATGAATGAAAATGGCAGGAAATGTAGTAAGAGCCTATATCCTTTTATTTCAAGTGTTTCTTACAAGTTTTTAATCATTTCGGGAAACTATAATTGCGTATTTGAAGAGTTTTGCCACAATTAGAGAGAGTTCCCACAACTATATACTCGAATCGTCATCATTGTAACTTATCCACACAGAAAACGCCAGAGAAATTCGGCCTCCAATTATAAACATAAACAGTATAGTCCTCACTTACCGTCTTTCTACAAAAGTTTTGAGCTGTATAAACCTAATTCCTAATATTTGAAACGAAATTCAAGTGAAAACGCTTCCAAAAAGTAGCCGGAGTTGTAAATATTATCAGTTTTCTGGTCATTTCCGAACTTTCCACTGGTAACCTCCGTGATTGAAAATGGCAGGAAATGTAGTAAGAACCTATATACTTTTATTTCAAGTGTTTCTTACAAGTTTTTATTCATTTCTGGAAACTATAATTGCGTATTTGAAGAGTTTGACCAGGATTAGACAGTGTTCCTACAAATATATACTGGAATCGTCAGCATTTTAACTGATTCACACAGAAAACGCCAGAGAAATTCGGCCTCCAATTGTAAACATAAACAGTATAGTCCTTACTTACAGTGTTTCTAAACAAATTTTGAGCTGTATAAATCTAATTCCTAATATTTGAAAGCAAATTCATGTGAAAACGCTTCCAAAAAGTAGCCGGAGTTGTAAATATTATCAGTTTTCTGGTCATTTCCGAACTTTCCACTGGTAACCTCCGTGATTGAAAATGGCAGGAAATGTAGTCAGAACCTATTTCCTTTTATTTCAAGTGTTTCTTACAAGTTTTTAATCATTTCTGGAAACTATAATTGCGTATTTGAAGAGTTTGACCAGAATTAGAGAGAGTTCCCTCAACTATATACTCGAATCGTCATCATTTTAACTGATTCACACAGAAAACGCCAGAGAAATTCGGCCTCCAATTGTAAACATAAACAGTATAGTCCTTACTTACAGTGTTTCTAAACAAATTTTGAGCTGAATAACCCTGAATTCCTAATATTTGAAACAAATTGAATTCAAAACGCTCCCTAAATTAATCAGAGTTGTAAATATTATCAGTTTTCTGGTCATTTCCAAGCTTTCCACTGGTAACCTCCATGAATGAAAATGGCAGGAAATGTAGTAAGAGCCTATATCCTTTTATTTCAAGTGTTTCTTACAAGTTTTTAATCATTTCGGGAAACTATAATTGCGTATTTGAAGAGTTTTGCCACAATTAGAGAGAGTTCCCACAACTATATACTCGAATCGTCATCATTGTAACTTATCCACACAGTAAACGCCAGAGAAATTTGGCCCTCAATTGTAAACATAAACAGCATAGTCCTTACTTACAGTGTTTCTAAACAAATTTTGAGCTGTATAAATCTAATTCCTAATACTTGAAAGCAAATTCATGTGAAAACGCTTCCAAAAAGTAGCCGGAGTTGTAAATATTATCAGTGTTGTGGTCATTTCCGAACTTTCCACTGGTAACCTCCGTGATTGAAAATGGCAGGAAATGTAGTAAGAACCTATTTCCTTTTATTTCAAGTGTTTCTTACAAGTTTTTAATCATTTCTGGAAACTATAATTGCGTATTTGAAGAGTTTGACCAGAATAAGAGAGTGTTCCTACAAGTATATACTGGAATCGTCATTTTAACTGATTCACACAGAAAACGCCAGAGAAATTCGGCCTCCAATTGTAAACATAAACAGTATGGTCCTTACTTACAGTGTTTTTAAACAAATTTTGAGCTGAATAACCATGAATTCCTAATATTTGAAACAAATTGATTTCAAAACGCTCCCTAAATTAATCGGAGTTGTAAATATTATCAGTTTTCTGGTCATTTCCAAGCTTTCCACTGGTAACCTCCATGAATGAAAATGGCAGGAAATGTAGTAAGAGCCTATATCCTTTTATTTCAAGTGTTTCTTACAAGTTTTTAATCATTTCGGGAAACTATAATTGCGTATTTGAAGAGTTTTGCCACAATTAGAGAGAGTTCCCACAACTATATACTCGAATCGTCATCATTGTAACTTATCCACACAGAAAACGCCAGAGAAATTCGGCCTCCAATTATAAACATAAACAGTATAGTCCTCACTTACAGTCTTTCTACACAAGTTTTGAGCTGTATAAACCTAATTCCTAATATTTTAAACGAAATTCAAGTGAAAACGCTTCCAAAAAGTAGCCGGAGTTATAAATATTATCAGTGTTGTGGTCATTTCTGAACTTTCCACTGGTAACCTCCGTGATTGAAAATGGCAGGAAATGTAGTAAGAACCTATATACTTTCATTTCAAGTGTTTCTTACAAGTTTTTATTCATTTCTGGAAACTATAATTGCGTATTTGAAGAGTTTGACCAGGATTAGACAGTGTTACTACAAATATATACTGGAATCGTCAGCATTTTAACTGATTCACACAGAAAACGCTAGAGAAATTCGGCCTCCAATTGTAAACATAAACAGTATAGTCCTTACTTACAGTGTTTTTAAACAAATTTTGAGCTGTATAAATCTAATTCCTAATATTTGAAAGCAAATTCATGTGAAAACGCTTCCAAAAAGTAGCCGGAGTTGTAAATATTATCAGTTTTCTGGTCATTTCCGAACTTTCCACTGGTAACCTCCGTGATTGAAAATGGCAGGAAATGTAGTAAGAACCTATTTCCTTTTATTTCAAGTGTTTCTTACAAGTTTTTAATCATTTCTGGAAACTATAATTGCGTATTTGAAGAGTTTGACCAGAATTAGAGAGAGTTCCCACAACTATATACTGGAATCGTCATCATTTTAACTGATTCACACAGAAAACGCCAGAGAAATTCGGCCTCCAATTGTAAACATAAACAGTATAGTCCTTACTTACAGTGTTTCTAAACAAATTTTGAGCTGTATAAATCTAATTCCTAATATTTGAAAGCAAATTCATGTGAAAACGCTTCCAAAAAGTAGCCGGAGTTGTAAATATTATCAGTTTTCTGGTCATTTCCAAGCTTTCCACTGGTAACCTCCATGAATGAAAATGGCAGAAAATGTAGTATGAATCTATTACCTTTTATTTCAAGTGTTTCTTACAAGTTTTTAATCATTTCGGGAAACTATAATTGCGTATTTGAAGAGTTTTGCCACAATTAGAGAGAGTTCCCACAACTATATACTCGAATCGTCATCATTGTAACTTATCCACACGGAAAACGCCAGAGAAATTCGGCCTCCAATTATAAACATAAACAGTATAGTCCTCACTTACAGTCTTTCTACACAAATTTTGAGCTGTATAAATCTAATTCCTAATACTTGAAAGCAAATTCATGTGAAAACGCTTCCAAAAAGTAGCCGGAGTTGTAAATATTATTAGTTTTCTGGTCATTTCCGAACTTTCCACTGGTAACCTCCGTGATTGAAAATGGCAGGAAATGTAGTAAGAACCTATATACTTTTATTTCAAGTGTTTCTTACAAGTTTTTATTCATTTCTGGAAACTATAATTGCGTATTTGAAGAGTTTGACCAGGATTAGACAGTGTTCCTACAAATATATACTGGAATCGTCAGCATTTTAACTGATTCACACAGAAAACGCCAGAGAAATTCGGCCTCCAATTGTAAACATAAACAGTATAGTCCTTACTTACAGTGTTTTTAAACAAATTTTGCCCTGAATAACCCTGAATTCCTAATATTTGAAACAAATTGAATTCAAAACGCTCCCTAAATTAATCGGAGTGGTAAATATTATCAGTTTTCTGGTCATTTCCAAGCTTTCCACTGGAAACCTCCATGAATGAAAATGGCAGAAAATGTAGTATGAATCTATTACCTTTTATTTCAAGTGTTTCTTACAAGTTTTTAATCATTTCGGGAAACTATAATTGCGTATTTGAAGAGTTTTACCACAATTAGAGAGAGTTCCTACAACTATATACTCGAATAGTCAGCATTATAACTTATCCACACAGAAAACGCCAGAGAAATTCGGCCTCCAATTATAAACATAAACAGTATAGTCCTCACTTCCAGTATTTTTACACAAATTTTGAGCTGTATAAACCTAATTCCTTATATTTGAAAGCAAATTCAAGTGAAAACGCTTCCTAAAGTAGATGGAGTTGTAAATATTATCAGTTTTCTGGTCATTTCCAAACTTTCCACTGGTAACCTCCGTGATTGAAAATGGCAGGAAATGTAGTAAGAGCCTATATCCTTTTATTTCAAGTGTTTCTTACAAGTTTTTAATCATTTCTGGAAACTATAATTGCGTATTTGAAGAGTTTTACCACAATTAGAGAGAGTTCCCACAACTATATACTGGAATCGTCATCATTTTAACTGATTCACACAGAAAACGCCAGAGAAATTCGGCCTCCAATTGTAAACATAAACAGTATAGTCCTTACTTACAGTGTTTCTAAACAAATTTTGAGCTGAATAACCCTGAATTCCTAATATTTGAAACAAATTGAATTCAAAAAAGCTCCCTAAATTAATCGGAGTTGTAAATATTATCAGTTTTCTGGTCATTTCCAAGCTTTCCACTGGTAACCTCCATGAATGAAAATGGCAAAAAATGTATTATGAATCTATTACCTTTTATTTCAAGTGTTTCTTACAAGTTTTTAATCATTTCGGGAAACTATAATTGCGTATTTGAAGAGTTTTGCCACAATTAGAGAGAGTTCCCACAACTATATACTCGAATCGTAATCATTGTAACTTATCCACACAGAAAACGCCAGAGAAATTCGGCCCCCAATTGTAAAAATAAACAGTATAGTCCTTACTTACAATGTTTCTAAACAAATTTTGAGCTGTAAAAGTCTAATTCCTAATACTGGAAAGCAAATTCATGTGAAAACGCTTCCAAAAAGTAGCCGGAGTTGTAAATATTATCAGTTTTCTGGTCATTTCCAAGCTTTCCACTGGTAACCTCCATGAATGAAAATGGCAGAAAATGTAGTATGAATCTATTACCTTTTATTTCAAGTGTTTCTTACAAGTTTTTAATCATTTCGGGAAACTATAATTGCGTATTTGAAGAGTTTTGCCACAATTAGAGAGAGTTCCCACAACTATATACTCGAATCGTCATCATTGTAACTTATCCACACAGAAAACGCCAGAGAAATTCGGCCTCCAATTATAAACATAAACAGTATAGTCCTCACTTACAGTCTTTCTACACAAGTTTTGAGCTGTATAAACCTAATTCCTAATATTTGAAACGAAATTCAAGTGAAAACGCTTCCAAAAAGTAGCCGGAGTTGTAAATATTATCAGTTTTCTGGTCATTTCCGAACTTTCCACTGGTAACCTCCGTGATTGAAAATGGCAGGAAATGTAGTAAGAACCTATATACTTTTATTTCAAGTGTTTCTTACAAGTTTTTATTCATTTCTGGAAACTATAATTGCGTATTTGAAGAGTTTGACCAGGATTAGACAGTGTTCCTACAAATATATACTGGAATCGTCAGCATTTTAACTGATTCACACAGAAAACGCCAGAGAAATTCGGCCTCCAATTGTAAACATAAACAGTATAGTCCTTACTTACAGTGTTTCTAAACAAATTTTGAGCTGAATAACCCTGAATTCCTAATATTTGAAACAAATTGAAATCAAAACGCTCCCTAAATTAATCAGAGTTGTAAATATTATCAGTTTTCTGGTCATTTCCAAGCTTTCCACTGGTAACCTCCATGAATGAAAATGGCAGGAAATGTAGTAATAGCCTATATCCTTTTATTTCAAGTGTTTCTTACAAGTTTTTAATCATTTCGGGAAACTATAATTGCGTATTTGAAGAGTTTTGCCACAATTAGAGAGAGTTCCCACAACTATATACTCGAATCGTCATCATTGTAACTTATCCACACAGAAAACGCCAGAGAAATTCGGCCCTCAATTGTAAACATAAACAGCATAGTCCTTACTTACAGTGTTTCTAAACAAATTTTGAGCTGTATAAATCTAATTCCTAATACTTGAAAGCAAATTCATGTGAAAACGCTTCCAAAAAGTAGCCGGAGTTGTAAATATTATCAGTGTTGTGGTCATTTCCGAACTTTCCACTGGTAACCTCCGTGATTGAAAATGGCAGGAAATGTAGTAAGAACCTATTTCCTTTTATTTCAAGTGTTTCTTACAAGTTTTTAATCATTTCTGGAAACTATAATTGCGTATTTGAAGAGTTTGACCAGAATTAGAGAGTGTTCCTACAAGTATATACTGGAATCGTCATCATTTTAACTGATTCACACAGAAAACGCCAGAGAAATTCGGCCTCCAATTGTAAACATAAACAGTATAGTCCTTACTTACAGTGTTTCTATACAAATTTTGAGCTGAATAACCATGAATTCCTAATATTTGAAACAAATTGATTTCAAAACGCTCCCTAAATTAATCGGAGTTGTAAATATTATCAGTTTTCTGTTCATTTCCAAGCTTTCCACTGGTAACCTCCATGAATGAAAATGGCAGGAAATGTAGTAAGAGCCTATATCCTTTTATTTCAAGTGTTTCTTACAAGTTTTTAATCATTTCGGGAAACTATAATTGCGTAATTGAAGAGTTTTGCCACAATTAGAGAGAGTTCCCACAACTATATACTCGAATCGTCATCATTGTAACTTATCCACACAGAAAACGCCAGAGAAATTCGGCCTCCAATTATAAACATAAACAGTATAGTCCTCACTTACAGTCTTTCTACACAAGTTTTGAGCTGTATAAACCTAATTCCTAATATTTGAAAGCAAATTCATGTGAAAACGCTTCCAAAAAGTAGCCGGAGTTGTAAATATTATCAGTTTTCTGGTCATTTCTCGAACTTTCCACTGGTAACCTCCGTGATTGAAAATGGCAGGAAATGTAGTAAGAACCTATTTCCTTTTATTTCAAGTGTTTCTTACAAGTTTTTAATCATTTCTGGAAACTATAATTGCGTATTTGAAGAGTTTGACCAGAATTAGAGAGAGTTCCCACAACTATATACTGGAATCGTCATCATTTTAACTGATTCACAAAGAAAACGCCAGAGAAATTCGGCCTCCAATTGTAAACATAAACAGTATAGTCCTTACTTACAGTGTTTCTAAACAAATTTTGAGCTGAATAACCCTGAATTCCTAATATTTGAAACAAATTGAATTCAAAACGCTCCCTAAATTAATCAGAGTTGTAAATATTATCAGTTTTCTGGTCATTTCCGAACTTTCCACTGGTAACCTCCGTGATTGAAAATGGCAGGAAATGTAGTAAGAACCTATTTCCTTTTATTTCAAGTGTTTCTTACAAGTTTTTAATCATTTCTGGAAACTATAATTACGTATTTGAAGAGTTTGACCAGAATTAGAGAGAGTTCCCACAACTATATACTGCAATCGTCATCATTTTAACTGATTCACACAGAAAACGCCAGAGAAATTCGGCCTCCAATTGTAAACATAAACAGTATAGTCCTTACTTACAGTGTTTCTAAACAAATTTTGAGCTGTATAAATCTAATTCCTAATATTTGAAAGCAAATTCATGTGAAAACGCTTCCAAAAAGTAGCCGGAGTTGTAAATATTATCAGTTTTCTGGTCATTTCCAAGCTTTCCACTGGTAACCTCCATGAATGAAAATGGCAGAAAATGTAGTATGAATCTATTACCTTTTATTTCAAGTGTTTCTTACAAGTTTTTAATCATTTCTGGAAACTATAATTGCGAATTTGAAGAGTTTGACCAGAATTAGAGAGAGTTCCCACAACTATATACTGGAATCGTCATCATTTTAACTGATTCACACAGAAAACGCCAGAGAAATTCGGCCTCCAATTGTAAACATAAACAGTATAGTCCTTACTTACAGTGTTTCTAAACAAATTTTGAGCTGAATAACCCTTAATTCCTAATATTTGAAACAAATTGAATTCAAAACGCTCCCTAAATTAATCAGAGTTGTAAATATTATCAGTTTTCTGGTCATTTCCAAGCTTTCCACTGGTAACCTCCATGAATGAAAATGGCAGGAAATGTAGTAAGAGCCTATATCCTTTTATTTCAAGTGTTTCTTACAAGTTTTTAATCATTTCGGGAAACTATAATTGCGTATTTGAAGAGTTTTGCCACAATTAGAGAGAGTTCCCACAACTATATACTCGAATCGTCATCATTGTAACTTATCCACACAGAAAACGCCAGAGAAATTCGGCCCTCAATTGTAAACATAAACAGCATAGTCCTTACTTACAGTGTTTCTAAACAAATTTTGAGCTGTATAAATCTAATTCCTAATACTTGAAAGCAAATTCATGTGAAAACGCTTCCAAAAAGTAGCCGGAGTTGTAAATATTATCAGTGTTGTGGTCATTTCCGAACTTTCCACTGGTAACCTCCGTGATTGAAAATGGCAGGAAATGTAGTAAGAACCTATTTCCTTTTATTTCAAGTGTTTCTTACAAGTTTTTAATCATTTCTGGAAACTATAATTGCGTATTTGAAGAGTTTGACCAGAATTAGAGAGTGTTCCTACAAGTATATACTGGAATCGTCATCATTTTAACTGATTCACACAGAAAACGCCAGAGAAATTCGGCCTCCAATTGTAAACATAAACAGTATAGTCCTTACTTACAGTGTTTCTATACAAATTTTGAGCTGAATAACCATGAATTCCTAATATTTGAAACAAATTGATTTCAAAACGCTCCCTAAATTAATCGGAGTTGTAAATATTATCAGTTTTCTGGTCATTTCCAAGCTTTCCACTGGTAACCTCCATGAATGAAAATGGCAGAAAATGTAGTAAGAGCCGATATCCTTTTATTTCAAGTGTTTCTTACAAGTTTTTAATCATTTCGGGAAACTATAATTGCGTATTTGAAGAGTTTTGCCACAATTAGAGAGAGTTCCCACAACTATATACTCGAATCGTCATCATTGTAACTTATCCACACAGAAAACGCCAGAGAAATTCGGCCTCCAATTATAAACATAAACAGTATAGTCCTCACTTACAGTCTTTCTACACAAGTTTTGAGCTGTATAAACCTAATTCCTAATATTTGAAAGCAAATTCATGTGAAAACGCTTCCAAAAAGTAGCCGGAGTTGTAAATATTATCAGTTTTCTGGTCATTTCCGAACTTTCCACTGGTAACCTCCGTGATTGAAAATGGCAGGAAATGTAGTAAGAACCTATTTCCTTTTATTTCAAGTGTTTCTTATAAGTTTTTAATCATTTCTGGAAACTATAATTGCGTATTTGAAGAGTTTGACCAGAATTAGAGAGAGTTCCCACAACTATATACTGGAATCGTCATCATTTTAACTGATTCACAAAGAAAACGCCAGAGAAATTCGGCCTCCAATTGTAAACATAAACAGTATAGTCCTTACTTACAGTGTTTCTAAACAAATTTTGAGCTGAATAACCCTGAATTCCTAATATTTGAAACAAATTGAATTCAAAACGCTCCCTAAATTAATCAGAGTTGTAAATATTATCAGTTTTCTGGTCATTTCCGAACTTTCCACTGGTAACCTCCGTGATTGAAAATGGCAGGAAATGTAGTAAGAACCTATTTCCTTTTATTTCAAGTGTTTCTTACAAGTTTTTAATCATTTCTGGAAACTATAATTACGTATTTGAAGAGTTTGACCAGAATTAGAGAGAGTTCCCACAACTATATACTGGAATCGTCATCATTTTAACTGATTCACACAGAAAACGCCAGAGAAATTCGGCCTCCAATTGTAAACATAAACAGTATAGTCCTTACTTACAGTGTTTTTTAAACAAATTTTGAGCTGTATAAATCTAATTCCTAATATTTGGAAGCAAATTCATGTGAAAACGCTTCCAAAAAGTAGCCGGAGTTGTAAATATTATCAGTTTTCTGGTCATTTCCAAGCTTTCCACTGGTAACCTCCATGAATGAAAATGGCAGAAAATGTAGTATGAATCTATTACCTTTTATTTCAAGTGTTTCTTACAAGTTTTTAATCATTTCGGGAAACTATAATTGCGTATTTGAAGAGTTTTGCCACAATTAGAGAGAGTTCCCACAACTATATACTCGAATCGTCATCATTGTAACTTATCCACACAGAAAACGCCAGAGAAATTCGGCCTCCAATTATAAACATAAACAGTATAGTCCTCACTTACAGTCTTTCTACACAAATTTTGAGCTGTATAAATCTAATTCCTAATACTTGAAAGCCAATTCATGTGAAAACGCTTTCAAAAAGTAGCCGGAGTTGTAAATATTATTAGTTTTCTGGTCATTTCCGAACTTTCCACTGGTAACCTCCGTGATTGAAAATGGCAGGAAATGTAGAAAGAACCTATATACTTTTATTTCAAGTGTTTCTTACAAGTTTTTATTCATTTCTGGAAACTATAATTGCGTATTTGAAGAGTTTGACCAGGATTAGACAGTGTTCCTACAAATATATACTGGAATCGTCAGCATTTTAACTGATTCACACAGAAAACGCCAGAGAAATTCCTCCTCCAATTGTAAACATAAACAGTATAGTCCTTACTTACAGTGTTTCTATACAAATTTTGAGCTGAATAACCATGAATTCCTAATATTTGAAACAAATTGATTTCAAAACGCTCCCTAAATTAATCGGAGTTGTAAATATTATCAGTTTTCTGTTCATTTCCAAGCTTTCCACTGGTAACCTCCATGAATGAAAATGGCAGGAAATGTAGTAAGAGCCGATATCCTTTTATTTCAAGTGTTTCTTACAAGTTTTTAATCATTTCGGGAAACTATAATTGCGTATTTGAAGAGTTTTGCCACAATTAGAGAGAGTTCCCACAACTATATACTCGAATCGTCATCATTGTAACTTATCCACACAGAAAACGCCAGAGAAATTCGGCCTCCAATTATAAACATAAACAGTATAGTCCTCACTTACAGTCTTTCTACACAAGTTTTGAGCTGTATAAACCTAATTCCTAATATTTGAAAGCAAATTCATGTGAAAACGCTTCCAAAAAGTAGCCGGAGTTGTAAATATTATCAGTTTTCTGGTCATTTCCGAACTTTCCACTGGTAACCTCCGTGATTGAAAATGGCAGGAAATGTAGTAAGAACCTATTTCCTTTTATTTCAAGTGTTTCTTACAAGTTTTTAATCATTTCTGGAAACTATAATTGCGTATTTGAAGAGTTTGACCAGAATTAGAGAGAGTTCCCACAAATATATACTGGAATCGTCATCATTTTAACTGATTCACAAAGAAAACGCCAGAGAAATTCGGCCTCCAATTGTAAACATAAACAGTATAGTCCTTACTTACAGTGTTTCTAAACAAATTTTGAGCTGAATAACCCTGAATTCCTAATATTTGAAACAAATTGAATTCAAAACGCTCCCTAAATTAATCAGAGTTGTAAATATTATCAGTTTTCTGGTCATTTCCGAACTTTCCACTGGTAACCTCCGTGATTGAAAATGGCAGGAAATGTAGTAAGAACCTATTTCCTTTTATTTCAAGTGTTTCTTACAAGTTTTTAATCATTTCTGGAAACTATAATTACGTATTTGAAGAGTTTGACCAGAATTAGAGAGAGTTCCCACAACTATATACTGGAATCGTCATCATTTTAACTGATTCACACAGAAAACGCCAGAGAAATTCGGCCTCCAATTGTAAACATAAACAGTATAGTCCTTACTTACAGTGTTTCTAAACAAATTTTGAGCTGTATAAATCTAATTCCTAATATTTGGAAGCAAATTCATGTGAAAACGCTTCCAAAAAGTAGCCGGAGTTGTAAATATTATCAGTTTTCTGGTCATTTCCAAGCTTTCCACTGGTAACCTCCATGAATGAAAATGGCAGAAAATGTAGTATGAATCTATTACCTTTTATTTCAAGTGTTTCTTACAAGTTTTTAATCATTTCGGGAAACTATAATTGCGTATTTGAAGAGTTTTGCCACAATTAGAGAGAGTTCCCACAACTATATACTCGAATCGTCATCATTGTAACTTATCCACACAGAAAACGCCAGAGAAATTCGGCCTCCAATTATAAACATAAACAGTATAGTCCTCACGTACAGTCTTTCTACACAAATTTTGAGCTGTATAAATCTAATTCCTAATACTTGAAAGCAAATTCATGTGAAAACGCTTCCAAAAAGTAGCCGGAGTTGTAAATATTATTAGTTTTCTGGTCATTTCCGAACTTTCCACTGGTAACCTCCGTGATTGAAAATGGCAGGAAATGTAGTAAGAACCTATATACTTTTATTTCAAGTGTTTCTTACAAGTTTTTATTCATTTCTGGAAACTATAATTGCGTATTTGAAGAGTTTGCCCAGGATTAGACAGTGTTCCTACAAATATATACTGGAATCATCAGCATTTTAACTGATTCACACAGAAAACGCCAGAGAAATTCGGCCTCCAATTGTAAACATAAACAGTATAGTCCTTACTTACAGTGTTTTTAAACAAATTTTGAGCTGTATAAATCTAATTCCTAATATTTGAAAGCAAATTCATGTGAAAACGCTTCCAAAAAGTAGCCGGAGTTGTAAATATTATCAGTTTTCTGGTCATTTCCGAACTTTCCACTGGTAACCTCCGTGATTGAAAACGGCAGGAAATGTAGTAAGAACCTATTTCCTTTTATTTCAAGTGTTTCTTACAAGTTTTTAATCATTTCTGTAAACTATAATTGCGTATTTGAAGAGTTTGACCAGAATTAGAGAGAGTTCCCACAACTATATACTGGAATCGTCATCATTTTAACTGATTCACACAGAAAACGCCAGAGAAATTCGGCCTCCAATTGTAAACATAAACAGTATAGTCCTTACTTACAGTGTTTTTAAACAAATTTTGCGCTGAATAACCCTGAATTCCTAATATTTGAAACAAATTGAATTCAAAACGCTCCCTAAATTAATCGGAGTGGTAAATATTATCAGTTTTCTGGTCATTTCCAAGCTTTCCACTGGAAACCTCCATGAATGAAAATGGCAGAAAATGTAGTATGAATCTATTACCTTTTATTTCAAGTGTTTCTTACAAGTTTTTAATCTTTTCGGGAAACTATAATTGCGTATTTGAAGAGTTTTACCACAATTAGAGAGAGTTCCTACAACTATATACTCGAATAGTCAGCATTATAACTTATCCACACAGAAAACGCCAGAGAAATTCGGCCTCCAATTATAAACATAAACAGTATAGTCCTCACTTACAGTATTTTTACACAAATTTTGAGCTGTATAAACCTAATTCCTTATATTTGAAAGCAAATTCAAGTGAAAACGCTTCCTAAAGTAGATGGAGTTGTAAATATTATCAGTTTTCTGGTCATTTCCAAACTTTCCACTGGTAACCTCCGTGATTGAAAATGGCAGGAAATGTAGTAAGAGCCTATATCCTTTTATTTCAAGTGTTTCTTACAAGTTTTTAATCATTTCTGGAAACTATAATTTCGTATTTGAAGAGTTTTACCACAAGTAGAGAGAGTTCCCACAACTATATACTGGAATCGTCATCATTTTAACTGATTCACACAGAAAACGCCAGAGAAATTCGGCCTCCAATTGTAAACATAAACAGTATAGTCCTTACTTACAGTGTTTCTAAACAAATTTTGAGCTGAATAACCCTGAATTCCTAATATTTGAAACAAATTGAATTCAAAACGCTCCCTAAATTAATCGGAGTTGTAAATATTATCAGTTTTCTGGTCATTTCCAAGCTTTCCACTGGTAACCTCCATGAATGAAAATGGCAGGAAATGTAGTAAGAGCCTATATCCTTTTATTTCAAGTGTTTCTTACAAGTTTTTAATCATTTCGGGAAACTATAATTGCGTATTTGAAGAGTTTTGCCACAATTAGAGAGAGTTCCCACAACTATATACTCGAATCGTCATCATTGTAACTTATCCACACAGAAAACGCCAGAGAAATTCGGCCTCCAATTATAAACATAAACAGTATAGTCCTCACGTACAGTCTTTCTACACAAATTTTGAGCTGTATAAATCTAATTCCTAATACTTGAAAGCAAATTCATGTGAAAACGCTTCCAAAAAGTAGCCGGAGTTGTAAATATTATTAGTTTTCTGGTCATTTCCGAACTTTCCACTGGTAACCTCCGTGATTGAAAATGGCAGGAAATGTAGTAAGAACCTATATACTTTTATTTCAAGTGTTTCTTACAAGTTTTTATTCATTTCTGGAAACTATAATTGCGTATTTGAAGAGTTTGCCCAGGATTAGACAGTGTTCCTACAAATATATACTGGAATCATCAGCATTTTAACTGATTCACACAGAAAACGCCAGAGAAATTCGGCCTCCAATTGTAAACATAAACAGTATAGTCCTTACTTACAGTGTTTTTAAACAAATTTTGAGCTGTATAAATCTAATTCCTAATATTTGAAAGCAAATTCATGTGAAAACGCTTCCAAAAAGTAGCCGGAGTTGTAAATATTATCAGTTTTCTGGTCATTTCCGAACTTTCCACTGGTAACCTCCGTGATTGAAAACGGCAGGAAATGTAGTAAGAACCTATTTCCTTTTATTTCAAGTGTTTCTTACAAGTTTTTAATCATTTCTGTAAACTATAATTGCGTATTTGAAGAGTTTGACCAGAATTAGAGAGAGTTCCCACAACTATATACTGGAATCGTCATCATTTTAACTGATTCACACAGAAAACGCCAGAGAAATTCGGCCTCCAATTGTAAACATAAACAGTATAGTCCTTACTTACAGTGTTTTTAAACAAATTTTGCGCTGAATAACCCTGAATTCCTAATATTTGAAACAAATTGAATTCAAAACGCTCCCTAAATTAATCGGAGTGGTAAATATTATCAGTTTTCTGGTCATTTCCAAGCTTTCCACTGGAAACCTCCATGAATGAAAATGGCAGAAAATGTAGTATGAATCTATTACCTTTTATTTCAAGTGTTTCTTACAAGTTTTTAATCTTTTCGGGAAACTATAATTGCGTATTTGAAGAGTTTTACCACAATTAGAGAGAGTTCCTACAACTATATACTCGAATAGTCAGCATTATAACTTATCCACACAGAAAACGCCAGAGAAATTCGGCCTCCAATTATAAACATAAACAGTATAGTCCTCACTTACAGTATTTTTACACAAATTTTGAGCTGTATAAACCTAATTCCTTATATTTGAAAGCAAATTCAAGTGAAAACGCTTCCTAAAGTAGATGGAGTTGTAAATATTATCAGTTTTCTGGTCATTTCCAAACTTTCCACTGGTAACCTCCGTGATTGAAAATGGCAGGAAATGTAGTAAGAGCCTATATCCTTTTATTTCAAGTGTTTCTTACAAGTTTTTAATCATTTCTGGAAACTATAATTTCGTATTTGAAGAGTTTTACCACAAGTAGAGAGAGTTCCCACAACTATATACTGGAATCGTCATCATTTTAACTGATTCACACAGAAAACGCCAGAGAAATTCGGCCTCCAATTGTAAACATAAACAGTATAGTCCTTACTTACAGTGTTTCTAAACAAATTTTGAGCTGAATAACCCTGAATTCCTAATATTTGAAACAAATTGAATTCAAAACGCTCCCTAAATTAATCGGAGTTGTAAATATTATCAGTTTTCTGGTCATTTCCAAGCTTTCCACTGGTAACCTCCATGAATGAAAATGGCAGGAAATGTAGTAAGAGCCTATATCCTTTTATTTCAAGTGTTTCTTACAAGTTTTTAATCATTTCGGGAAACTATAATTGCGTATTTGAAGAGTTTTGCCACAATTAGAGAGAGTTCCCACAACTATATACTCGAATCGTCATCATTGTAACTTATCCACACAGAAAACGCCAGAGAAATTCGGCCTCCAATTATAAACATAAACAGTATAGTCCTCACTTACAGTCTTTCTACACAAGTTTTGAGCTGTATAAACCTAATTCCTAATATTTGAAACGAAATTCAAGTGAAAACGCTTCCAAAAAGTAGCCGGAGTTGTAAATATTATCAGTTTTATGGACATTTCCGAACTTTCCACTGGTAACCTCCGTGATTGAAAATGGCAGGAAATGTAGTAAGAACCTGTATACTTTTATTTCAAGTGTTTCTTACAAGTTTTTATTCATTTCTGGAAACTATAATTGCGTATTTGAAGAGTTTGACCAGAATTAGACAGTGTTCCTACAAATATATACTGGAATCGTCAGCATTTTAACTGATTCACACAGAAAACGCCAGAGAAATTCGGCCTCCAATTGTAAACATAAACAGTATAGTCCTTACTTACAGTGTTTTTAAACAAATTTTGAGCTGTATAAATCTAATTCCTAATATTTGAAAGCAAATTCATGTGAAAACGCTTCCAAAAAGTAGCCGGAGTTGTAAATATTATCAGTTTTCTGGTCATTTCCGAACTTTCCACTGGAAACCTCCGTGATTGAAAATGGCAGGAAATGTAGTAAGAACCTATTTCCTTTTATTTCAAGTGTTTCTTATAAGTTTTTAATCATTTCTGGAAACTATAATTGCGTATTTGAAGAGTTTTACCACAATTAGAGAGAGTTCCCACAACTATATACTGGAATCGTCATCATTTCAACTGATTCACACAGAAAACGCCAGAGAAATTCGGCCTCCAATTGTAAACATAAACAGTATAGTCCTTACTTACAGTGTTTCTAAACAAATTTTGAGCTGAATAATCCTGAATTCCTAATATTTGAAACAAATTGAATTCAAAACGCTCCCTAAATTAATCGGAGTTGTAAATATTATCAGTTTTCTGGTCATTTCCAAGCTTTCCACTGGTAACCTCCATGAATGAAAATGGCAGAAAATGTAGTATGAATCTATTACCTTTTATTTCAAGTGTTTCTTACAAGTTTTTAATCATTTCGGGAAACTATAATTGCGTATATGAAGAGTTTTGCCACAATTAGTGAGAGTTCTGACAACTATATACTCGAATCGTAATCATTGTAACTTATCCACACAGAAAACGCCAGAGAAATTCAGCCCCCAATTGTAAACATAAACAGTATAGTCCTTACTTACAGTGTTTCTAAACAAATTTTGAGCTGTATAAGTCTAATTCCTAATACTGGAAAGCATATTCATGTGAAAACGCTTCCAAAAAGTAGCCGGAGTTGTAAATATTATCAGTGTTGTGGTCATTTCCGAACTTTCCACTGGTAACCTCCGTGATTGAAAACGGCAGGAAATATAGTAAGAACCTATTTCCTTTTATTTCAAGTGTTTCTTACAAGTTTTTAATCATTTCTGGAAACTATAATTGCGTATTTGAAGAGTTTGACCAGAATTAGAGAGTGTTCCTACAAGTATATACTGGAATCATCATCATTTTAACTGATTCACACAGAAAACGCCAGAGAAATTCGGCCTCCAATTATAAACATAAACAGTATAGTCCTCACTTCCAGTATTTTTACACAAATTTTGAGGTGTATAAACCTAATTCCTTATATTTGAAAGCAAATTCAAGTGAAAACGCTTCCTAAAGTAGATGGAGTTGTAAATATTATCAGTTTTCTGGTCATTTCCAAACTTTCCACTGGTAACCTCCGTGATTGAAAATGGCAGGAAATGTAGTAAGAGCCTATATCCTTTTATTTCAAGTGTTTCTTACAAGTTTTTAATCATTTCTGGAAACTATAATTGCGTATTTGAAGAGTTTTGCCACAATTAGAGAGAGTTCCCACAACTATATACTGGAATCGTCATCATTGTAACTGATTCACACAGAAAACGCCAGAGAAATTCGGCCTCCAATTGTAAACATAAACAGTATAGTCCTTACTTACAGTGTTTCTAAACAAATTTTGAGCTGAATAACCCTGAATTCCTAATATTTGAAACAAATTGAATTCAAAAGGCTCCCTAAATTAATCGGAGTTGTAAATATTATCAGTTTTCTGGTCATTTCCAAGCTTTCCACTGGTAACCTCCATGAATGAAAATGGCAGGAAATGTAGTAAGAGCCTATATCCTTTTATTTCAAGTGTTTCTTACAAGTTTTTAATCATTTCGGGAAACTATAATTGCGTATTTGAAGAGTTTTGCCACAATTAGAGAGAGTTCCCACAACTATATACTCTAACCGTCATCATTGTAACTTATCCACACAGAAAACGCCAGAGAAATTCGGCCTCCAATTATAAACATAAACAGTATAGTCCTCACTTACAGTCTTTCTACACAAGTTTTGAGCTGTATAAACCTAATTCCTAATATTTGATATGAAATTCAAGTGAAAACGCTTCCAAAAAGTAGCCGGAGTTGTAAATATTATCAGTTTTCTGGTCATTTCCGAACTTTCCACTGGTAACCTCCGTGATTGAAAATGGCAGGAAATGTAGTAAGAACCTATATACTTTTATTTCAAGTGTTTCTTACAAGTTTTTATTCATTTCTGGAAACTATAATTGCGTATTTGAAGAGTTTGACCAGAATTAGAGAGAGTTCCCACAACTATATACTGGAATCGTCATCATTTTAACTGATTCACACAGAAAACGCCAGAGAAATTCGGCCTCCAATTGTAAAGATAAACAGTATAGTCCTTACTTACAGTGTTTCTAAACAAATTTTGAGCTGTATAAATCTAATTCCTAATATTTGAAAGCAAATTCATGTGAAAACGCTTCCAAAAAGTACCAGGAGTTGTAAATATTATCAGTTTTCTGGTCATTTCCAAGCTTTCCACTGGTAACCTCCATGAATGAAAATGGCAGGAAATGTAGTAAGAGCCTATATCCTTTTATTTCAAGTGTTTCTTACAAGTTTTTAATCATTTCTGGAAACTATAATTGCGTATTTGAAGAGTTTGACCAGAATTAGAGAGTGTTCCTACAAGTATATACTGGAATCGTCATCATTTTAACTGATTCACACAGAAAACGCCAGCGAAATTCGGCCTCCAATTGTAAACATAAACAGTATAGTCCTTACTTACAGTGTTTCTATACAAATTTTGAGCTGAATAACCATGAATTCCTAATATTTGAAACAAATTGATTTCAAAACGCTCCCTAAATTAATCAGAGTTGTAAATATTATCAGTTTTCTGGTCATTTCCAAGCTTTCCACTGGTAACCTCCATGAATGAAAATGGCAGGAAATGTAGTAAGAGCCTATATCCTTTTATTTCAAGTGTTTCTTACAAGTTTTTAATCATTTCGGGAAACTATAATTGCGTATTTGAAGAGTTTTGCCACAATTAGAGAGAGTTCCCACAACTATATACTCGAATCGTCATCATTGTAACTTATCCACACAGAAAACGCCAGAGAAATTCGGCCTCCAATTATAAACATAAACAGTATAGTCCTCACTTACAGTCTTTCTACACAAGTTTTGAGCTGTATAAACCTAATTCCTAATATTTGAAACGAAATTCATGTGAAAACGCTTCCAAAAAGTAGCCGGAGTTGTAAATATTATCAGTTTTCTGGTCATTTCCGAACTTTCCACTGGTAACCTCCGTGATTGAAAATGGCAGGAAATGTAGTAAGAACCTATATACTTTTATTTCAAGTGTTTCTTACAAGTTTTTATTCATTTCTGGAAACTATAATTGCGTATTTGAAGAGTTTGACCAGGATTAGACAGTGTTCCTACAAATATATACTGGAATCGTCAGCATTTTAACTGATTCACACAGAAAACGCCAGAGAAATTCGGCCTCCAATTGTAAACATAAACAGTATAGTCCTTACTTAAAGTGTTTCTAAACAAATTTTGAGCTGTATAAGTCTAATTCCTAATACTGGAAAGCAAATTCATGTGAAAACGCTTCCAAAAAGTAGCCGGAGTTGTAAGTATTATCAGTGTTGTGGTCATTTCCGAACTTTCCACTGGTAACCTCCGTGATTGAAAACGGCAGGAAATATAGTAAGAACCTATTTCCTTTTATTTCAAGTGTTTCTTACAAGTTTTTAATCATTTCTGGAAACTATAATTGCGTATTTGAAGAGTTTGACCAGAATTAGAGAGTGTACCTACAAGTATATACTGGAATCATCATCATTTTAACTGATTCACACAGAAAACGCCAGAGAAATTCGGCCTCCAATTATAAACATAAACAGTATAGTCCTCACTTCCAGTATTTTTACACAAATTTTGAGCTGTATAAACCTAATTCCTTATATTTGAAAGCAAATTCAAGTGAAAACGCTTCCTAAAGTAGATGGAGTTGTAAATATTATCAGTTTTCTGGTCATTTCCAAACTTTCCACTGGTAACCTCCGTGATTGAAAATGGCAGGAAATGTAGTAAGAGCCTATATCCTTTTATTTCAAGTGTTTCTTACAAGTTTTTAATCATTTCTGGAAACTATAATTGCGTATTTGAAGAGTTTTACCACAATTAGAGAGAGTTCCCACAACTATATACTGGAATCGTCATCATTTTAACTGATTCACACAGAAAACGCCAGAGAAATTCGGCCTCCAATTGTAAACATAAACAGTATAGTCCTTACTTACAGTGTTTCTAAACAAATTTTGAGCTGAATAACCCTGAATTCCTAATATTTGAAACAAATTGAATTCAAAACGCTCCCTAAATTAATCGGAGTTGTAAATATTATCAGTTTTCTGGTCATTTCCAAGCTTTCCACTGGTAACCTCCATGAAGGAAAATGGCAGAAAATGTAGTAAGAGCCTATATCCTTTTATTTCAAGTGTTTCTTACAAGTTTTTAATCATTTCGGGAAACTATAATTGCGTATTTGAAGAGTTTTGCCACAAGTAGAGAGAGTTCCCACAACTATATACTAGAACCGTCATCATTGTAACTTATCCACACAGAAAACGCCAGAGAAATTCGGCCTCCAATTATAAACATAAACAGTATAGTCCTCACTTACAGTCTTTCTACACAAGTTTTGAGCTGTATAAACCTAATTCCTAATATTTGAAACGAAATTCAAGTGAAAACGCTTCCAAAAAGTAGCCGGAGTTGTAAATATTATCAGTTTTCTGGTCATTTCCGAACTTTCCACTGGTAACCTCCGTGATTG
The DNA here is from genome assembly GCF_963259705.1 of Myotis daubentonii. NCBI lineage: Eukaryota > Metazoa > Chordata > Mammalia > Chiroptera > Vespertilionidae > Myotis > Myotis daubentonii. The sequence continues at coordinate 80,382,685 of NC_081861.1, read as the reverse complement.
AAAATGGCAGGAAATGTAGTAAGAACCTATATACTTTTATTTCAAGTGTTTCTTACAAGTTTTTATTCATTTCTGGAAACTATAATTGCGTATTTGAAGAGTTTGACCAGGATTAAACAGTGTTCCTACAAATATATACTGGAATCGTCAGCATTTTAACTGATTCACACAGAAAACGCCAGAGAAATTCGGCCTCCAATTGTAAACATAAACAGTATAGTCCCTACTTACAGTGTTTCTAAACAAATTTTGAGCTGTATAAATCTAATTCCTAATATTTGAAAGCAAATTCATGTGAAAACGCTTCCAAAAATAGCCGGAGTTGTAAATATTATCAGTTTTCTAGTCATTTCCGAACTTTCCACTGGTAACCTCCGTGATTGAAAATGGCAGGAAATGTAGTAAGAACCTATTTCCTTTTATTTCAAGTGTTTCTTACAAGTTTTTAATCATTTCTGGAAACTATAATTGCGTATTTGAAGAGTTTGACCAGAATTAGAGAGAGTTCCCACAACTATATACTGGAATCGTCATCATTTTAACTGATTCACACAGAAAACGCCAGAGAAATTTGGCCTCCAATTGTAAACATAAACAGTATAGTCCTTACTTACAGTGTTTCTAAACAAATTTTGAGCTGTATAAATCTAATTCCTAATATTTGAAAGCAAATTCATGTGAAAACGCTTCCAAAAAGTACCAGGAGTTGTAAATATTATCAGTTTTCTGGTCATTTCCAAGCTTTCCACTGGTAACCTCCATGAATGAAAATGGCAGGAAATGTAGTAAGAGCCTATATCCTTTTATTTCAAGTGTTTCTTACAAGTTTTTAATCATTTCGGGAAACTATAATTGCGTATTTGAAGAGTTTTGCCACAATTAGAGAGAGTTCCCACAACTATATACTCGAATCGTCATCATTGTAACTTATCCACACAGAAAACGCCAGAGAAATTCCGCCCTCAATTGTAAACATAAACAGCATAGTCCTTACTTACAGTGTTTCTAAACAAATTTTGAGCTGTATAAATCTAATTCCTAATACTTGAAAGCAAATTCATGTGAAAACGCTTCCAAAAAGTAGCCGGAGTTGTAAATATTATCAGTGTTGTGGTCATTTCCGAACTTTCCACTGGTAACCTCCGTGATTGAAAATGGCAGGAAATGTAGTAAGAACCTATTTCCTTTTATTTCAAGTGTTTCTTACAAGTTTTTAATCATTTCTGGAAACTATAATTGCGTATTTGAAGAGTTTGACCAGAATTAGAGAGTGTTCCTACAAGTATATAGTGGAATCGTCATCATTTTAACTGATTCACACAGAAAACGCCAGAGAAATTCGGCCTCCAATTGTAAACATAAACAGTATAGTCCTTACTTACAGTGTTTCTATACAAATTTTGAGCTGAATAACCATGAATTCCTAATATTTGAAACAAATTGATTTCAAAACGCTCCCTAAATTAATCAGAGTTGTAAATATTATCAGTTTTCTGGTCATTTCCAAGCTTTCCACTGGTAACCTCCATGAATGAAAATGGCAGGAAATGTAGTAAGAGCCTCTATCCTTTTATTTCAAGTGTTTCTTACAAGTTTTTAATCATTTCGGGAAACTATAATTGCGTATTTGAAGAGTTTTGCCACAATTAGAGAGAGTTCCCACAACTATATACTCGAATCGTCATCATTGTAACTTATCCACACAGAAATCGCCAGAGAAATTCGGCCTCCAATTATAAACATAAACAGTATAGTCCTCACTTACAGTCTTTCTACACAAGTTTTGAGCTGTATAAACCTAATTCCTAATATTTGAAACGAAATTCAAGTGAAAACGCTTCCAAAAAGTAGCCGGAGTTGTAAATATTATCAGTTTTCTGGTCATTTCCGAACTTTCCACTGGTAACCTCCGTGATTGAAAATGGCAGGAAATGTAGTAAGAACCTATATACTTTTATTTCAAGTGTTTCTTACAAGTTTTTATTCATTTCTGGAAACTATAATTGCGTATTTGAAGAGTTTGAAAAGGATTAGACAGTGTTCCTACAAATATATACTGGAATCCTCAGCATTTTAACTGATTCACACAGAAAACGCCAGAGAAATTCGGCCTCCAATTGTAAACATAAACAGTATAGTCCTTACTTACAGTGTTTTTAAACAAATTTTGAGCTGTATAAATCTAATTCCTAATATTTGAAAGCAAATTCATGTGAAAACGCTTCCAAAAAGTAGCCGGAGTTGTAAATATTATCAGTTTTCTGGTCATTTCCGAACTTTCCACTGGTAACCTCTGTGATTGAAAACGGCAGGAAATGTAGTAAGAACCTATTTCCTTTTATTTCAAGTGTTTCTTATAAGTTTTTAATCATTTCTGGAAACTATAATTGCGTATTTGAAGAGTTTTACCACAATTAGAGAGAGTTCCCACAACTATATACTGGAATCGTCATCATTTTAACTGATTCACACAGAAAACGCCAGAGAAATTCGGCCTCCAATTGTAAACATAAACAGTATAGTCCTTACTTACAGTGTTTCTAAACAAATTTTGAGCTGAATAACCCTGAATTCCTAATATTTGAAACAAATTGAATTCAAAACGCTCCCTAAATTAATCGGAGTTGTAAATATTATCAGTTTTCTGGTCATTTCCAAGCTTTCCACTGGTAACCTCCATGAATGAAAATGGCAGAAAATGTACTATGAATCCATTACCTTTTATTTCAAGTGTTTCTTACAAGTTTTTAATCATTTCGGGAAACTATAATTGCATATTTGAAGAGTTTTGCCACAAGTAGAGAGAGTTCCCACAACTATATACTCAAACCGTCATCATTGTAACTTATCCACACAGAAAACGCCAGAGAAATTCGGCCCCCAATTGTAAACATAAACAGTATAGTCCTTACTTACAGTGTTTCTAAACAAATTTTGAGCTGTATAAGTCTAATTCCTAATACTGGAAAGCAAATTCATGTGAAAACGCTTCCAAAAAGTAGCCGGAGTTGTAAATATTATCAGTGTTGTGGTCATTTCCGAACTTTCCACTGGTAACCTCCGTGATTGAAAATGGCAGGAAATGTAGTAAGAGCCTATATCCTTTTATTTCAAGTGTTTCTTACAAGTTTTTAATCATTTCTGGAAACTATAATTGCGTATTTGAAGAGTTTTACCACAATTAGAGAGATTTCCCACAACTATATACTGGAATCGTCATCATTTTAACTGATTCACACAGAAAACGCCAGAGAAATTCGGCCTCCAATTGTAAACATAAACAGTATAGTCCTTACTTACAGTGTTTCTAAACAAATTTTGAGCTGAATAACCCTGAATTCCTAATATTTGAAACAAATTGAATTCAAAACGCTCCCTAAATTAATCGGAGTTGTAAATATTATCAGTTTTCTGGTCATTTCCAAGCTTTCCACTGGTAACCTCCATGAATGAAAATGGCAGAAAATGTAGTAAGAGCCTATATCCTTTTATTTCAAGTGTTTCTTACAAGTTTTTAATCATTTCGGGAAACTATAATTGCGTATTTGAAGAGTTTTGCCACAAGTAGAGAGAGTTCCCATAACTATATACTCGAACCGTCATCATTGTAACTTATCCACACAGAAAACGCCAGAGAAATTCGGCCTCCAATTATAAACATAAACAGTATAGTCCTCACTTACAGTCTTTCTACACAAGTTTTGAGCTGTATAAACCTAATTCCTAATATTTGAAACGAAATTCAAGTGAAAACGCTTCCAAAAAGTAGCCGGAGTTGTAAATATTATCAGTTTTCTGGTCATTTCCGAACTTTCCACTGGTAACCTCCGTGATTGAAAATGGCAGGAAATGTAGTAAGAACCTATATACTTTTATTTCAAGTGTTTCTTACAAGTTTTTATTCATTTCTGGAAACTATAATTGCGTATTTGAAGAGTTTGACCAGGATTAGACAGTGTTCCTACAAATATATACTGGAATCGTCAGCATTTTAACTGATTCACACAGAAAACGCCAGAGAAATTCGGCCTCCAATTGTAAACATAAACAGTATAGTCCCTACTTACAGTGTTTCTAAACAAATTTTGAGCTGTATAAATCTAATTCCTAATATTTGAAAGCAAATTCATGTGAAAACGCTTCCAAAAATAGCCGGAGTTGTAAATATTATCAGTTTTCTAGTCATTTCCGAACTTTCCACTGGTAACCTCCGTGATTGAAAATGGCAGGAAATGTAGTAAGAACCTATTTCCTTTTATTTCAAGTGTTTCTTACAAGTTTTTAATCATTTCTGGAAACTATAATTGCGTATTTGAAGAGTTTGACCAGAATTAGAGAGAGTTCCCACAACTATATACTGGAATCGTCATCATTTTAACTGATTCACACAGAAAACGCCAGAGAAATTCGGCCTCCAATTGTAAACATAAACAGTATAGTCCTTACTTACAGTGTTTCTAAACAAATTTTGAGCTGTATAAATCTAATTCCTAATATTTGAAAGCAAATTCATGTGAAAAAGCTTCCAAAAAGTACCAGGAGTTGTAAATATTATCAGTTTTCTGGTCATTTCCAAGCTTTCCACTGGTAACCTCCATGAATGAAAATGGCAGGAAATGTAGTAAGAGCCTATATCCTTTTATTTCAAGTGTTTCTTACAAGTTTTTAATCATTTCGGGAAACTATAATTGCGTATTTGAAGAGTTTTGCCACAATTAGAGAGAGTTCCCACAACTATATACTCGAA